>NW_003852451.1:1390709-1396635 GCF_000181295.1 Otolemur garnettii
GGGAAATGGCAAGTGCCCTGGTCACTGAAGCCCTGTCCTCACCCAGCACACGGCGAGTGCCCTGGTCACTGAAGCCCTGTCCTCACCCAGCCCCCAGACACAGCGAGTGCCCTGGTCACTGAAGCCCTGTCCTTACCCAGCCCCCAGACATGGCGAGTGCCCTGGTCACTGAAGTCCTGTCCTCAGCCCGCACATGGCAAGTGCCCTGGTCACTGAAGCCCTGTCCTCACCCAGCCCCAGGGAAATGGCAAGTGCCCTGCTCACTGAAGTCCAGTGCTCACCCAGCCCCCCCACACAGTGGCAGCTTGTTTTTGGCAGGCTGGTGGGGGCACAGGCCTTTTAAGTTTGGTTTTGACAGTGTGGAGAGGGATGGTACCACCTTGGAGACTCCCTGGGCTTTTGCTCAAAGCATCTAATGTATCTTCCTCCCAACATTCCCTGCGGACAGCAGAGTAGGCACCATCTGCTGAGGACAGGGCTGTGCAGAGCCAGGGAGGGGTTAGCCAGCTGTGCAGTGATGAGGAAGGTCTGAGGACATGCAGATCAGACCATGCAACCATGCATTGTTTGCCAGAGGAAAGCCAGAGTGTGCTGTAGAATGCCAGTGGTCTCAATATGCATGTGTGTACTTGTCCCTGAACAGCACTCCTGAGAAAGCCCCATGGCTCAGCATGGTTCTCCCTGTAGTTCAGACCTCACAGCTCACACCTCAAAGCTCACACCTCACAGCTCACACCTCACAGCTTACAGCTCACAGCTCACACCTCACGGCTCATACCTCACAGCTCACACCTTACAGCTCACAGCTCATACCTCACACCTCACAGCTCACGGCAGCAGTGTGGGCCTGAGCTCCCCGGCTGTGACAAACATGATGCCTCCCACTCTGAGCCACCTGGTTCCCCCTCTATGCTCCAGGACAAGTTCTTGGCTCACCACCTAAAAGGTGCATCAAAAGTCCTCTCCTGGGAAACCCTCTCCTGGGAATCCCGGCTTCTCTTCCTGTCAACAGTGTTTATTGACCAAAACTCATGAAGCACTGTCCTTAGGCCAGTGGTTCTCACCCTTCCTAATGCCACAGCCCTTTACTACAGTTCCTGTGAGTCACAACCCACAAGTTGAGAACCACTGCTTTAGGCTATAATAACCCTTCCCCAGGCACCCTGACAGCCCAGCACCACTGCAAAGTTCATGCATGAAGCCCACATCCACTCTGAAGCCTCAATTCTGGGAGTGCCCAAAAGAAGGAAGCCCCACTTCAGTGACCATTAAATGGGCACCAGGAAGTGTTTCTTCTAGAAGACCCTGTCACGGGTTGCAAGGATCTTGGGGGACAGAAGAACAGACCAGGGGAGGACCTGCTGGGCCACTTCTCTTTGCTGCCTGGTCCCCTGGCCAGGTCACCGTGTACCCCAAAGGCTACCTATGCCCAGTCACTTCCTCCCTGGCCAGAGTCCTGAGCTTTTCATTGGTTGAGACCTGACATATGGGGAGTGATGTGGTGACTGGGTCCAGCCTGTCACCTGGGTTTGTAGAGAATGTGTCATCTTTGTTTTCCTCCACGTGGCTGAGCACCGACACACTGAGCAGGTTGATTCTGTCACCTGTGACCTTATCCCCAAGGCTCTCTCCCTGTGCAAGGTTGGGGTGGGTTGGTTTGTTCTGAACTCAGCTCTTTCTCTATGAAGTTTGTGACCTGCCCCCAGGAAGTAGCCGTTTCTCTGTTCTTGCTGTGACATTTGACATCTGTAGTTCTGAGTCATACCCCAGATATAATGATGAAATCTGTGTCTTTTCCTTTGCTTTTTAAAAAATGACTAATTCAGCTATGTAACCTTTTAAAGGTAAGTGTCACATGCTTTTCAGAAAGTAAATTCTGAGAAGGAAAGAAAGGTGAGAACAGTTTAAAGTGGAAACAAGAGACCAGGAAGGGCCAGCCTCTCACAATCAGGGAAACTGAGGCAGCACCCCACCACCCACCCACCTGCTGGGCTAGCCCTGGGTCTGGGTGGCCAGTGGCTAATGTCCTTTCTGCCACCTCTATGAACCTCTCCCCCCAAATGTACCATCTCTGATTCTGCTCAGAGAGAGCAACTTTTAGGAGAAAAAGCAACATGTGAAAACTTTACGGAGGTGGCCGAGGCTGCATGTACACATGCTGCCCAAACAGCCATGCAGGAGAGCTGGCCACAGGAGGAAGAGTCACAACAGCACAGGAGTGACCAGGAGCAAGCTGGACAGACTGGGCAGGGCCTGAATGACAGAGGGACAGAGACAGAAGCAGAGACACAAGACAGAGGGTGACAGAGACAGAGTGGGAGAGTGAAAGACAGAGAGAGGGAAAGAGAGAGGGATAGAGACAGAGACAGAGTGGGAGAGTGAGAGATGGGGACAGAGAGACATAAAGAGAGAGACAGAGAGAGTGAGAGAGAGATAGAGAGAGAGACAGAGTGATAGATGGGGACAGAGAGACAGAGAGACACATAGGGAATGAGACAGAGACTGAGAGATGGAGTGAGATCAGCCTCTAACTCTCCAGCTTTCTTTGCCAGTGAAATTCTTTTCTCACTTTTGTTAGGTCTGATGGGAGACCTAGAGATGAGGGCACAGCCAGGAAGACAGAACTGCCGGAAGTGACGCACCCTGGGTTCGCTGGCCCCACAGCCTCTCAGGGTGTGTCTCCTCTGCCCCTGCCCCCCATAGCTGCTCAGCAAACCTCCACACACACAGATGCCCTCCTGCCCTGGACCCCCCAGGACAGAAGCCCCTACCACCCCAGTATCCTGCTCAGGCCCTGGGGACTCTGCTGCAAGACAGAGGCTATGGCCCCCAGGACCACCTCCCAGGATGCTCCGCCTTGCCCCACTCTCACAGTCCTGGGAAGAGCCCATCTTGCCTGAAGCTGGCAGAGGCCCCTGCTCTGACTGTCACCCTGGGCAGGATTACTGGAGTCACCCAGGTGGACAAGGAGATGAACAGCCTGTCAGGCCCAGTGGAGCAGAAACGGCAGGCTCAGAAGGAGACCGGGGCGGAGCTCACAGAGAACCTCAGCCCAGCTGCTCCACCCAGGACTTCTAGAGTCAGAGTTGGTCAGACAACTTGCAGACATGTCTGGCACCTCAAAAAGAAAACAAACCAAAAAAAGTGACAAATACGAGAGAAAGGAATGATGTCAATCTAAATGTGGCCATGAATGATTTTGAAAAATTTCCTTCAGATTTTTGGATACAAAGAAATATGAATATGTAAGAACAGTTTCTAACCATTTCACCTGAGGTCTCGATAAGAATGAGTCTACTAAGAACAATGTATGTACTGACAATATCTCTAATAAAAATGTGTCCACTAGGAATATACCTAATAACAATGTACCTACTAAGACTGCATCTACTAAGAACATATGTAAGAACAATGTATCTACTAAGGATGTACCTAATGGCAGCTCCTGTACCAATAAGGATCTAGTAAGAACGTATCTAGCCCGGGCTTGGTAGCTCACACCTGGAATCCCAGCACTCTGGGAAGCCAAGGCAGGTGGACTGCTTGAGCTCAGGAGTTCAAGATCAGTCTGAACAAAAGTAAAACCCCATCTCTACCAAAATTAGTCTGGTGTGGTGGCACACACCTATAGTCTCAGCTACTCAGGAGGCTGGGACAAGAGGATTACTTGAGTCCAGGAGTTTGAGGTTTCTGTGAGCTAAGACACCAGGGCACTCTTTCCAGGACACGAAGTGAGACTTTGTCTCAAAAAAAAAAAAAAAAAAAAGTATCTAAAATGAAATGGAGATTGGCCACTTATCTTCCCAAACCGTCTTTCTATTAGCTTGTGTAGAGACTACTGGGAAGCCTCAATACAAAAAGCAACGCTGGAAGCCTGTGAAGCCATGTTTTGATGTCTGCATTTATTGTTCTCTTGGGCTAAAATCCACCATAAAATGGCATGTCTGAGAACTCCAGCCATTGGAGAATAGTGAAATAAAATACTGATTTAGCAAATAAGATAAGTTAAGCCATCGATTTAAATAGAACCTACCCACGACAGCCCCACCTCACATTCCTCTCCATATTTTGGTTATTTTAAAACCTAAACTCTACCATAATAACTTAATGCTTTGTCCAACAGTTGGGTAGTAATACTGGACTTCACTTGCATATCCCAGACTTCTAAATAAAGTCATGAGAAAGAGCAAGTAAAAATGTCCTTGTTTTTTAATTTCCTAATTTAGCACTTTGCATCATAAGCCAAACCTTTAAAACTGGACATTCAAACTCATATGAAGTGGCAGGTCCTTAGGCTACTTTTAAAGTCAGTGTGGCAGAAACTCTGCCGGTGGTGGTAACCCCAAACCCACCTTCAGTACCCCCTAAGCTCAGTGCTCAGCTCCTCTCGAGCTCCCTCCTGTGGTTGATTCAGTAACGCCTGGAACAGCAGCTTCCAGAAAAGAAAGAGGGCTTCCTCCCCGCCCTGCTGAGCACTGACACCTGGGTGTTTGAGTGTGGTGTAAAAGGCAGGAGCGATGCCAAGAGACAAAAAAAGAATTTGCAACTCCACCTGGATTATATCTCTGAATAAAAAGAAAGATCTATCTTTGGCAACTCCCTCCAAAAGATCAATCTTTTAAGAATGAACTGATTAGCATAAGCCCATATCTGTGTATCCAGCAAAGAGTGAACTTAATGAACATGTGTGTTCAGGTTGGAGCTATTGCTCACTTTCTATACCCTGAGGTGTTTACAAAAATCTAATGTGCATATACCCAGGAGACACACACACAGAGCTACCCGGCAGGTATGCAGGAGGACAAACGAGATACTATCTGTGAAAGCACAGAACGCTGTCCCTGTCGTATTTTAGGAAAGAAAGGTATGGAGTGCAAAGACAGGTTATTATTGAGTCCAGCTCTCTTCATCCCTGGGAGCAGCTGCAGCCTTCCTCTTACTTAGAAGAACGCTCCCGTGTTTCCAGAAAATAGCCTGTGCCTGTGGTGCAACGGGGTAGAACAGTCAGTCATGAGTATCAAGAGCTGGTTGAACAACCCGTTCACAAGGTGTCAATTATTGGATTAGTGTAAGGTTGTACAGTAACATTTCCAGGTACACACTACAGAGTCCAATTTAGGACTTTATTGATAATATTTGAATCATTGACCTGGAGGAGGGGGAGCTATAGGCAGGAGCAGCAGAGGTCTCCAGGTCTCCAGGCCTTTTCTTAGGGCAAGGAATCAATGCAGCAGACGGAAATGAATCCTCCCTCCCCTCCCAGTGGGGAGTCCTGGCCAAGCCTGGCCCTCGGGTGCACTAATGCAGATACATTTACAGGAAGAAACAGGACTACTCAACACATTGGCATCAACTACAGGGGACATTTCCAGCTTAGGATAATAGAATCAAGATGAAAATCTATTTTAACAGGAATAATATATAAAGTACCTTGTATAGGTTCAAAATACTTTTTTAAAAACCACTGGTAGAGACTGGCCTAACAGAATTTCGAATTTGGTGAGTCACTTACAAACACTAGCCAGCTGCAAAGTAGTTGTGAGAGGTTGTTTCTGTATCTAGCTGTATCTAGTGGCCAATTGCTTGTGAGACGTTGTGTCTGGTATTGAGGGCTATGTTCTCAAAAGGATGTAGACCAGCTGGAGCCTGGTGGACCCGGGTTCAGAAATGTGCCCTCAGGCTCTGAGATGACTCCTGCAGAGAGAAAGTCACTTCAGTGACACCTGACGTCAGTGGTCACACCACCACCCTTCCTGAGTACCTTCCTGAAGCTTCAGTGGGGACCTGAGTTTAGTGGTAACGCCACCCAACCTTCCTGAAGCTTCAGTGGGGACCTGAGTTCAGTGGTGACGCCACCCAACCTTCCTGAAGCTTCAGTGGTGACCTGAGTTCAGTGGTGACGCCACCCAACCCTCCTGAAGCTTCA
>NW_003852451.1:1396682-1412871 GCF_000181295.1 Otolemur garnettii
TCCTGAAGCTTCAGTGGTGACCTGAGTTCAGTGGTGACGCCACCCAACCTTCCTGAAGCTTCAGTAGGGACCTGAGTTCAGTGGTGATGCCACCCAACCTTCCTGAAGCTTCAGTGGGGACCTGAGTTCAGTGGTGATGCCACCCACCCTTCCTGAGCACCTTCCTGAAGCACTCAGAGTGCTGGAGAGAATGGGACCTGAGAAGGGACAGAGGAATGGGGCAAACGTGCTAGGAATGGGTCCTGTCTTCTTTAAATACTTAAACAAATGGCCCTTGGAGCAGAGGACGGCAGTGCTTGTCCATTCATTAATAGAAGCACTTTGTGGAGATGACAGAACTCTCAGCCACACTGAAGCAAAGCTCCTGAGGATCCTTGCTGGTGACTTCTTATGTAGGCCCAAGAAGAGTGCAGGCACCAGGGTGCTCACATCCTCTCTTTTTCAATGTTTAAAACTTCACATGTGTTTTTGTCCTATAGACAAAGGCCCAGGCTATCTTTGCAAAGGGGCATGGTGACATGTGCTATTCAGCTAAATAGAAAGTGCTGCCTTCCCCTCCTCCGGGCTTTGCCCCTTCGTCCTCACTCTTCTTTTTCTCCCCCTCCCCCGATAGATAAACCCATCTGAGCAAGGAGAAGCCACCGTGTTACCTGACACTTGTCTTCCCTGGGGACATGGGACTCCAGGATGCCAGAGCTCATCCCACCCAGTGGTGGGATGGCCATGGCACTGTTTTTGCTTTGAGCAGTCATCTCACTGTGGAGACCATGACAATCCTTCTTAAAATGGGTAAATTAACATACTTAACTTGATCGTTCCCTGACATGAAAGTACAGTGGGAAAGCCCAGCCCCCCTGAAGTCAGCACAGCAGCTCTAGAGCCAGGGCAGCTGCTCACATGGGGCAGTGCCTGGAGCCTCCCTGCCCAGAGCTGTGAACTTTCCAACTGCCGTGTCCCAGACAGCCCTGAGCCTTCAGCCACCACAGAAGGGGATGACACTAGCTTTTTCCTCAAGGGATGATTTTTTAAATTAATATTAATGGTACTGGATTTTTCTAGGTTCTGGACTACACAGGCCCACATTCTATCTTGGAGTGAATGAATTTGGAAGTGGAAACAAAACTGTGCACTCTGAACTCTACAGTCATTCTCACGCGAATCTCTCAAATTATTTTTAAATTATAAGCATATGTGTAATTTTCTTTATTATTTTGACATTTCTACCTCGTATATGAGAGTAATCTTTCTTATAAATACAACCGACTAGATCTTATGAACCCTTTTTATTGCAATTTGATTTCTAATGTAAGGAAGAATAATATTGTGATCAATATAAATGGGATGTAAGTTTGTGACTCTGTGATATTACTTCAGACAGACAGTGGGACCTCCATGAGTTGACCACAGTATCACCGGCCAACATGCTGAGGTGGGCAGGTCCACTTTAGAAAGCGGTCAGTGTAGGGAGGTGGTCAGCTGTGGAGGTTCTACTCTAAATATTTTCATGTTATCAAAAATTGTGGCATAGTAAAAAAAAAAAAAAAGAAAGCATTTGAATAAAAATCATGCAAAGAGAAAAACTGCTACACAAGCTTAGCAATTGGAATGCAGTAAGCAGAAGCCATGAGGAAGAGGCAAGTCAGTCTTCTGGAGATGAACCCAAAAGGTGGTTAGATGTGAGCAAAGGGAAAAAGATAATTAGAGATTAAAAATTGAACATTGGGGTTAGGTTTTCAGTTGCTTATTAGAGCTATGATAATCAGCACAATCACAGCATAATAAAATCATGACCTTGGAAAAGATTTGCTGAAAGTTTTTGCCAGATAGGCCCCTCTAAGGTAATACCAATCTTACTGTCCTGACCTATAAAAGTACCTTCAGCAGTTAGAACTTCCAACACACTCACCCCAATACCGTACCTATCATCTCTCAAAGTGCTACAAATACATTTATTAGTCCTTTTAACTGTTCCTCAAACATAAACATGAGCCAGGGACTCATCGTGCTTATTACCAGGGACACGAGCACAATGTCCCAGGGAGGACGGCAGCGGGCAAGGCTTCCACGAGGCTCCGAGGCAGTGGCCCAGGCCTTCTCTGCTGCTCCAGAGGCCAGTGAGGTGAGGGGAAGCCCCACACCCAGGTCCCCATCAGGGGCTTTCATGGGACAGAACCCCAAAGAGCTTCTTCTGTGGGGCAGAGGTATTTTTCTCTTTCACAACTCAGCCCTCAGTATCATTAATTCTTCTTATCCTTACTCAAGAATATTGGAATGCCTTGGTCTGGTCTAGGGAATGATGACCACCATCTTTGTCCATCATGGGCTGATATATGGGATGGACCTGACCAGGCAGGAAAAGTCCTAAGAAGTCAGGCACCATCTCTAATCCCCAGAAGGAAGTTGGCTGCCCATGGCTGCCCCTGCCTGGCACAGAGAGAGGATTCCTGTGCTTCTAGAGCCTTGATTACCAAACACAGTAAAAGATAAACAAACCCTCAACACTAAGGCAAGTTCAACTTATATGCTATAGATTTTTTTTTTTTTTTTTTTTTTTTTTGCCAAGCAGTGGATGAACCTGTTATTTAGAAGTAGCCACAATCAGACAGACTCAGAACACCTGGAAGGAGCTGGACCCAGCAGCATGTCCCACAGTGAAGTGTTCTGGACCCTGGATCAGATGTGTGCAGGTTGCTGTGCTTACCTACAACTCTTCATGCTTCCCAAAACTCCATTGTTACTGTAAGACTCTGCTGGCAACCTCAAATGTTAATAGTTTGCCTACTCCCTTCCCCACAAACTCTGCCCTATACTTGTGGCTTGGAAAGGATGGCATTGGTAAGACCATACTAGGGGTAGGATGACCACAGGGGCCCTCTCCCCAGAGAAGCTCAGCCCAGGACAGGGCCTCTATGGAGGGAACTCAAAAAATACTTTTGGCAGAAGGAACGTGAGGAACAGAAACTAAAAACAAACCCCTTATAGAATCTCAGCTAATGCTACATAGAAATAGTAACACCGGTGGTCAGGATATTGGCAGCAGGAGAAGCAAAGGGAGCTCCTTATAATTGGGGCAGAAAGAGAAAGAACAGGTGACGGGGACAAGAAGAAAGTGAGGCAAGAAAAGATACGCGCTGGAGGAGACAGAGCAGTGCACCTGCCCTGTGGACCAGCCCCTTCCCTTCAATGGCATTTAAATTGTGACTTTGCCACACTGTGTTGTACGTAATAAAAATCTACCCATGACGATGGCTCATCAAGCAGAAGTCAGCCTCAGACCATCACACGAGAGTATCTATTATTTTCACTTTTAGTTATTTAGCCCATATGAAATTAGGAGTAAAGAAACAAGTAACATTCTGAAATCTTTTCTTTGTATGGGCTACAATTCAGTTCTCCAAATACCACCTGTTACTCACACTTGAAGGGACACAGTGACTAGTGGAGGAACCCTGTTGTATTCCTCAGGACCATCAACTGCGGAAGCATAAAGGCGATGGTTCTAATCTTCTATGAATAAACTCAGGCAAAAAAGAAAAGTATTTCTTAATTTTTCTTTAACTTCAAAGTCCTGCTAGAAACTTATTATCATAAGCTTGTGTCCTGTACATGTGAAATGGTGCATCATTTAATTCAAAAATATACGAATATTACAGCTGAGCCCGACTTAGTGTCCCCAGCCCCAAATTGTCACCAACACTTGTTTTCATGGAGCACAGCTTAGAACTTGGTTCTGTTCTGAGCCTTGGCACCGACTTTACAGCCATGCTCACTCCCTACACGACTTGTTAGGGCTTGAAGCTTCTCATGGTTTTATTTATAGTGTGGATTTCACGTCAAAATTAGTGACTCTTCCAAATGTTGGGGTTTTCAGTGCCATGTGAATGGATTTCTAAGTGGAAAATTTCAGTCTGTGTTTACTGCCCTCCAGAACCAGATTGAGGCCCATCTTCTCCTGATGCATGAACTGGGCCTCCCCAGGGCATCACGTGCACTCAACACACTTGAGTTGAAGAAAAAGGGGGAAACTTGGTAACTCCCTGAGTATCCAGCACTGTGTAAGAACAACATCAAACAGGGTGATGCATGCATTCCATACCCCAACTGTCTTAGAAATGAAAGAGCATTCTTACTTTTGATGTTTCAGTAAGATCAGTATTAGATCCTGTCACAAACTTGCCAATAAAGAAACTTTTTAAAAAATTTATTTGTGTTGAAGACAGCACACTGTACCCCATGATTGCACTAATGTACACAGTTATGCTATAAGAAATAATAAAGGAAATTTGAATGGGAAAAAAAAATTTATTTCTGTCGTGCCTGTAATCCTAGCACTCTGGGAGGCCAAGGCAGGTGGATTGACTGAGCTCCTGAGTTCAAGACCAGCCTGAGCTAAAGCAAGACCCCATCTGTAAAAATGTCTGGGCATTGTGGGGGGCACCTATAGTCCCAGCTACTCGGGAGGCTGAGGCAAGAGAATCCACTTGAGCCCAAGAGTTAGAAGTTGCTGTGAGCTATGATATCACTGCACTCTACAGAGGGTGACAAAGTGAGACACTGTCTCAATTTTAAAAAAAGTTTATATGTGGATAATTATTGTTCTCTTTCAGTGTGAGTAGATACAACCAGGGGTGGAAAATAACCACTTTGAGGCCTTGTCACCCATTCTCCCAGGCCAGCAGCAGACCCCGCTGTGTACCAGTCCCTGAGTGAGAAGGTGATGGCGTCAGCTATGCTCTGAGGTAAGAAAAGGCCGTGCAGAACTGGAAGTTCCTCAGATGACATAAAGGTAGTGCAGAGAATGTCCCCTAAGGAAAGAAAAACAATTGCAGGTTGAACTTAGAAGTGTCTGGACAGCTTTGTATCCAAGGCTCTCTGACACCTTTTAAAACCTCAGCTTCCCCGGCCCTGAATGTGGAGAAGGCAATGCCTTTGCTGAAGTCTTGACATAGACGTAGGAATCATCAGTGCTGGCACCAAGGGAGGGCATGAGTTCAGTATTCCAGGTATGTACAAAACACCACTTAGTCACTTCTGAAATCAGTCACTGGGCTCTGACCCCAAACTCCTGGGAAAGTGACCCCAGGTAATGTTGTTCCTCATTGCTCCTGAAGGAACATCTAGGAATCAGCTTCCTGGTTGGGACAGCACAATTCACACGACCACATCTATGACCAAGTTGTGATCATGTCCATTTTCTCTTTGAAAACCATAATTACAGACCCAAACAATTCACACGCCCATCTCCATCATTCACAAGAGTTAAAGGAAAATGGCCTTGGAATGTTCCCACTTCCTAAAGGACAAAGTAGACTTGGATCCAAATTAGCACATATTAGACCAGCTTAAGAATGCCAGCTGTTGACGGGAAGTGACACCAGGGTCTGGGAGATGACCAGATGATGCAAAGCCATCAGAAAGTCACACGGAAAGACACCGAGGCCCTTACAGTGCCATTTATAAACAATGACTCTTTTTTTTTCAGGGCGAGAATAAAGATAATCACCAAGCAAAGACGCTTCTCTCAGTGGTTAATGACAGTTGGGGGGTCATGCCAATGGCACACCCCCCAGTGCTGTGCTCACACCCCATACACATTCTTCATGGAAAGAACAGACACAGGCCCTGAGAAGCCTGTGTGCCCCCAAAGAAGCCGAGGAGTTTCTCTATTTCTAGACTGGAAGAAATGGATGAAAGAGGAGGGCGGAGAGAATCTTAGTTTCTCATTTGCCAGCTAAGTCTTCAGAACTTAGCTCCACTGAGCTCATTCACCAAGAGCCCAGGGGGGCATTCTGAGTACTCAAGAAAGAAAACCCAACGTAAAGCCAATTCAAAACACACCTGCACCACACTGTGTAAATTGATAATTACGGCACTTAGGACTCTCTCATCTAGACCAATGGCAGAGCTGCCATCAAAACGAATGTTAGTCGGGGAAATAATGTGCATTGGGCATATTCAGAGCCTTACCTGTAATCCTCGTCACATCACAATGAGATACTGTGACTTCATCTTCAGTTTACAGATGAGGAAAATGGAAGGTGAAACTGGCCTGAGGGTGCTGGCAAGAGAGCGAGGACCCCTGCCCCCTCTGCCCCCTCCTGGACACGGACTGCCTCTCTGATTAGTAAAGCCAGAAGGCAAAGCTTACAAGGGCAGAAGCAGATCTTACAGACAGGCCATTCTTTGAATAAGGGCCCCTAGAAACAAAAGAAGTGTCTAAAAACCAGCAAGTGATTTGAAAAGGTAGCACACATACATGTTTCACACACACACCATGTTCAGCATTTCCCAGTAATCAATCAAATCTCATTCTTACCTCATGTACTTTGTAACCAACTAATTCCTGATTTTCTAGATTGGGGAGTAGGTGGGAAATGGTACACCAAAGGATTTTATGGCTTTAAACTTCTCTCCTGGGTGCAGAAACAGCATCTATCATACCTTCAAGGGTAATCTAAAGGCAGAGTGTTCTTGGGAAGTGCAGTCAGTGGGTGTCAGCCCCTACCGGGCCCCCACAGGTGGCTTTGGCACAGCAACCCTGGGGATGCCCAGAGCACCCTCAGAGGCCAAGGTGAGAGTGAAAGTGAACAGCTAAGCAAGGAAGGCATGTGGAGAAGACAGGGGAGCGGCTGCCTTGGAAACTGTCCTCCTTTCCCCACTCTTCTGTCCCAGGTGGCCCAAGCCTGGAGCCTCCCCCAGGGCAGCAGGTCGAGGACAGACTACTTTTTGCACTTGCAGAAAATCTGGGGCAACTGTACCCCCCGTGACAGCTCTGGGAGGAAATGCTACAATCTCTTTTCAGACGTGGCCTCAGTCTCTCCTTGGTGGGGAGGGGTCTGCAGAAGGGTGCACACCCTGAACACAGACATCAACACGCCTGAGGTCCCTTCTGGGAGACAGACGCTCTGCCCGGCTTGCTGAGCCCCAGCCTCTGGGCCGCCCTCTCCATCTGCCAGTTTCTAATCTACAAGTCATTTGTGAGACACAAGGCAGCGACCTGGGGCTGCGCAAAAGAATTTTAGGTATGAACAATGAACTCGTGAACTACGTCCCCTCACACTGCCGGGAAGGAAGGAGGGAGGGAAAGAGAGAAAGGAAGAGAAAGGAAACAAAGAGAAGAGAAAAGAGAGAGACAGGAAGGGGAGAGGCGCCCACAACTGCTTCAGACCGCTGAAAAGCAGACCCTGCCTGCAGCTTATTCCAACCAGTGTTATTTTCGATACATAAACACCTTTAGGACGAGTCCTGGCCACTTAAAAGCGCCTCTCCGCCAGAGAGTTCTCCCTACCTTCGTGTTTTCTCAAGCACTTGTTCAAAAACACATTTAAGTGGAATGTTTTCCTTTGTGGAGATTGCATTAACTGCGGGTTCGCAAACACTGCAGGCCCACGCGGTCCGCCCCAGCTGGGTGCTGCAGACACCAGCCTTGGCCGGGTAGCCGCGGTGGCTTGGCCAGCCTGGGACTGGCTCTGACCCCTACACATGGCACCGCGAGCCTCTCCGCCAGGCCGGTCCCACAGAACTGCAGCTAAGAAAGAACCACAGGGCGGGCGGGCGGGCGGCCGCGGTGACCCGCGCTCGGGAGCGCGCAGCATCCCTGCGCCGGGAAAGCGAGGCCGGGGGCGGCGGAATGAGAACAGCCTCCCGGCTCCAGCTTCTGTCCCGGGAAGAAATGAAAACCCCCTTGCCGCTCCTGTTTTCGCAGTTGGACAAATGAAAAGCTAATCTTTATTTTTAATGTCATCTGATTCTTCCTCCAGCTCGCTTGGAGTTTCTCAGGCAGGGTCAGGTCTACAAGTGGGGCTTGTGGCCAGTCCCCTTCTCTCAGCCAGCAGGAGGCCACTGGGTCCGCGCCGCGCGCTGGCTGAGACCCACAGACTAGCCGCGTGGGGTGGCGTGGCCCAGGTCCCGGTGGGCCTCCCCGGGATGGTCTGCCGCGGGGGCGCCGGCGTTCGGAGACCCTCTGGTTATAACCCGCAGGTCCCTCCCACCAGTGACCTGCAGCAGCAGGGCGCTCGGGTGCACCCCAAACTCCCATTCACCTGAGGCCGGTAGAACCCTGTGCGCCCAGCACAACTGGCTCCGGGCCGGGGACAGGCAGGGGTCCGGGAGGGCAGCACCGGAGGGGCCCGCTGCAGCCCGGGCAGGGCCCCGACAAGAGCTACCCCAGGAACAATCGCAGCCAGGTGGCCGCAGAACCCAGGCGCGCACGCCGCGGAACCTGCCCCATCCCACCTGCTCCAGCGGGCGACCGGAGCCGCCACCACCCTAAGGGCCACCTGCGGCATGAGGTTGCGTGTCTCGATGGCCAGGTTCCGGCAGGTCAGCCTTACCGTGAGCGCTGAAAACTTCTGCGTGGACGCCAGCGGCAGCAGTCCCGCGAGCAGCGGCACCCAGCAGAGCTGGGGAAGCAGCATGGTGGCCACGCGCAGGGACGGCAGTCTCCGCCCGGAGGGCGCGGGCGACACTGAGCAGTGGCCGCGCCCTGCGCCCTGCGCCCTGGCACGGCGGCCCTGGAGAGCTGGGTGGACAAGCGCAGCCGCACCTCTGCGGGCGGTCCAGACCTGACCAGCTCCCCGCAGGCTCCGCGCGGTCCTCCGCGTCCCGTGCAGCTTCGCTGCTCCTGTCAAATACCCCTGGAACTTCCCGGATCCTCCCCTCTCGCCCGCCTCCCTCCTCCTTTCCTCCCCCAGCCCCACCTCCCCGCGCCCGCCGCTCTGCCGAGCTCCGCTCCTCTGCTGCTGGGGGCCAGGAGGCCGCCCTGGGCGCGGGTCCCGAGAAGGAGAGGCGGAGGAGCCAGGAGGGCTGCGCGTCCCTGTTAGCGCTGTTCACGTGCCTTCTTCTCCCGCGCTCACACGCACACACGCATGTGCACCCAGCCACCCTCCTCCCACGCCAGGACACAGGCTAGCCCACACAGGACCAGCCTGGAGACCTTGTTCATAAGAAGGGTTAAAGTGAAGCCTTGGCCTGGCCCTACCCCGTTCTTCTTAACCTCTGACTCTAATGCTAGTTGGTCTGGCCTGAATATCTCATCTCTGACGGATTAGCGGGCTCCCCAGCTAAGGCACATGGTCCAGAAAACACTGCGCTCCCTCAGCGCGGCCCAGGCATCTCTGCCCAGGTTAATCCACTTTCTGACTTAACTGCAGCCTTGGCCCCCAGCAAGCGTGGGGCCATGTGGCAGGCTGTCGCACACACAGATGTGACCGCTTTAAACAGCTCTGTCCAAGCCTCCCAGGTGTCTACTCAGCGTGCACAGAGATTGTGGAGGTTGTAAACTCATCCGCAGAGACTGCCTTGGAAACCAAGAAAGTTTTGCACACCCAAGCTCTGGATAATATCCACTGCGGACAACATTGCTGAAATAGTTTAGCCTTGGCTTATAACTTTACAGGAAAAAGCCCTAATTCTGTCTCACACAGAAAGCCAAAAGACTGAAGATTTTCAAGAACAATGAATCAATTGATCTGTCAGGGTGCTGGGGAAAGAACAATCCAGAAAATCCAAGTCTGATTTTCACCCTCCGTCTAGTCCACTGCCGTGGCCATGAATTTCCCAGGTGGAGGGCTGCACCCACAAACTCTGGGACCGGCTGCTGAGGTCCCATCCTGTCCCAGCCTGTCCCAAGCTGGGGGGCTGGGGGGAGAAACTTCACATTTTTTTCAGGAAAGTGGTATCTACCAGCAATGGAAGTGGGAGGAGGAAACATACCTCTTTCTGAAGGGAGGCTACTCTGAGAGGTTGCCTTCAAATTCCAAAGCCCCAGCCTCTGTTAAGTACTTAACACGCTCCTCCTGGTCTTGAGGACTTAGAAGGAAATTATAATAAAACTCTTTAGTGCCTGCCTTCGGGTCCAGAAACACAGGTGAGCAAAGCAGCTGCAAGTGATTAGGTGACTAGGGATTACTATTAGGAAACTTTAATGCAAATTAAAGACAAAGTAAATAAATCCCACATACCACCGCCTAATTCTAAGGTGAGCCAAGAAGAAAATTTACATTCAAAACTGACAGGCCGCCTTTAAAAAGTATTTGCCACTAAAGACTTTCTATTTTCTGTTTTATTAAGAGTACTGGAAGTTGATGGCTGAAATATTTGATATTGTGCATTTTTCTGTAGAACTCAAAAGAGACTGAAAGCTTGTTCATTGATTCACTCTTGCCCACTGCAGAAATGGAGGTTAGGGGGTAGCCTTAATGAATCCCATTTTACAGATGAGGGATAAAAGTCAAAGAGGCCAAATGTCTCAGCCAGGTCTCCAGAGCACAAAAATCAGGAGGAGAATCCAGATATTAACACTTACAATGCTGGGAATCCACTTTACTTCCTCCAAAGGGGCAAAAGAAAGCTCCTTGGTCTTCAATGCCTTGGACTCAAGAATCTCAGCACATCTTCTATATATCAACTCCAGAATCCTCTGGGAATTTCGAAAAGATAAATGCAATGTATTTGTCCAAGATTCTGACAGATCAGGCAGGGTTTGGGCCTTCAAAACCCTTTACAATCTGGATGAATTCGTAA
Organism: Otolemur garnettii; assembly: GCF_000181295.1. Lineage (NCBI taxonomy): Eukaryota > Metazoa > Chordata > Mammalia > Primates > Galagidae > Otolemur > Otolemur garnettii. The sequence goes on from NW_003852451.1 coordinate 1,407,207, forward strand.
GTCCTTCAAGCCAAATTTTAGTTTCTCAAAGATCTTAGAAATGGAATTCAAGGAAATAATCAGGTCCCATTTTTTTGGAGAAAAATGATACATTTATTTAAAAAGCTAAGAAACAGTATGTCTGTCTTTTATTTTTAAGTCCCCAAGGAAGTTATTGCTGGCATAGTAAGTGCTATGTTAGGAAGAGTATACACGTAAATAAAGACATCAGCTAGAGGCTTTCTGAGAAGTTCCTACAGGATGCAGGAAGAAGCTCCCTCCTTTTGGAATTGTGTGTGTGTGTGTGTGTGTGTGTGTGTGTGTGTTAGTGACACAGGGCCCATTCTCATACACGGCTTGTGGATCCAGAATTTAAATTTCTGTCACTGATGATAGTTACAACAAAGAAGGGCAAAAGAAACGAAACTAGTTTCTAGCTATTCTCACATTTCTAAGCGAACGTCCCCTCCTAGGCCATCAGTACACTGCTTTATCATGTACATGGCTTACTATTTTTCTATGGTAAAACTGCAAAAGGATTTTAATCTTGTTATGGACGTTATATAATGTAATTATTATTTCTGGCTAATTTGTGTTTAGCTAGAGAAAGGTTGTCAGCTACTTTCCTACCCCAATATGCGAAGGTTAACCAAATGTTTCTTTGTTGATTCAATGACTCCAGAAATTACCTCTGTCATCATTCTGTCAGTTGAATGAGAGAGGACTGACCACTGTCCATAGTCTGAGCATGACCCCCAGCCAGTCTCTTGTTTTATTAATATTTTCTCCTAGTTTTTATTTACTCCCAGGAACAGGGGTCTTGCCAATCCCCTCAAATTTCTTAGGAGAAATTTGTCCTTCCAAGTGACCTCCTGCTGCCTGGCCAGAGCACAGTCAGTCCTGGACTCTCTGGAGCCCCAATCTTCTTCTTCATTCCGATGACCTGGGCTCTCTGGACCCCCATCCTCTTCTTCATTCCGATGACCTGGACTCTCTGGACCCCCATCCTCTTCTTCATTCCGATGACCTGGGCTGTCTGGACCCCCAGTCCTCTTCTTCATTCCGATGACCTGGGCTCTCTGGAGCCCCAGTCCTCTTCTTCATTCCGATGACCTGGGCTCTCTGGAGCCCCAGTCCTCTTCTTCATTCCGATGACCTGGGCTCTCTGGACCCCCAGTCCTCTTCTTCATTCTGATGACCTGGGCTCTCTGGAGCCCCAGTCCTCTTCTTCATTCCGATGACCTGGGCTGTCTGGACCCCTAGTCCTCTTCTTTGTTCCGATGACCTTCTTCTTTCTTCTATTTTATTCCTTTCAGCCCATGGGTAAACTATTCATGATCCCCATATCAGTCCCATGTTTTTAGCCCAAGCTCTACAATGCCAGAAACCTGTTAGCCAAAGGAAGGAGCAGATAGTCCATGTGCAGGGATTCAGGGCAGCACAGGCCAAGCTCACCTGGACCAGAACGGTGAGCCGTGGCCAGCATGTCACAGTGGAGAGCAGACGACGGTGGAATTGTGCATTGGAGCATTTAGCCCAAGAGGCCTCCTCCCTATTTTAATATCCTTAAGTAACATACAATTTGAATTTGTCCTGTGCTCAATAAAATAATTAAAACAAATTTCACCTTCCTCCTTAAGATGCCTTACGGCAAGTTTTATGACAACATAATTCAGGTTCTTAACAGAAATTTTTAATAAACAATTGGAATGTTCTGAGTATTTTAAATACTTTATCTAATCAACCCTCAGAGAAACCATGAAAGGATTAGTGTACAGGTGACAATAGTGAGACCTTAGGCAATTACAGAACTTGCCCAAATTTATACAACTTGGAAGTGGTAGGAGCAGAATTCGACTGAATTTGAATTTCAGGGTGCAGCATCCTCTCCTGCAATGTTCCATTTCCTGGAAACTATTGAAGAGCCTTGAAACATGGTAAGACGAAACACAGAGCTCCAGAACCTGCTGCCTGGGCTTGAGAGAATCAGTTCTTAAACCTTTGAAACTTTGAGACGTGATGAGAATATGGGTCATTTCACCCAGAAAAATGTGCATATGTGCTGGTCTGCTGACTCACTGCCCTGCAGATTCTTCAAGCTCTATCTCCAAACCCGTAGGAAAGCACTGTGCAGTTACTTATGACTTATTCATAATACTTTAATCTCATTCTAGTGTTTCCCAAGTTAAGGTTTAATGTTTCCTAAGAATGCTCTGTGCCACAAAGCCAAATATGAAACCGCTCCATTCACAGTGGACACCACCCCTCCAAAGCTGATAGGGGACACCTGTGCCATTGTGAGGGACACAGTTCCAGTGTGGGAGATACACACCATCGGAATGACCGGTCTGGCTGAACCTGCCATTACACAGCCCAGATTTATTGCAATCTATCTGTTATCATAATGTCCAGAAGCCAAGTTTTCCTTTCCATTCATGAAAGGAAACTTGTAGAATGTATTGGGTACAGAGCTAATAAAAGCGGATCCCTGCCAAGACGAATCAAGGTACAAGGTGTGTTCAGGGAAGAGAATGGGAACTGAGTGAATTTATAGCAACCAACCTGTTCTAAACCCAGATAGTCTAAACTAGTTTCGCGTTTTCCACCCTCCTATCCCAACCCAGGGTCCTTTCCTCCTTTCTTCATCTGAGGCTGCCATTAGGAAAAAAAAAAAAAAGTTTTAAAATAGCAATAGAGACACAGCTTTCCAGGAAACTCTGGAGCAGCGTGGACCACACAGAAACAATTTATGCCAATAGAAAGTGGTGTAAGAAGATACCCCAATCAAGAAAGCTTTGAATTCCCTTCAGCAATCCTTCCCTTCCCTCTCTCCCCAGCACATAGGCCAGGATAGCATTTCATTAACTCTTCCCTAAAATGCATCATACAAAGATAAAAATGCTTGAGTATTTCAGAAAAATGGGTTATGACCTGGGCAACATGGCAATGGAAACAGCAATGTGAGAAGTATCGGTTCCTTTTCTTCACACCAGCAGCTGGGTTTTACCTGTGGTGGGGCAGCCTTCACCACCCAGCTCTGCAGCACCTCACAGCAGGAGCCCTCTCTGGCTTCAGTGGGGGAAGCCACAGTCTTCTTGGTCTTGGCCAGTTTTGCCCCCATACCAGGCAAATTTCTGAACGCCATTCATTTCTATGCAACACTATCTGAAAGTAGGGATTCAGCTGTATGATTTCAGGCCATTTTATTCCCAGTTCTAGATGTTTGGGTGCTTTCCCACAGAGACCCTGTAAAGTAATGTAACCGGCAGGGCCCAAAAGCCAACGAGGTTTCTGTAGCTGCCAACTGCATGCAGAATGGGCTCACGGGCTTGTCTTCTAGGGGTTAGAAAGGGGGGTCATTACATTCAGCAAACGCAGGCTGTGTGTCTAAGGCTCACACAGGTTGTCATGGGAGAACATTGCATAATGAGCGAGCAGCACATCTGTGCCCTGGAGACATGGAACGGAAGGCCGAGGGCACTCGGCCGCCTGGCACGGCTGGTGGCGCTGGCAGAGCAGAGAATCACACAGCACCTGTCTGTGGCTTTCTGGCTCCGCTCTCCTGGGTAAGGCTCTTGTTTGTTCAGGCACTCTGAGCCTTTCTCCTCTAGATCCCTAGTAATTATTCATTCCTTTACGTGTTTGAGCATCTTCAAGTACTTTTTTGAACTATAAAGCCAATTTTTATCATGATTTGCTGAAACACAAGCAACACGGCAAGATGCTCATCTTCCAGCCCTACAGGATGCCCAAACAGCTACAAAAAAAGTCAGCCTGGCATTGTGGCCAGCACCTGGAGTTCCAGCTACTCTGGAGGCTTGAGGCAAGGGGCTCACTTGAGCACAGGAGTTCGAGGTTGCTGTGAGCTGTGACACCATGCACTCTACCAAGTGACAGCATTAAGACTATCTCAGAAAAAAAAAAAGTCAAAAAGCATATTCATGAAAATATATCCTGATTAACTAAGAGCAAATAAAATAACACCTATTCAGATTATATCTGTTATCTAGAAAGAAGCAAATTAGTTCACAGAGACCACAGAAATCACTGCTGAATTCAGACAATGCAATTAACTTTGCAGTGGGTTCAACATCAGTCTGGTGTTTAGTTGAGGGAGAATTGGACTGTATAAGGGCTTGGGGCTTCTGACTGCCTGTAATGTGGAGGCTGTCAACATAAAACTTTTCTGAAGATTACAGGAGACTGGCCAAAAACACATGAAAAAAGGTCAACATCTTTAATCATCAGAGAAATACAAATCAAAACCACTTAGAGATATCACCTAACTCCAGTAAGATTAGCACACATCACAAAATCCCAAAAATACAGATGTTGGCATGGATGTGGAGAGAAGGGAACACTTCTGCACTGCTGATGGGATTGTAAACTAATATGGCCTTTGTGGAAAGAAGTTTGGAGAATTCTCAAGGAACGAAAAATTGATCTACCATTGGAATTCCTTTACCAAGTATCTACCCAGATGATCAAAAATCATATTACAACAAAGACATTTACACCAGAATTTTTATTGCAGCCCAATTCATAGTTGCCAAGTCATGGAAGCAGCCTAAATGCCCATCAACCCATGAATGGATTAACAAATTGTGGCATATGTATACCAAGGAATACTACCCAACCATGAAAAGGATGGAGACTTTACAGCTTTTATGTTTACCTGGATGGAACTGAAACACATTCTTTTTAGTAAAGTATCTCAAGAATGGGGGGTGGAAAGTATCCAACATACTCAATACTATTATGAAACCAACATATCATCACCTACATATCCATATGAATGGTAAAACACAACTATAGTCCAGAAAGAAAGAGGGGAGAGGAGGGAGGGGAAGGGGAGGGAGAGTGAGAGGAGGGACCTCACCTATTATGCACAATGCACCGGTATGTTTCAAGACTACTTAGCGTATAGAATAAATGTCCTACCACAACAAATAAGTAAATGAGATGATGGTTATGTTAATCAGTCTGACTTAAGCATTCCACATCATGTATCAAATCAGCATATTGTACCCCATCATTATAAAGTTATGATTTAATTTAAAAAATCAAATAAAATAAATAAGTAAATAAAAATGTGGGGGGAATTATTTAACCAACAGAGCACATCCTTGTATGGGGGGGTTTATTATTATTTAGTATTGGTAATTCAGATTATTAGAGGCAATTTCAGTCCTTATTTTAATTTTTAAATTTTTTACCATTTAAAAATGTTTTCAGGCAATTTTATGACTCTTTTATTTTACATGTCTAATTTATTTTACACCTATAAAATATTGGACAGACGGGGCACGCACGCCTCCCTTCCAGGTGACGGGACGGACGGGGCACACACGCCTCCCTTCCAGCTGATGGGATGGACGGGGCACGCACGCCTCCCTTGCCAGTGACAGGACGGACGGGGCACGCACACCTCCCTTCCAGGTGATGGGACGGACAGGGCACACATGCCTCCCTTCCAGCTGATGGGATGGACGGGGCACGCACGCCTCCCTTGCCAGTGACAGGACGGATGGGGCACGCACGCCTCCCTTCCAGGTGACGGGATGGACGGGGCACGCACACCTCCCTTCCAGCTGATGGGACGGACGGGGCACGCACACCTCCCTTCCAGGTGACGGGACGGACGGGGCACGCACGCCTCCCTTCCAGCTGATGGGACGGACAGGGC
>NW_003852451.1:1413861-1448091 GCF_000181295.1 Otolemur garnettii
CACGCCTCCCTTCCAGCTGATGGGACGGACGGGGCACGCATGCCTCCCTTCCAGGTGACGGGATGGACGGGGCACGCACACCTCCCTTCCAGGTGATGGGACGGACGGGGCACGCACGCCTCCCTTCCAGCTGATGGGACGGACAGGGCACGCACGCCTCCCTTCCAGGGGACAAGAGCAGCTTTTTAGGCATAAGTGGATATCGGGGGAGACAAAAGGAGAAAAGACATGTAAGAAAATTCCAGAAGCTGGAAAACTACAGAGAAGCAGGAAGTGACTGAAACAGGGGAGGGAAAAGCCCCAAACCAAGCCGGACCCACCCAGCCCAGAGGGGTAGGTGAGGACGGTGACAGTGGGACCCCAGGAAGGGCCAGGCAGGTTCCTGTGCAGCCAGAGCCACACCCCAACCTCACCACACTTAGACCAGCAGCCCTCCGTGCTCTCTCACCCTCCACACGCAGACACCAGGGCAGCGGGAGGCAGAGCCTGAGAGTGGGTAATAAACTGTATTAGTTACCTTTTTCTTTCTTTTCTTTTCTTTTTTTTCCCCCCTAACATGCAGGGTTTTGCTCTGTCACTCAGACTGGCTTATGTGATATCTGCCTAGCTCACTGCAGCCTCAAACTCAGGGGCTCAAGCGATCCTCCCACCTCAGCCTCCCCAGTAGCTGGGACTACAGGTGTGCCCAGCCCCACACCTGGCTAATTTTTAAATTTCTTTGTAGAGAGGGGGTCTCAGTATGTTAAACTCCTGGACCCAAGCAAACCTCCTGCCTCAGTCTCTAGAGTAGCTGGGATTACTGGTGTGAGACACCACCTGAGGCTGTATTAGTTACCCTTTTTGTGGCATCACAAATTACTCCAGACAGTAGCAGCTAGAGAAAACAAGCATTTATTTCCTCAGAGGGTCTGTGGTCAGGACTTGGTGTGGCTCTGCTGGGTCCCCTGGCTCTAGGCAGCTTGAGGCCCCACTCAGGCCATTGGCTGGGACTGTGGTCTCAGCCCAAGGCTGGCCAGGCAAACACTCACATAGACACACAGACACACAGACACACATGGATACAGAAAAGTGCACATACAGACACACAGAGACACACACAGACATCCACGGACACACACAGACACCCACAGAGAGACAGAGACACACAGAGACACTCGGATACACACAGACACACAGAAACACAGATACACAGAGACACACAGACACACACAAAGACACACAGACACACAGAGACACACGGACACACATGGATACAGAAAAGTTCACATACAGACACACAGAGACACACAGAGACATCCATGGACACACACAGACACCCACAGAGAGACAGAGACACACAGAGACACTCGGATACACACAGACACACAGAAACACAGATACACAGAGACAAACAGACACACACAAAGACACACAGACACACAGAGACACACGGACACATAGACACACACAGAGAGGCACACACAGTACACAACATACAGATAAGCAAATACCTGTATACACACAGACACACAAAACATGCATATGTAACACAGAACCACACACTGCGCCTGCTATATAAGTAGGAACACAATACATAGAGCCACAAATCATGCAAAGATGCACACACACTACGTTCAGATTACACAGATACGCACAGACACACATTCACACAGAAGCACACAGGTACACACAAACACACACTACAGACTACACACAGTCCATGTGCATACAGATGTGTACAGCACACACACTCCACAAACACAGATACACAGGTACGTCCAGCACAGACACACATTTTTTTCAGCCCAGTCACCTGAATTGATGCCAGAGTGATGGTTCCTGTGTCCCCTCCAGAACCCCAACCCCAGCTTCTCTGTCCAGCCCGCAAGAGATGAGAGGAACCTTCCTGAGTCAGTCTTGCTAGTCACAAATTTCAGAAAGAAATGGTCACTGTGCAGAGTCCCGGGCTCAGGAAAAGCCCCTGGGGCAAAGTGGGTGTGGCCTGAGGTGTGGCTGGGGACAGAATGGCCCTGTGAGTCACTCTTGCACCTTAACCAGGGGGCAGGGAGGAAAGGAAAGCCGGATCCCAGATTCTTGGTCCCCCAGCATAGCTCAGCGGCTAAGCTGAGCAGACAGCGGCCGCCACACAGCCACCAGCCACCACACAACCACCGGCCACCACATAGACAGAGAGTTTTGCCTTAAACACTCTTGAGGCATGTGAGCCCTGTGGAGCTGGTGGCCAAGACCTGGCACTTTCTCTGCCTGACATGGCTCAAGCTCCTCCAGGAGGGTCAGCTCAGAGCCACCCTGTCTCCACTTCTGTGACCTACTATCGCCACTAAGTCACACATGGCATCTCAGAGTGCTGCGTGCTGTGCTGTTTTTCTCCCGTGCTGCCGGGTGGCACTCTGAGGGCAGGAGTGGAGACCAGAGAGGCTCCAGGAAGCCCTTAGTCCTGCTGAGACCGGCTGGCCAGCCTGCAGGGCACAGGCAGGAAGGGCTGCAGTCCCCTCGGATCCTGGGCCCTTTCCCACGAGAGTGCCCTGCCCTGCCCAGCACACTGCATGACATTTGAAAGACATACCAGATGCCACTTCAGCATGCGAGGGCCAAGGGGACAGACAGCTTAGAGCTGCCATACTGGCTGGAAGGTTACACTTTTTTGTTTTGGGGTTGTCCAGGGCTCATCAAACTTGAAAACTGGCTGGGTTTTCCCTGATTCAGGCTCTCAGAAACCCCAGACTGACATTTCTGCCCTTTTGTGTCCTCGAACTTCTCCAATGCTTGGACGGAGTGCCAGGCTGCCAGGTGGACAGGCCTCTCGTCCCACCTCCTCTCCCCGCCACCCCTAGCTCTGTGTCCCCTCCTGAGGGTGAGACCCTGTGACAGATGTGGCATCTTGTGTCTTGTGTCCACAGCACCTCACAGGTTCCCTGCTGGCACATGGTTTCTCTGCAAGTGTCTACTGAGTTGTGAGCCAACCAGAGTCCTGGAGGTGGCCCTGTGGACTGCTAGACTGGCTGCGCTCAAGGTCACGGGGTGTGGAGCTGCCTCAGGAAGGATGGAGTGGGGGCTCCAGCCACAGCAGAGTGGCAGGTCCAGGGAGAACTGAGTGTGGGACAGTGAGGAGGGCAGTGAGCAGAACAGGACTGGCTCAGGCAAGGGTGGGTTAAGATAGTTACATGTGTAAGGTCAGACCCCACTATGATGAGTGCCACACTTCAGGAAAAATATCTTCTTTTTTAATTTAATTTTTTAAAATTCAAGATTAATATGAGGGTACAAATGATTAGGTTACATTGTTTGTGTTTCTGAGGTAAAGTTCAAGTTGCAGTTGAGCCCTTCTTGGGGGGTGCTGTGTACCCTAACCTCATGCCCATTAGGCGAGAGCTTAGCACCCCCCCTCCTGCCTTCCCTTTTCCCTCTCCCTCCCCCCCACCCCCGACTAGAATATACTTGTTTGGGCAGGTAGATGTTTATCTACTGGTTTCGTATTAGGACTGAGCACATTGGATTCTTGCTTTTCACTCTTGTGACACTTTACTGAGAAGAATGTGCTTCAGCTCCATCCAGCTAAATATAATAATGTAAAGTCTCCATCTGTTTATGGCTGAATCGTAACGCATCGTATACATATACCACAGTTTGCTAATCCATTGATGGGCACTTGGGTCGATTCCAAAAAGGAAAAAAATCATTGTTTTAATGGGAAGTGATAGAGCCACTGTATTACTGGGAGTTCTCCAGAGATGCAGACCATGAGGCCAAGCACAGGTGTGTGTGTCTGTTACACACGCGTGTGTAATACGCATGCAGAGAGAGGAAGAGAAATTGCAAGGACTCAGCTAATGCATCACAGGAGGCCAGCAAGTCTCACCTCTACAGGGCAAGCAGCCGGGAGGAGGCCATCACCTTCCGGGACAGGTTCTTTCTTCCTGGGACATCAGTCCTTTCAGTTCTTGCAAGGAATGTCTGCTCTGCCCAGAATCTGCTGACTTTAGTGTTTATCTCATCCAGAAAATGCCTTCACAGCAACATCTGTATTGGTTTTTAGCTCAACTCTGGACACCGTGGCCCAGCCACGCAGATACATGCGTTAAGCACCACAGTCACCATGTGTTTTGAGCCAGGGAATTCCACCAGCAGTAACACCTCAGAGCTGGAGCGTGATGAATGCGGTTCTGGGGGAAGAATTCTCTGGCAGCACCGAGTTTTATCAGCAGCGTCGTAAACAAACGCTTATTAAATCGTCACCATGTTCTAGCACCACCCCAAGTTTTACTGCAAGGAAGATTCTCCTTCAAAGAAAAGATAAAACAGATAAGAAAGTACAGTTGACACAGCTGGATGCACAGCCTGATTCATGCACGGTCTGGGCCCTTTTGCTTTGTTCTCTTTTGATGTCCTCTGCTGTTTTTAAAAGCTTCAGGAAGGGGAGGACAGAGAAGTTTTTTACAATTTTATCAAGGTAGCATCACTTTTGGTGCCCTTGGCTTGTACGCTTTGATGAAAGAACTGGCAAGAATGGAAGGCTAGAAGTTAAGTTTGAACGTTTGTTATTAATGATAGGACCTGCTTTCAATTAATCACTCCTGTCGTATGTCATAACTTATAGATAAGCTTGGCTGTGGCAACAGAAGGGGAATAAATCTATGTAATAAAATACATTTCTTCAAGTGTACAAAAATTAAGGTCATGAAACTGAGCTGCGCCCTGTCCACGCAGGATACACGTAGGGAGAGCAGAGGTATCCTAACACGCGTCTGAAGGGCACGGGAGCAGCAGGGAGGGCCGTGCTCCCCTGCAGACCCTCATCCCCCTGGGCTCATTTTATTATGCTTTCCATTGTACTATGCACTTATAATTTAATATCTTCTTCTCTAAATGTCCCTCTACTCTGAGTTTCTAGCTCCAGTTTCTTATCTATGTCCTAACTGAAAAGGACCATTTTTAGGTGTGTGACATTTAGTATTTTATGACTTTAAAAGTGGGAGATTAAAGCAGAAATCATGCTGCCCCATCTGGTACGCGTGCTGTGGTCCTAACCAACCTTTCAGCAGCTGATTGCCAATGTGAGTGGTTTAAAGTCAGTGATAGACGTGAAAGGGCCTCAGTGGTGAACACTCTGTGCTGGGATAAGAGGAAATCACCTCACCCTGGTCAGCAGCAAAGCAAAAGTGTCTGCTCCCATCTCTCCTGTTCAGCGGAGCCTGGGACTTCCAGCCACAGCTGCACAGTCAGGAAGAGAAAGAGAGTGTGGGTAGAATCCAAAGGAGGGAGGGAGATCACCTCACTGTCCAGGTAAGATGATTGTCGATGCAGAAAATCCTAGGAGACTGACAAAAATAAATAAGCAGACAGAAGACATGTCCAGAGCCGCAGGCAAGGCACACGTGCACAACTCGCACGTAAAAATCAGCCCTATTTCTACACACTGATGCCAGACATGTGGAAACCAAAATATAAACCATGGTACCATTTTAATCACTCCAAAGAAATAAAGTGTAACAAATAAAATCTAAAAGAGTGTGTCCAAGATACGAGGTCTGACGATTAAGTTCACCAACTTGCCCCCCTGAGCTTCCCTTGGCAGCACTGTGCCGACAGCTCGTGGCTTCACAGCCATGATTCACGAGTGCCTCCGGGCTGCGTTCACGCCCACTCGTGGCAGGGTCTTGCTGAGTGGCATTCATTATTGTTGCCGTGTGTTTCTGTGTGCCATCGTGAAAATGTCAGAGCTTGAGTGACGGCAAAAAAAATTAAACTTCTCATTAAATTTGGCCAGGGTAGAAGTAAAATTACAGATATATTAATCCCAGTTTACAGGGACAGTGTCCTAAAGAAACTGGCAGCGTACAAATGGATTAAACATTTTTCTGAGGGGCCATGAATAAGCAACACTGATGAAAATGTTGCAAAAATTCATCAAATCATACATCAAAATTGTCAGCAGACTGTAAGAAGCGCAGCAGACCATGGAAACATCAACAAAGAGAAAAGAAACCATCCCTGAAAATCCTAGCTGAAACTCACGGCTCTCACATCACCACAATGCACCAGCTCACACCTCAGTGTCTGGGAGGGAGTTTTTAGCCAGGAAACACATAACTGTATTGGACACCGTCCCTGCTCACCTCATTGGACCCCCAATGACATTTTCTTTTCCCAAAGATAAAGGAAATGTTGAAAGGAAGCCATTTAGTGACACTCGGGACATCAAGGGTGATACAATGACAACTCTTACAGCCATTCCAGGAAAGGAGCACCAAAATTGTTCTGAAGGGTGGGCTAGGTGCCAGGGCCAGTGCATAGCTTCTCAACTCTGAAGTGACCTTGGTGATATTCAGCAATGAGGTACATAGCACTTTTTCCAGGATGAGGTTGAGAACTTAATTATCAGACCTTGTATTCTTAAAGTGTACAATGCTGATGAAAGAAATCAAGGAAGACGTGACTAGGACCCGTGAAGATGTGGTCTCAGGACTCCACAGAGTAAAGATGTCCGTTTTTCCCAACTTGATCCATAAGTTCAGGGAAATTCATATCAAAATTCCACCAAGAATTATTATAGATATAGACAAACTTATTCTAAAATCATATGGAAAGGCCCAGATCAAGAATTACTAAAACAGGAGGGCGATTGGTGGGATCACGCCTATGGTTCATCTTATAAGGGTAAATGTGAATCTTTCTAAATGTAGAATATAAATGTCTTAACGCAATAACCAAGAGAATGACATGAAGGCTGTGTTAACCAGTTTGATGAAAATATTGCAAATTGTATATAAAAACAGCACACTGTACCCCATGACTATATTAATGTACACAGCTATGATTTAATTAAAAAAAATAAAGTGAACAAATAAATTTTATATGATAAAAAAAAGAATTACTAAAACAATTTTAAGAGAAAAAGAATAAACTAAGAGAAATCATTCTACTTGATGTTAAGTGCAAACTTTACAGCTGGTTGTCAGAACAGTGTGGCCTTGGTGGGGGTAAACACAGAGATGGAGAGGATAGAAGGGGGGGTCCACAAACAGATTCACCAAAGGAAGCCCCTGATTTCCGATGAAGGTGGAAAAGTGATTCGAAGGAGGTGGGTTCACCTTTCTACAACAGTTGCTAGTACGACTGGTCATCTGTAGGCAGGCATTTAAAACTAGAACCTCAATGTAACCTCATACCATTTTCAAAAAATTGACTCATCTTTTAAAAACTAGATCATAGATTTAAATGCAAAGCATAAAACTATAAATTTAGAGAAAACAGAAGAAAATCTTTTGGAATTAGGGCACTATGGATTGAATTATGCTTTCCCCCCCAAAAATTCATCTGTTAAAGGCTTAACACCCCACCAACATGGCTGTATTTAGAGACAGGACTTTCTGAGAGGTGGTTTAGGTGAAATTAGGGTGGGGCCTGATCTGGTAGTATTTAGGCTTTTATGGGAACTCTCTCCTTACGCACGCACGTGCACACAGGGAAAAGGTCGTGTGAGGGCACAGTGGCCGGCCACACCCAAAAAAAGGAACCACACCAGAACCCAGACCTGCTGGCCCCATGACCTGGACGTCCAGGCTCCAGAGCTGTGGAAGTAAATCTCTGTTGTTTGAGCCCCCAGCCCGTGGCACCACCCGGCCCATGGCACCACTGACTGTGGCACTTCACTATGGCTGCCCAAGGGGATGAAAACACAGGGGCAAGCAGAGATTTCACACCAAAAGTCTGATCCACACAAGGAAAAGCTGGACATCATTGAAATCAAAAATGTCAGGCACCACCTGTGGCTCAAAGGAGTAGGGCGCTGGCTCCATGTAGGTACATTACAGTCACCCAGCTGGACCCAGGAGAGTGCTGGTGACAACTGCAGGGAGGCGTTGGCACCTTCTCAGAATGACTAGATTGACATAGATAATGACCCCAGGAAATGCCAGCTAGGGTAACGACCCCAGCAAATGTCGGCTAGGGCCCTGAGGAAAGAGCCGACCGGGCAGGGAAGATGGCGCAGCCACTTCGGACCATCGCCTGGCAGGGGAGGTGCCACCAATTCATCTGCCCCCAATTTTCTCCCTATTTGACTCTGTAGGAGGCTTGGATCACACATGGAGTTCTCATCCTGGAAGCATTTTGAATATTCCTTCCTTGCCTCTGAGGCCCCAGGGTGCTCTCCAAGCAGCACCATCCCCTCTCAGGGCTGAGCGCCGAGCTCTCTGCAGCCTCCCCTCCCCAGGCTGTTTCTATTTCTCCTCTCTCAGAAACACTCTTGTCATCTTGTCGCTTGGTTCATTAAAACTATCCCTCGTTTTCCCAAAGTCTATAAAATACATTGTGAACTTTTTAGTTTATTTTTCAAATGCATCTAAGGCTGGCTGTGACCTGCATTTCTAGACCTGTGAGAGGACTGGCCGCCCTGCAGCCCTAGCACCCAAACTTGTCAGATGAGGTAACTCCTCGGCACCTTTGTTCACATGTCATGGCCTCTCCCTGGGTTTCTTTCTCTGGGTTAAGTTACCTGGTCATCCACTGGGACCCAGCCGAGGCCAAGTGCAGTGCTGGCCCTTGGGGAGAAGCACAGTGGAGCCACCAGCTGCCCTGCAGGGTCAGGGGAATGGAGAAGAGACCTCTTTTCACCATGCACTCTGTGCCTCTTTAATACTTGAAATACGTACATAGATTACCTATTCAAAATGAAGGTATATATGTTAATTATTATTACTAGCAAGTGTTAACTATAATTATTATTAATTTTGTAGCAAATTGTGATGTAGAAATTAGCGATTTTTCTGCACAACTGTTTCACTGTGGACTGAAGACTTGTTTATTCCACTTGCTGCTACAGCTCTTTTCTCCTCCTCGGCCCCTCTCAGCCCCTTCAGGAGGCCCAGCCAAGTGCTTTCCCAGGACACAGTCAAGGATCCACCTCCACTTCTGAGAAAAATTAGCACTTTAAGAAAAGTGTATCTGGCTCGGCGCCTATAGCTCAACCGGCTAAGACGCCAGCCACATACACCTAAGGTGGCAGGTTCGAATCCCCAGCCCGGACCCGCCAAAACAACAATGACGGCTGCAACCAAAAAATAGCCGGGCGTTGTGGCAGGCACCTTTGGTCCCAGCTACTTGGGAGGCGGAGGCAGGAGACTCGCTTGAGCCCAGGAGTTAGAGGTTGCTGTGAGCTTGAGGCTCTGTCTCAAAAAAAAAAAAAAAAAGAAAAAAGAAAAAAGAAAAGTGTATCTTTCCTCATATACTGAAAACTATAAAATATTTATAAAATAAATCTAATAAGACATTAATAAGTGATAATCTCACTTTCATGCTTTAGAAGAATCAATATCATTAAAATATCCATACTTTCTAAGCAATCCTTACCAAAATTCCAATGACATTGTTCACATAAATAGAAAAAAAACACCACAGCCAAAATAGCCAAAGCAATCTAGAACGAAAGGGCCAGAATGAGAGACATCAAGTCACTGATGTGCTGTGAGCACCATGTCCAGACTAGTCGGCCCTGGCCGTCTCCAGGCTTCCCCGTATCACGCTGGCACCGGGCGTCCTCAGCGGGACATAACCAAGGGTCAGCTGGAGTGGGGTCAGTCTTCCAGGCCATTCTGCTGGGCCGGGACCTGGAGGACGGGCGTGGAGAGAGAGCGACCTTGAGGCCGGCCAAGGTGAGCTAGGGGATGAAGAGAGAGATGGAGATGGCCAACAAGTTTCTGGATTGGGTGGTCAAGTGGGTGGGCCTGTTGCTTATTGAGACAAAGGAGAGTTGAAGCAAATTTGGAAGGGCCATCTAGAATTGTGCTCTGGTGAGTCTCGTTTGTGACGCCAAGTAGGCAGGGCACAGGAGGGAACAGCACTCAGAGCAATGAGACCAGCATTCAGAGCAAGGTCTGAGCTCGCCACCAAAATGAAGTGATGCCAGAGGTCATGGGGTCACCCTGTGGGGACTGTGCCCTGCTTAGTCAACACAGAGGTGGAGCTTTCTCCCCTAGGATCCCTAACCAAGCCCCATCCTGCTGAGCTGAGCTGAGCTGAGCTGAGCGAGGGCAGCATCTGGGGTGGTGTGGCTGCGGCCTGGCCGGAGCCCCTCCCTGGTCCCTGTGTCCATCAGACCACTAAGTCCAACCTGGGGAGAAGCAGAGTGGTCTAGAGAGGATGACCCTCGGGGAAGAGAATCTGCTGCTTCCCCAGGACAGCAGCTTCCCCTGCAGCTCTGCTCAGGCCCAGAGCGGCCCCTCCGGCCTCCCTCTCCCAGGATCTGCTATCCGCCCTGGACCTCCTGCTCACTTCCCAGGCCCCAGCCCCTCTTTATCCTCTCAGGAGGCCCAAGTGCATTTTTGGCTTTGCATAACAAAAGACTTCAGAAGATGTTTACTCTCTTCTAAAATATTAGGCATCTCCTTGGAATCAGAGTGGGGGCTCTCTGGGGACTTGATCTACTTCAGCCCCGGCTGGGGAGTGTGTCCAGGAGGTGGAGACAAGGTCTGCACAGCCAGCTGTGAGCTGCACCGCTGTGTGAGCCAAGCACAGCGCGTGCGTCTAGAAGGGGCCAGACAGCCCGTCTCTGCTCCGGGCAGCCAGGCCGGCAGTGCCAGGCATGTAATTTCACCTTTCATCAACAAGTGAAAATTCTTGGCTCCTTTTACACCAGCTTTACCTCTTCTTCAGCCCACCTGGGACATGCACAACTTTTGACGTGTCTTAAAGAAAGTTTGCTTTGCAAGTGCTATGGGCGTTTCGGATGGGAGAGACAGGGTCCCTGGGAGTGCTGTGTGCTGAGGTTCTCTGCATCCACAATCTGAGAGCTGGTAGGAGCGGCAGAGCCCTGGCCCTCAGCCAGCCCAGGCCAGCTGTCTACACTGCAGTGGCCCCTGTGTTTATAGGAGGGTTCTAGAATGCTCCTATGTTCTCCTGTCTCTGCACAAGCTACAAGCCAGGTTCAAGGCACCCAGCTGCCTGGGACATCCCCGCCTATGTCCTCTGCGCACTGGGTCCAGCCAGCGGCATTCAGACCTTCTGAGATTTTCTTCACAAGTCCAAGATCATGCCAAGAAACAGTCTCCTGGTGGCCTCCAGGCTCATCAGCTCCCCAGAACATCAGGAGCACCCTGAGCGAGGCAGGTCTCATCGCAGGCTGAGGCCACGAGCTCAGAAGCTGAATTCTAACTCAGGCTTCAAGGCCAACATGCTAGTGCCTGTGCAATACCCAAAACCCTTGACTCACACACAGTACCCTCCAAAATAAATGTGGTACCTAGCAGTGTCTATGACTCAGAGGAGTAGGGCGCTGGCCCCATATACCAGAGGTGGTGGGTTCAAACCCAGCCCGGGCCAAAAATAAATAAATAAATAAATAAATGTGGTACCTTCCAAAATGAATGTGGACTCCTTGGCAGGGAGTGGCCTCTCTCCTTGTCTGAGGCAGGGTTGTGGCTGATGGAGGGAGGTGTAGAAGCCGGCAGGAGCAGCACAGCACGTTTTCACATAGTCGAGCTGCGTCAGTGTTTAATGGTGATTTTTGTCAAGTTATTTGGCACAAGAGCACTTGATTTCCTACTACACATGGAGAGGCCACTGTCCACCCCACGTCCAGCAGCCTGCATGTGGACACATGGGAGACAGGCCTGAGGCAGGAGCTCTGGGCCCACGGCGCTCACGGGCACATGGAGAGCCAGGTGCGCCCCAGCGTGCAGTGAGCGCCTGGAGGCTGCCTCGCCCCGCTGTGGCCCCCTCCTTTCATCCAGCTACGAAGAAGCTTCATGGCAAACTGTGAGCTGTTCTAAGCCAAGCCTTTAAATATCTGATAAAAATCTAATGAAGAGTTCATGTGCCAAAAGTGGTTTTTATTTTTATTTTAAAGGTGAACTTCTCTGCTGGGAGCTTCCAGTATGGTGCCAGAGCAGGACCTCTGAGCGTGGGCTGTGGAGCTGCCTGTGGTCTGCCAGGAACTCCCAGGGGGTCCAGGAACTGGTCCAAATGTGAGCAAGGGCGTCTGTGGGGCCTCTCAGGGGGCGCTGGGGAGGCCGAGGGTGGGGCGGGCCCTGGCCATGTGTCCCCAGAGCCCTGCTGTGCGTATCTATGCCTCCCGCATCGCCAGCAGCCATGTGCTGGCCATCTCCAGCTCCTGCACACTCAGGGCTGTGGCAAGAGCAGCTTCCTGGGGTGGGGCACAGGCTGTGGGGCCAGCCTAGGTCCACAGGGGGCAGGATCCTTCGGTCCTGGTGGCATCTCTATAGCACACAGCATTTCCCTGCATGTAACTGAGTTGGGGCCAGTCCAGCTAAGGCTCAGCATCTTCCTCCAGGAAACAGGTCCTTGCCCCTCAAAGTGCCTTGCTCAGTAGGGTCAGGGTCACTGCCCTTCCTTCCCAGGGTCATGCTATTTCCTCCTGAGTCTGGAACACCCCTTTGGGGTGTTTGGCTGACTGTCAGGTGCCAGCTCCACCTGGTTGCTCCGCTGAGGTGGTCTCCTTACAACAAAGCTTCCACGCTAGCAGTCAGGGGGCCCAGAGCAGGGAGGGGTGGTCTGACCCTGTCCTAGCAACCATCACACACGTGCCATCTCCGGGTCAGGAGAAGGACATGGGAAGAGGCAGGAAGCGCAAGTCAGAGTTCCATTTTCTATTTAAGTTCTTGGTTAGGCTTTGAAAACCCACATGCAATGTGGGGAGCCCCCAGTTCCAACATCTCTGATGTTTTTGAGGGGCCTAAGACCCTCACTCCAGGACCTGCCTCTAGGTGACCAGTGAGCAGCCCCAGAAGAAGCAACCTCGGTTCCATCATGTCATCCACTCAGTTCACATGGGAGGATCCTGGAAATGACGTGCGGGTCCTCTGTGGCTGCAGATGCTGCTAGGACTTGGTCTCAAAGCTGGAACCACCGTGCTCCCCTTCTGGCTGTCGGAGCACAGTGGTGCATCTCAGCAGCAGGTGGGCAGGGGCAAGTGAAAGTCCACCTCTTAACAAAGAGATAGCAGGTGGCTCGGGGGATTGTGGAGTGACCTACACCCCAACTCTGCTGGGTCTCTCTGCAGGGGAGCAGCGTCCTGGCCCTGTCACTATTTCTGAGAGTGGTTACAGTTCAACCTTCTTGTGAACACACCAGAAGTCATTTACCTGACAACATATCAGCAACTGAAAATAACAGAGTAAAACAGAGAGAGACTTATGGGGGGAGGCCAGGGAGTAGATTTGGGGAGCCTGATGGATTAGGGGAGGCTTTTGAAGGAGCTGAATTCTGAGCTGGGTCTCCAAGAACAGACATGAATTGGCAAAGCCAGGATGGAGCGCGCGACGTGCCAAGGTAAATAAGCTGCTCGGCGGGCTCACAGCATCCCAGTTCTGGGCGTGACCCCCATGCAAAACCGAGGACTGTGCTTCCCTTAAGTTCCCTCACAGACCCTCATTATAACCCTATACTCAGTGACTCACAACTCTCTGAAAACTTTTTGGCTGAAACTATTTAGCCTTTTTTTTTATTTCCAAAGGGTGATTTTGTGCAAATGTTTAAGACCGAACAAAATTCTGTTTTATTTTTGAGTCACGGGAGAAGGCATTTAAAAAACAAGGTCTCTGCTGACCTCTGTGTGGCGGAGCTGGTCATTTAGGGTCCATGGGCTTCTGCAGGGCCTGTAGGCCTGGCCCATAGGTA
This sequence comes from Otolemur garnettii, assembly GCF_000181295.1. Lineage (NCBI taxonomy): Eukaryota > Metazoa > Chordata > Mammalia > Primates > Galagidae > Otolemur > Otolemur garnettii. The sequence continues at coordinate 1,427,497 of NW_003852451.1, forward strand.
GTGGACACTGCCTTTTTTTGTATCTACCAAAGCGCTTCAGATTCACCATTTCTCTCCCTAACCCTGAAATATCCCCCTACCCCTACACAAAGCTTGATCTTGAAAGGCAGAAATGGTTTACAGATATCCTTCAGTGATGGCAAAAATCAAAGCTGAATCGAAGGCTCCAAAGGATCTCATTCATGGAATCAAGTCAGAAAGGATGTCCCAGAGCAGGTTCAGCAACCATCCTGACTCGGGACACAAAGACCAGATAGCAGGCAGCTCCCACCCTTAGGGTGGTTCTGAAACTCCTGCCCAGCTGCTGTGGAGTCCGCCCCTCCCCCACTTCCCTTCTACCTGCTGAGGGAGGAGCTTGGGTAGGAGGGGGAGCACCTTAAGCAGCAGGTGTGCCTGGGGCCTGCAGAGCCTGGTGTCTAATGGTGGCCGCCCACCCATCCTGGGCCTCTGTCCACATGGGGTGTTTCTGAAGGAAGAGGCATCTGCGTCTGCACTGGGGGCAGAAGACATGGACAGCAGGGGAGTCTGCCCTGTGCCCTGCTCAGCTGGACCAGGCCAGGCCAAGGACAAGACCAGGACTGGGGTTTCTCAGTGTGGGACTGAAGTTAGGAAGGAAAAAAGGAAATCAGGGAAGAAGCTGCTACACAGCTCCTCCCTACAAACCTCTTGAGTTAAGAAAAGAAAAATCGTGTGCAACCATGTGAATACCTTAACACTCTGAACTACACAGTCAAAAATGGTGAAGATGGCAGATTTACTCCAAATTATGTGTATGACATATTTGTGACACAGTTAACATTTAACAAAAAAAAAAAAAAGAAGAAGGAAGGAAAACTAGGCCCAACTCAGCACTTGCCTGTCTCTGTTCTCTCTAAGGAGGACCCCTCCTCCGCCTTCTGGATGGGCCCACCTCTCCATTCTGGACCAAGCCCTGCCTTGGGGCTCCCCGCCCATCTGCATGGTGAGCAGGCTGTTGTGCAACGTCTCTCCTGTCACTTCTTGCATGTCCAGTCCGAGTTCCCACCAAGGCGCTCACCCCTCGGGCACAGACTTGGCTGCGCCTCCCCTCGTCTTCCCCACAGGGCTGCTGCGAGTGTGCACGTGGTCAGTGCAGGGCTGCCCGCGAGTGTGCACGTGGTCAGTGCAGGGCTGCCGCGAGTGTGCACGTGGTCAGTGCAGGGCTGCCCGCGAGTGTGCACGTGGTCAGTGCAGGGCTGCCCGCGTGTGCACGTGGTCAGTGCCAAGAGGCACAAAGGAATGAGGTGCACAAGGGACAGTGAGGGCTCTGGGGCACAGGATCGGTAATCTCATATAAACCCGAAAATTTTACCTTATGTTTTTCCTCTTATCAGAATATTAAATAAACAGTTTCATGGCAATAATTGGAGAATTGAAATCATAACCCTAGAAACAAATACAACAACATGCTAAGAAACTGGAAGGCAGAGGTTATGGATTAAACCTACATCTAATTCCCTCTCTAAAAACTCTACTTGGGTAAACGGATTTTCAAAGGTACGATGAGACGTGCATAGGAGGAAGCAGCAGCCACAGCATCTCCAGAAAGCAGGGGAGAGCTCAGGCCAGCTGGGGGGAGTGGATCCTCCTATAAGAGTCTCAGAAGGTCACACACTGGAGGCCTGGGGAATAGGGCAAGGGTCAGGCTGAGCCAGGGTGCGGGTCAGGAGCTGCCGGACCCACTACATTCCAGGTTGAATCTTGGGCATGGCAAGAGAAGGGGTGAGTGGGCAGAGGGCTCCCACCATGCTGGGCCTGATTCTGCTCCCAGAGGCTGGCACAAGTGACCTTCCAAAAAGGACTCTGGGATGCTCTCCCTGGACATTGGCCAGGCTGAGGGAATGTCACAGCATCACCACCCCCAGAAAACAGCCAAGACCAAGCAGCAGCGCAGTACACGCCCAGCAACCCCAAGCTCTTCAGGGGAGAAATGTCCTCAAAACCTCCCAGAATCTGAATCTGCCCAGTTGCAGGGACCCACCAGTGTTCAGCTCATCACTCTGAAACTGTAAAGCATTCAGATCAGAAATAAGAGTCTGCAACATACAGGGGACAAAAGAAATAAAAACAGCAGCCTGTTTAGGACTAGAGCTCAGAACAGCACCACCACTTCTGGAGCAAGAAGAAAACAGAGCAATGGTTCCCAGGGCTGATGGAACACAATGTCCGAGCTAGAAATCGGGACCTGAACAAACTATCCATCCAATGTTCACCGGGCCTCGAAGACCCAGGAGCAGTGACTGTCTATGATTTCCCAGGAAGGTGCTGGAGTTCACTCTTTGCCACAAGGGAGCCCTGGGCAGAGGCTGAGGACAGTCCACAGTGGGGGTCCTCATGTCACGGCCACACCAGCAGTGAGTGTGCCAGTGACCACACACCTCCTGGCCAGTACTGCCTCAGCTTCACCAGACCACCAGCTCTGGCCACCAGGAGAGCACAGCTGCCATTATGGACTCGGTGTCCCCCAAATGTGTGCTACAGGCAGGGCCTGTGGGGAGTAACTGAGGTTAGTGAGGTCACCAGGGTGGAGCCCTGATCCCACAGGACTGGTGTCCTTTCAAGAAGGGACGGGAGAACGCTCACTCTCTCCTCTCTCCCCGTCTTCTCTCTGTCTGTCTGTCTCTTCCTCCTTCTCTCTCTCTCTCTCTCTCTCATACACACACAGAGGAAAGGTCATGTGAGGACAGCCAGAAGCTGTCTACAAGCCAGGAAGAGGGGCCTCAGCAGGAACCAAATTGGCCAGCATGTTGGTCGTGGCCCTCTGGCCCCAGAGCAGTGAGAATAAATGCCTGCTTTGAGCCGCCGGTCGGGGGGGGTCATGCCATGGCAGCTCCAGCAGACTCGGCTGACCATGTCCCACTCTGAGCTGGAAGGTGGCAATAGCTGAGCTGGCCCTCCTCTTTCTGACCTCTCTTCTGCCAGATTGACCAGTGCTGGCTGGAGCCTGTCCTGGGAGGCATGTGTGGTGGCCCTGCAGCCTCCAGAGCTCATGCGAGTCCTGACAAGCAGCCAGAGTTCCTGGAGGCTGAAGCAGGACGTGGCTGCCAGGTGCTGTCAGCATTGGGAAGACCCTGCAAGGCAGGCAACACTGCCTGGTCCCCGCCCCGCAGGGGCTGTGGTTGCGCCTGGGTTTCTGTGATACGAATCACCTTCGCATCCATACGCTGCTAAGTATTGATAAGATCATAAAGTGTTGATTACAGAACAGAAGAGAGGCTGTTTTATGTCTACTTATCCTGAAGATGTCTGCCTCTGTCAAAATCTCACTGCAACAGGAATATTAGAAGGGAATTTGGAACAGACGTTTCCTACAAAGAAAGTATTCTGTATTCCATCAAATACAAAAACAAAATCAACAGGACATAGTGATACTGTCTCGTGACATTGCCTGCCCCTCTTGCAACTGGGGAACTCGAGACTCATGGGAATAACTTCTCAGATGTAATGGGGGGGTAGACACAGGGACACATGCACCTACTCTGTGAGGAACAGGGGTGCACGGTGGGGCTGACACGGGGTTCAAGTAGGCAGCAGGACGGGGTGGCCTGGCCACAGTCGGATGCCAGGAACATGCTGTCTGTCCCTCTGGGCATATTTTTAGCTTTTCTTAGAAATATTTGAGCTAATCACTCTTACACTGAATATAATTCATGCCACAGTTGCAGTTCAGGACTTCTCTGTGAATCCTCCAGTGTTTGATGGTTTCTGCACTTAAAAAAAAAATTCAAGTATGATCAGGAGAGGTACCTAAAATAGAGAGACCAGGACCACCTGAGGACACCAACTCCTGGGCCAGAGGCAGGGCTGACAGCGCCTGGCCCCCACGAGGTGCCCAGACCATGCCCACTTCTGTGTGGCCTGTCACCCTGGGCACCTGCACCACCACCGCTGTCCTCTCAGGGCTGGCCAGGGCCGGGTGCTGAGAAAGAGCCTCCTCTGCAGCTTCTCCTTTTCTCTCCTATAACGAGATTATGGATCCCAGCCCTCCAATGTGGGAAAAGAGGGAGCAGATTTCTGGAGAAATTAGGAAAAGCAGCTTTTAATTGTATAATAACTGAAAAGGAAAGAGGGGTGGATGATGTGTTTACAGCATTTTCCACATCTGATCTGCACAGATGGTATTTCAGGGACGCTGGTGGGCTGGGGCCAGGTTCACCCACAGCTGCAAGCTAAGGGCCCAGGGGACAGAGAGGGACCCACAGCCACGCTGAGGCCATGTGCAATTTGTTCAATGTCTGATCTCAAGCAACTCAGTGATGCTGGTTGTACCCACACTTGACCCTGACCCAGCTACCATTCATCATAACCTTGTCCTCTGTCCACAGTGATGTTCCTGAGGCTTTCTGGAGTCAGGCCTTCTCTGACCGTAGCTCTGCAACCCCCATGTTCCATGAGTAGGATGGCTCCCATCTGGGGTCTCAACCCCTTGTACATGAAAAGGAGAGAACTATTGCACTTTGTACCATGTGTGTCCTGCCAGGAGTGGAGAAATGCTCACACGGCCCCCACACACATACCCACCATTAGTGCACGTGGTGTGGCTGCTGTGCCCTCACTGGTGACACGCTGTGCGTTTTGAGTTTGTAACTTACACCGAACTTATTAATTAATTCATACTCAAAAAAAACATCACTGTGAGATAGTTGATGTTATTATTTTAGGGATGAGAAGCACCTGTCCAATTTGCACAGCTTCAAGCCTAAGCCCTCGGTTTCCAGAGGCCCCACAGAGGTTACCTGTGAGAGGCTGGGCCCAAGGCAGAGTGCAAAGGAAGATCTTACAACCTCAGTATCCCAGATCCCTTTCTGCCTAAGACACAGGAGAGGGGTGCAGGGAAACTGTGGTGGGGAGCTGGGGAAATGGAGTTTAGAGGGAGCAACCAGACCTGCCACCAAGGCAAAATGTGGCCGCAAGCTTCTCCTAGCTGTGCAGGTGCCATGCAAGTCCACACTTGGGCACTTGCGGTCTGAGCAGAGCCATTGCCCCCTCCCCCGGGAGACTACTGCCCACCAAGCTTCCCCATGAGGGCTGGTTCCTGAGGTGTAGGGTTCTAGCCATGGCTGAGGAAGCTTGTGGGGACCCCCTGGCAATCCCAGACACCTACAGGACATCATTCCCAAGGCCAAACATGACTCTGCTAAGTAGTCAGCCACAGATGTGTTTTCTCTGAAGGAAAGAAGGAACAAGTTTCCTTTTGTATAAATGGAAAATGCAGCATGTAATTCCAGTCTGATTCCCTCTGAGCAATCAGTCTCCCACACTGGCCTCAGGGAATAAAGTAAGGACTCCTCGCCCCCAGAGGATGCCTGGACACAGACATTGCCTACTGAGGTCCAGGTAGGATGGGCATGATGTCCACCTGAGCCCTCTGGAAAGCCCTGGGGGCTCCCTAAGATTCTCTGAATCCTGCTGGGAGACTCTGGCTTCACTTCTGAGTCTGACACCAGCTCCACGCAGCTCCCCTTGGCATCCTTGGACTCAGAGCTGTCCTGACATCTCTCAATTTCTCCCTGAAAGCAACCACAGACCCACGGCTTTGGCACACAGTAGGCCTTTTGGTGAAGTTTTTTGGGTCACAGGGGAATAGGTTATAGAACACAGAAAACAAATGACAAATTAACTACCTCTGTTCTCCACAACTCTGATGTTTTAAAGTGATGAGAGTAGTAGGGGTGTAGCTGAAGAACATCTCAGCAGGGCCCAGGGGCACAAAACGGGAGGCAGGTGCTGCCTGCCCCTCCAGCCCTGCTGTCGCCGCCTGCCCCGTCCTAACCCTGTTTGTTTCTGGCTTTTGTTTCTTAGATCCACTTCCATAACTCAAAATGATAGGCAGATGCCAAATATGCAGATGACACTAAGTTTTGCTCAGTTTTTTTCATGGATAATATTTCATTATATTTTGAAAACCATATTATTAAGAAATACATAATGTGTGTGCTTCGAGAAGTCCCATAATTCTCTAAGATTGCTCTGCTTTGGACACTGGACCTGTACCTCTTACCACTTATAAAAATTAACTTGCAATGAATAAAAGATTTACATCTAAGACATGAAATGATAAAACTCCAGAAGAAAGTGTGGAAAAAAACTCTTGACAATATCAGCCCAGGGAAAGATTTTATGAAGACGACTCCATTGGCAATTGTAGCAACAACAAACATACATAAATGAGACCTGCTCAAGCTAAAAAGCTTCTGCCCAGCTAAGGACACAACAATTAAAGCAAACGGACAACTTTCAGAATGGGAGAATCTGACAGATGACCAGAATCTATAGAGCATTCAAACTAATCAGCAAGACAAAAGCAAACAATTCCAACTGTCACTGGGCAGGAGACATGAACAGAACTTTCTCCCAAGAAGACAGATGAATGACCAACAAACACATGAAACCATGCTCGTCATCCCTAATCATCAGAGAAATGCAAATCAAAACAACTCTGAGATATCACCTAACCCCAATAAGAATAGACCGTTTCACAAAATCCCAAAGCTGCAGGTGCCTGTGTGGGAATAGAAAAAGGGAACACTTATACACTGTCGGTAGAATTGCAAACTAATACAGCCTCTATGAAAAGAAAGCATGGAGAATTCGCAAAGAGCTAAAAGTAGAACTTACATTTGATCCCAAAATCCCATTACTAGGTATTTATCTGGAAAGAAAAATCATTTTTACCGCAAGTACGTTTGCGCTAGAATGTTTATTGATACTCAATTCATAATTGCCAAGATATGAAACAACCCAGGTGTCCATCAATTCACAAATAGATAAATAAACTGTGGTATGTATATACCACAAAATACTATTCAGCCATAAAGAAAGATAAAGACTTTATATATTTTGTATTTACCTAGAAGGATTGGAAGAATATCCTCCTAGTTACATAAAGTATCACAAGAATGGAAAATCAAGCATCCAATACACTCAGTACTGATGTGAAACCGAAGATGAACAAACCACACAACCACCTGAGAGAAACCACAATTAAAGAAAGGGGGGAGCGGAGGGGGCAGCAGGAACAGGGGGTGGGACTTGGTAAGCTCTCACTTAATGGGGACAACATAAGGGTCTACGGCTTACCTCCTGGGTGAAGGACTCAACCACAACTTGGACTTTACCTAATAAATGCAAACAATGTAATCTAATCACACATACCCTTATATTAATCTGAAAATAAATAAATAAATGCAGTATAAACCTCAAAAAAGAAAGAAAGAGACAGAAATGCACAGTGGCCATCTCCCTCTTATTGTGAATGCATCTACCCCATTCCCACTCCACAGGCAACCATGATCCTCCATGTGCCCTATAGAGTTTTTTTATACCCATAATGAAAAATACAGATAAAGAGTCTTTTGTTCAGCCTTTTTAATAACTAGCCATAGCACAATATATACACTATTTAGGATGTTGCTTTTTACTTAGCTGATTTAAGAAACGTTTCTGTATAGGAAACCAGAGAAGACATTGCTCCCAGTCAACTCCAGGGCATTCAATTGCATGACACACCACGATTTATCTAACCAGCCCTTCGCTGCTGGAATCTGGGCTGCTGCAGGGGCTGTTTGGACATTATTGCCTGTGTTTGAAGAATGTAGGATAAATTCTGGAATGGGGGAGTTATTGGGTGACAGGGAACATCAGTGTGTCTGTACCTTTGGTTTATAGAGTTAAAGCACCCTCCATAGGGGATGAATATTTCTGCTTTTTGATGTAGCAACTTTTCACAATTGTCTAAGTTGTCTAACTTGTGAAAGTTAACAAATTTAACACTTTGACATTGCCTGCCTTAGCCCTTTTGTTACCACTGCCCAAGTTTGATAATCTCCATGCTTGGAGCCTCAACTGTAGAGATCATCTGTGGGTATCTATCATGCTGCTTCATGTATAATGCAGTTTTGAATATTTTCTGTGTAGCATATGTAGTAGTGACAAATTCCCTTAGTATTTTCTTATCTGGAGAAGTCTTTGTTACTCTAAATTATGAAACTAAGTTTTGCATTATACGAAGTTCTTGGTTGGTAGTTATTCAGTTTAAGAAGACTAAAAATGGAGCCCCAGATTCTTCCTGGCTTGTAAGAGCTCTGCCGAGAATTCTGCTGTTAGTCTAAGGGGGTTTCCTCTGTACCTCAGTTGTTGCTTTTGTCTAATTGCTTGTACAATTTTCTCCTTCCTTTTGACTTTGCCCATATTGATGACTATGTGTCTTGGAAAGATCTTCTTTGCTATGATTCTTCTCAGTGTTTGATGACCATCTTGTATCTAGATGTTGGAGTCTCTGGAGATACCACGCACGTTTTCCTCCATAATTATCTTCAATTGGCCTTCCAGTCTTTTCGCTTTTCTTCTCCTTCAGGGATGCCTGTAATTCTTATATTGGTACACTTTATATAGTCCCAACTTCTCTGAGTCGTTGTTCATTATTCTTCATTCTTTTTTCTGCATCTTTGGCTGACAGAATTAGTTCAAAAGCTTTGTTTTCAAGCTCTGAATTTCCTTCTTCTGCTTGGTCTAGCTTGTTGAAGCTTTTTGCTGTATTTTGAAATTCTCTAAATGACACTTTCATTTCTTTAAGTTATGTTATATCTTTTCTTAGTTGTCTATTTTTTTCCATTCATGTCCTGAAACATTATTTTGCTTCTTTGTGTTAGTTTTCAACTTTCTCTCCAATCCCATTCACTTTATTTGCCACCCATATTCTGAATTCCATCTTTGACATTTTGATGATTTCCTATAGGTTGGGATCCACTGCTGGAGATATATTGTGATCCTTTGGGGGTGTCAAAACAGCTTGTTTTACTCTGGTTCCTTCTCATCTGAAATCTCTTCACTCAGCTGAAGACTGATGAGCTTATAGTGCACCCATCCTCCTCTGCTGGGAAGTCTCCTACTTACTAAAAAGGAGAGGCTCCCAAGGTGGTACAGTAGTGTCCTACTGCGGGGGACAGGTGTAGTGTGAGCATTTAACACTGCTGCTCTCCTGCAGATGGTGCCTCACTATTCCCCTGCGGTTGTTGGTGGTGGTCCCATGTTGCAGAGTGAGTGAATATTCCACCTAGTTTTGTCAGCAGTGGCAATTCTCAGCCCAAGCCAGCCTGAGAGCTGCTCCTTTAACTTCCCCAACAGGGAAGAAGTCCACTCGGATGAGCAGACAGCAGTATCTGTCAGCCTGTGCTGGCTTGGTGCAGCCCCACCCATACCTGTGGGTGGCAGCAATTGTCTACCTGTGTTAGATTAGGAGCTGCTGGCTAAGATCTATAGGTGGTGGCATTTCTTGCCCTGTGTGACATGAGTGTAGTTCCACTCATGCCCTCTGGCAGTGGCAATTGAGGGCTTGTGCCAACTTAAATGCTGCCTGCTCAGATCCTGCAGCTATTCACCAGCTTGATGGTGGCCGCATCCATGCCTGCAGGCAGCAGTGACTGTCAGCTCACGTAGGCTTGAGAGCTGTCCAAGTCATGCCTGCAGGCAGCAGTGACTGTCAGCTCAGGTAAGCTTGAGAGCTGTCCAAGTCATGCCTGCAGGCAGCAGCATAGCCCCACCCGCACCTATGGGCAACAGTGATTGACTGTACTGGGCTCAAAGCTGCCCCATCTATATCCTCTGGCTGCAGTGTTTGTTGGCCAGGATCCAAATTGGATATAACTCTATCCACACTTTTGGGACCCTGTGGTGTCAGCCCACTCAGCTTGAGCTCCATCCTGCCCACACGGACAGGCTGCCATAACTGTTCGCCCACTAGGAGCATCTTCCTTGTTGGGGAAGTTAAAGGGCTCTAACACTTTGTTACCTGGGTTGGCCGAATCATGGAAAAAATGGTGGCCCATCATAAGTAGACTTAAAATTCTGGACCTGCCTGGGTCTCGTGCAGAGGAAGGCATTGAAAACCTTAGGCACACTGCTTATTTGTCCATACTGAGCAGGTCTAGAAGATATACCTTTCACCAATACTTTGAGAAATAAATTTTTATGGGATCATACTTCTCTATAAGCCAGACCTTACACTGCAGCCTCTCAGTCAGAAAACCTGATGCAGTAGGAGTGATTGGACCCAAGAGTGGGAGGTGCCAAGTAGGTGCCTTAACCACTAAAGGTAAGGTCGTGGTGTCACTGTAATAAACAGCTGAGTCCCAGGAGCACTCAGCACGGTCTGACTCAAGCAGACCTCAGGCATTGCCAGCAGCAATGTGCATAGGAAACATACTAAATTCTTGCTTGATATATAACAGCAGAAATGTTCTAGGTCAAATGAACAAAGTTTTAACTTGAATCATAAAAACGGAGAGTCATGGCCCTTCAATCAATTCCCAGACTTGCAACTTACAGACCCAGAGCCTCCTGAATGGAAATGAAGCCATATCCCCTTAGACTAGGATCCCTGCACACTGCCCCAAAACACTTACTGTTACCCTTCCTTCCTCCCTCTAGAGACCTCCCTTTCTACCAGGGTAACTGTGCTTTGGAGAAAAGGAAATAAACAAAAATTTCAGGGACTACTGAACATAGCTCTGAGTTGACACTGATTCCAAGAGACCCCAAATGGCACTGTGGCCTACCAGTCCGAGTAAGGGATTGTGAAGGTGCCCAAACCCGCCCCATGGTCTGGAATGCATAATTGGAGTGGACGTGGTGAGCAGTTAAGGAATGCCCACATTGGTCTCTGACTGTGGTGACAGAAACGGCCAGATAAAAATCCATGACAGCTGCCTCTACCTGGAAAACAGTAAAGCAGAAGAAACACCTCTCCCCTGGTGGGGACACAGGACCATGCCACCCTGGAGGACTTGAAGGAGGCTGTGGTGATGGCCCCCACCACACCCACATTTAACTCCCCTATTTGGCCTGTACAGAAGACATGGGTCCCAGGGCACAGCAGGGGTCATACTGAGCTTAGCCAGCTGGTGGCTACAGCTATGTTTGCTGTGCCAGCTATAAGTTCTTTGTTGAGCAAATTAACACATCACCACGTACCCAGTGTGCAGCCATCAATCTGGCAAATGCCTCTTCCTCTGCACCCATCCATAGGTGGCTTGCTTTCACTGCCCCACCCTGGGGTGTCAGCTCTCCAGCCCTGCTCTGTAATTTAATTCCCAAGAATCCCAACTGCCCTCCTGCCACAATACATCATGCTGGGATACCACATTGATGACATTGTGCTGACTGGACCTAGTGAGTGTGAAGCAGCCACTCCCCTAGAATCATCGGTAAGACCTTTGCATATGGAGGGTGGAAAATAAATCTGATATAAATTCAAGGGCTTTCTGCTTCACTGAAATGTATAAGGGTCAGTCGTGTGGGGCATGTTGAAATGTCCTTTATAAGAAGAAGAAAACCTGGCCGTGTCTGGCTCCTCTTACATACAAGAAACAGGCAGGATGCCCAGTGGGTCTTTTGGGATTTTGAAAGCAACACATTCCTCATTTGGGTGTGTTTCTTCAGCTCATTTACTGAGTGACCCAAGAGGCAGCTAGTCTTGAGTGTGTGTGTGTCTACATATGGCCCAGTTGACACAAAATTAACCACAAGTCTACCCCTTGTCAACTTGTCATCATACACATCTCTCAAACCACACTTAATCTCAAAAAGAAGACAATAGCAAGATTCCTTAAGGTCTTAATGATGAGGTTATAACATGCATAATATTAATATATGCATGTCTATAAAATCTTTGTTTTCTTCCTGCTCTGTTCCTTTATTTAACATATGATGTATTCATTTTTTTTTTAATTTTTTTGTAGAGACAGAGTCTTACTTTATCGCCCTCAGTAGAGTGCCATGGCATCACAGCTCACAGTAAGCTCCAACTCCTGGGCTTAAGCGATTCTCTTGCCTCAGCCTCCTGAGCAGCTGGGACAACAGGTGCCCACCACAACACCCGGCTATTTTTTTGTTGCAGTTTGGTTGGGGCTGGGTTTGAGCCTGCCACCCTCGGTATATGGGGCCGGTACCCTACCCACTGAGCCACAGGCACTGCCCAATATATTCATTTTTTATCACAGCATTTATGTGTTGTTAATTTTTCATTATACCGTTAAGTTATGTGATGTCAAGAAGATGACCAGACTCCACTCAAGGACTTTCTTCCTCTTCTGGGGAAGGTGCTGGTGTGTTTTCTCTTGGGCTCAGGAGATTTGTATCATGCCAGGCAGAAAGGACATGTGTAAGGTGCCAAGCTGACGAAGGATGGGGTGACGGTTGATTTTGTGTGACAAATTCATGGGCCACTGGGTGCCCAGAGATTTGGTTGGACATGTGTTGTGGTCATATCCATTAGGGTGTTTGGGGCAAGACTGACACTTGAACTACTGGCAGAGGACAGCTGTTGTTCTCTCTGACCTGGGTGGGCCTTGTCTACTCAGAGGATGGTCTAAATAGAGCAGAAAGCCTGAGTAAGAGGAAATTCCTGCTGTTTGTGAACTGAAATTTGGTGTTTTCTTGCCTTTGGATTCAAATCAAAACATCTGTTTTCCCAGGGACTGAGCCTGCCGGGCTCCAGACTGGACTAAAGCCTCGGCTCTTCTGTCCTTCAGCTCGCAGGCTGCCAGGCGAGGGACTTGCCAGCCTCCACAAAGGCATTAGCAATCCCTTATAAAATGTAAGGATATAAATGGTCTGTAATATCTGCCTGCCAAACCATCCACCCCATTCACCTTATTTCTCTGGAGAACCCTGACTGACAATGGTCAAGGGAGTGGAAGGAGACAGGGAGTGAGAAGTTCCAAAGTCTGGGCCCTGTGCTGCTCCCACATCAGGGAGGAGGCAGGAGGCAGGAGGACACAGGGCGGAGCTACCAGGAAAGAAGCACCACAAGGCAGGGGGAACACCGTGCAAGTGGGTGACCAGCACCTGTCGTGAAGGAAGTTTTACTCCAAGGAGGAGTGAGTGGTCATACAAATTCTGCTGACAGACCGAGAGAAGAGCGTGGAGAATACCTTGCTGGATTTAGCCAAAGCTTCTGGAATTAGGGGTCTTCAGGGACCTTGTCCAGATCAGCTTCGGTGCAGGGGCACAAGTGTGTGGATTCGAGAGAAGCCAGGAGGAAAAGCACAAAACAAGCAGAGACACGGAATTTGAGGGTTTCTGATGTGAACATCAACAGAGAAATGGGACATTAAATGATGGAGAGTGAAGTTGGGAAGGAAGCTTTCTTTGAAGATGGAGGAAAACAGCATTTTTTATGGTGATAGGAATAACCCAGACCAGGGCACTGGAGCGAGGTGAGCATGGTGGGGCCAGGTGTGCGGCGCAGTGAATGATCTGCGGCTCCGCGGAGCCTCACGTTTCATGTTTCCCAGGGCTTCCTTTGCTTTTCTTGCAGACAACACAAGCATTCCCCACATACCCCGACTCCTCCGGGTTTTCATCATAAAACTTCTTGGATGGAACACATTTCCTCTTGAAGGTCTTCTTCCAGGAGCTCAGACTGCTTCTTCCAAATTGGCCTGAGGATTTTCCCGAATTCCTGCACAGCTGTATCCTGGTTTCTTCCCCATTGCATTCCTGGTTTAATTCCATTTCTTCTCAAATCAATCCCACTTCTGCCTTATTTTTTGGATTCCATGAGTGTTTTGCTGGAGACTGTGTATGTTTCAGGTAAATGTTGTTTTCTTCAGCGTTTCTGAAAATGCCTTCATTTCTACCCAACACTGATTGTTTGCTAAATTTTGCATTCAAATCACTCTCCCTTATAATTTCAAGTCTATTTTTTCCCCTAAGAACACAGTAGTTTTTATAGTAAGACTTTAGCAAATTGATTCCTAGTGTCTTGTAGGTACATGTAACATTTTTCATTCTTTCTGGACACTTTTGGTATCTTCTGAGACCTGAGAATCTGAATTTCCACATGAAATGACTAAATATGATTGGTTTACAACTTATCCTGTTCTATATGATGAGTCCTTCCAGCTTCAGGATTTATACCTTTCCTCAGCTCAAAACTTTTCTTCTATTATTTCATTGATTAGTTTTTCACCTATTTTTCTATTCTCTCAAACTTTTTTTCAGATTTTCCATCATTGTCCTTTAATCCTTATTCTGAGATATGACAGGTTTTTATCTTTAAATTTACTAATTTAATCTTTGACTATCTCCATTCTATTATTTAACTCTTTTGTTTAAAAAAATACTTCAATCACATATGTAGCATTTAGAAAAGTTCTCTTATTCTCTTATTCATTTCTCATAGACGCTTGGTTTTTATTATTTTTAACAATCATAGGAACACTGACAATATCATTTGACGTTTCTGGAGTCATGTTATCTTATGCCTCCTAACTCATTTCTCTTCTATGTTGACTCATTTGCTGTTTTGTCATGCTGATTGTTTCCTGGAATACTGGCTCTGACATTGGCACAGAAAAGACCCTCAGTGGCTGGTTTGCATTTGTGAGCAAATGGCAAGATAAGTCAGTGGTGTGTGGGGATTTCCCCAGCAAGCCCCTCTCTATCTCCAAGCCCAGTTTCACCCCTGAGTACAAGGAGGCACCTTCTTTTCTCCACTGATTCCAGTCAGGGAGCCTCTCACTTGTATTTTCACCCAGAGCAAAACTGATTTCCCCCCTTGCTGTACTTTACTTCTTCCAGGAGCTCCAGGGCCAGGCACCTTCCTTTCTCAGGCACCAACGCTCACATTAGAGCTGTGCCCTCCTCAGCACAAAGTCCCAGTCTCACAGAGTTTCCCTTTCTGGTACAGGGTACATGCCCTGCCTGCCTACTCCCTGGGAGCCTGCATGCGTTCCCCACAACCCTCCCATGCTTCCCAAGATGCTGTGTCCTTCTCCTGGAAATCTGCATGCATGCCCCATGACCCTCCCATGCTTCCCAAGATGCTGTGTCCTTCTCCTGGGAACCTGCATGCCCCATGACCCTCCTGTTCTTCCCAAGATGCTGTGTCCTCCTCCTGGAAATCTGCATGCATGCCCCATGACCCTCCTGTGCTTCCTGAGATGCTGTGTCCTTCTCCTGGGAGCCTGTGTGCCTCACGAACCTCCTGTGCTTCTGAGATACGGAATCCTTCTCCTGGGAGCCTGTGTGTGTGCCCCACGACCCTCCTGGGCCTCCTGGGATGCCATGTCCTTCTCCATGTGGACTCTCTCACCAGCCTGATATCCTCCTCCACCATTTTATTCTTGGGTTTGGCCAGACTCCCTGCTCTGTGCTTGATTCTCCCTCCTGCTCTTTCTGCTTTTATAATTTCATTTCCTTATTTGCAAATGAATGAGGCCTAGGATGAGCAGGGTGCTCAAAGGATGCCCCTGTCTGGGTCTGTGTGTCCAGTCCCTGGAAGCCTGATCCCAGGATTTCTCACCTCCTCCAGCCTCACTCGGCACCACAGGCTCTGCCTTCTGTCTCCACCTCCCCACTGTTTCCTCTCCCTCCCATCCTCACATCCCCACCCCAGCAGGACTCAGGAATGCCAAGTGCTCATCAGTCCCTCATGTATAATAACTGACATCTCTCCAGTGCATGTCAGAACTGCACCCTAGACCCACTGACCAACAGGGTTTATCAAGGTGTTCATCCAAAAAAAAAGAAAGAAAGAAAACCACTGGGGACCCTGGAAGCCACCTGTATACAGGCAACTGTAGCCATCGACAACAAGCTTTTCGTTTTTATATCTGGTTAAAAACAATTCAAATATCAGGAAGCCACATTCTTTGCTAAAACCTCCCACAGAAGCTGGGCAAGCAAGGCCCTCTTTGTCTTCTAAAATCTCTGTAATGCTACCTACTTCCTGACACTGTGAACTTGGGTTAGCAGGGACAGTTGTGCCAGAAGAAAACCCTTGTGGTACAGATGTGCTGTGACACAGCCTCCTGGCAGGGCTGGGAGTTTAGTTTCTCATCTTTCTGGAAGTACTAACCTCCAAGAAAGCCCCCTCGAGGGTGTTGGGAGCCCATTATTCTTGGGGTAAAGTATAAAATTGATATTCATTGTTTTCATTTGGTGAATCAGCATTCCCTCATTTCCAGTAACATCTTGAACACATTGTAGGAGGACGAATAGATTCCCACTGTTCCCTGCTGACATTCCTGACCCCATTGGCCATCCGGAAAACGCACTATACTCACCAGGCCGTCAGAGAGAGACTGAAGTAGACGAGCGTGGACAACAACCCCACAGCACGTGCCCAACTGAAATGAACCTGAGTGCATGTGGGCCGCAGCCCGCAGGTAGTACCACTTAGTTATTGATGAGGCAGAAGGATGCCCTGCACCTGTGCAAATTCCATCACCAGGTGATTGGCATCAAGTTCCCCCCTGTACTGGATGGGCCCCTGGAGCAGAGCCATTAGGAGGGTACCGTCCTGCCATCCAGGATGCAGAGTGTGCTCCCACCTGTCCTGGGCAGTGTGGAGAGTGCTCCCTCTCGTCCTGGGCAGTCTGGAGAGTGCTCCTTCTTGTCCTGGCAGTGTGAAGAGTGCTCCCTCTCATCCTGGGTGGTCTGGAGTGTGCTCCCTCTTATCCTGAGAGGTGTGGAGAGTGCTCCCTCTTGTCCTGACAGTGTGGAGAGTGCTCCCTCTTGTCCTGGCAGCCTGGCAGTGTGAAGAATGCTCCTTCTTCTTTTTTTTTCCAGTAACCTCTGAACTCTTTATTGGTATAAGGACATGCTGCTCTACTGCCTCAGTGTCTCAAAACTTTGGTGTCTTTGGTCTCAGACACCACTTTGCCATCTACTATCCTGTGGGTTGTGGTCTTTTGGATGGTTTGCATGGAGTTGCTGCTGTCCAGGGCATCACCAAGGTTAAGTCCTCCCCGTCTTCCAGCAGGTGGCAGTAGGTGGTGATCTCAGCCTCTAGCTTGAGCTTGATGTTCAGCAGTGCCTCATACTCCTGGGCCTGGTGCTGCCCCTCTGCCCAGGGTCTGTGCCAGCTCTGACTCCAAATGCAGCAGGACCCCATTGAGTTGCTCCATCTGCATGGCGTAGTGGGCCTCCACCTCCCTCAGGCTGTCCTCCAACCTGGACTTCTGATTTCTCATGGAGTCCAGTTCAATCTCCAAGGACTTGACTGTACACGTCAGCTCTGTGAGCATTGTCTTAGCAGCTCTGACCTCAGAAAACTGTGAGGTGACCACTGAGGTGCTCTCCTCAGTCTGCTGGGATCAGGTCTTGGCCAGCGATTCTTGGTTCTTCTGAGGCAGCTCGTCATACTGGGCCCACATGTCTGCCATGATCTTGCTCAGGTCCTGGGATGTGGGAGCATCTACCTCCACAGTCAACCCAGAGCTGGCAATCTGGATTTTAGGACTTTTACTTCCTCCTCATGGTTCTTCTTCATGGAGAGCAGCTCCTCTTTGAGAGCCTCGATCTCTGATTCCAGCTGCAGTGGAGTGATATTGGTGTATCAATGACCTTGCGGAGCCCATGGATGTCTCTCTCCACAGACTGGCGCACGGCCAGTTCTGTCTCATACTTGACTCTAAAGTCATCAGCAGCAAGACGGGCATTGTCAATCTGCAGAACGATGAGGGCATTGTCCACAGAATAGGCAAAGATCTGTGCCCTCAGGTCCTTGATGGTCTTGAAGTAATGCGCCCAATCTCTGACCTGGGGCCCCTTCTTCTCCAGGTGTTCCCAGATTTTGCTCTCCAGCCTCCGATTATCAGTCTCCAGGTTCCTCACTCTGTCCAGGTAGGAGGCCAGGCAGTCATTCAGTTCTTGCATGGTTTCCTTCTTGGTCTGGATGCCCTCTATTCCTGCCAGCCCCCTGGCCATCCTTGTGGCCAGGCCCCGGACCCCCAGACGCCCCGGAAGCTGGTGGAGCAGGACATGGAGATCCGGGAGCCCAAGCCCCCAGCACCTGCATAGACTCTGGCTGTGCTGCTGGCGGGCCAGACACTGTAGCTGGGCGCCTGGACTGAGCCCAGGGACCGGTAACTGCTGGAGAAGATGGTGAAACAAGTAGTAAAGGACATGATGTCAGAAGAGGAGAGGACAAGATTCGGGCGAGCTGGGCGAGAGTGCTCCCTCTTGTCCTGGCAGTGTGGAGAGTGCTCCTTCTTGTCTTGGGTGGTGGATCCCTGAGGTATCCTGGCTCTTGCTGGCTCTCACCTCTACCTGGAGTTCTGTCTGCTCAGGGTTGGCCAGGAGCATCCCTGGATTGGCTTCCATAACTTATTTCATTAGCTCTGACCGAATCAGTTTTACACATTCCAAGAAATAGCAAGAGCCGGATCTCAACATGGCAGGGAAAGCTACCAGGAAATGTTCCCTGGAAATGTTTCCCAGGAAATGTTTCTGAAAATGTTTCTGAAATGTTTCCTTTCCTGGCTCGTCCTACATGTTTTGTCAATATATTCATTTTGATGTAATGAATGTTCCCTCCGGTCTGCTTGTCTTTATACAGCAAGTGTTAGCCCAGGATTACGTTATTATTTTCAAGACTATAGAGCATGGGAATAATTACATTGTCAAGAAGATTTTAAGCAGAAATCCTCCAAGGAAGATCCTGAGAGCCCAGGCATTAGATGTCAGGTTGACTATGTTTCTATAAGTTCATCTCTGCTCGGGGCTTGAGGAGGGCTGGGAGCCCTCAGACCCAGTGGCTGGCAGCTTATAGCACAGACACTTGGCACTGATCAGCACATGAAAGACTCAGAGACATCTTGGTTCAGAGGGAGCTGGGAGGATAAATTCCTGCTGTGGACATGCAGGCCCAGAGCTCACACCTGCGGCCCTCGGCCTGAGACTGCACAGTTGAGAGGTGCTCCACAGTGGACGCTGCTCTGATGCCCACGTCAGGCAACACAACCCCTCTCCCCACAGAGCAGTCAGTCGGCTGGCAATGCCACATTTCCATGGAGAAAGGGGACACTGGTCCTCAGGGCCGGCCTGCAGTGATGGGGACACTAGTGTCCGTCTGCACACACCACTGGGCTTTTCCGTTTATTCATTTACACAGGCAGCATGGAGCTCCCTGCATGCTGGGCCTTCTGTATCCACTTGCCTTAGTCTGCTCTCCCCAGAAACAGGTTCAAGTGCAGGTAGTTAACTTTGGAGGGGCCCTGCTGCATGGGCAAGAAACCAGCCTGGAGGCCAAGGGCCAGCCCTGTGGCTTTGGCTCCAGGCCAGATACCATCACCTCCACACCTAGTGTGTGGGCTCTGACTGAGCGCAGCCCAGATGCCACCATGGGAAGGTGGCAGACTGGGGATCCATCTGAGGACCGAGAGGACATGCGACCCTGAGCAAGGGCCACCACACACCCCATCCTCATGGGTGCTCAGCACTTCATAGCAAAGGGCTACCAAACCTGGCTGATAGACGTGTCCTGTGTAATAATTTTTTGAAATGGTTAACTTTTCATACGCACGCAGGACACATTAACATTATCATAGGAGATGAAAAGACTTCAACAACTGAAAACTACTTCAATCCATTTCATTTCAAAGGCAAGGACCAAGACTATTTTCAATTTGTGTCTCTAATAGAGCTCACATCTGATGGGTGCTTGAAAAAAATGTTAGTTTAGTAAAAACTCCCGGTATTTTTGTATCTTCATACACCGTGTGTGCATTTTCTTTAAGTGATGATATTTTAGGTTTCTACTGGCTTTCAAGTTTTAGGTTAGTCAACTCAAAAGTAACTCCCCAAGCAGAGCTCATAGGGCAACATGCTCTGACAGTTGACCTGTGGTCAGCCCATGTGCCCTGCCGGGGCGGCGTAGCCTCTGGCCGGAATGCCCACTCTGCTGCCCTGAGGCTGGCCGCTGTCACGGGGGCAAAGCGGGCAAGTGATGTATGTGGAGCTGACAGACACAGCGGAGGAGACCGCGTTTATTTTAGCACAGTAAGTACACAGCAGCCCTCTAAACCTAAAGTAGGGGTTTCCAAACAATTTTTTTTTTTTTTTTTTTTTTGCCTCAGATTCAGATTCCTTTCTTCAAAAGACATCTCTCCCAGAAATGCAAACAAAGAACAAGGTAAAGCAGGGCGATTCCCACAGGGGGCTGTGCAGCTGGAGCACCGCCACCCTCTCCTCCTAGGAGACCTCAGAACTTCAAGGAGCCCCTTCAAGGGACAGTCCGAACCAGGGGTCTGAGAACTCCCCCAGCGAGCAGCAGCCACACCCAGGTGTGGGCCACGTGACAGAAAGTGCAGGGCAGAGAGGGGGCCCTACATTCACCCCAGGTTCCCTTGCTCCAGGGGCCCGCTGGCCTGTGTCCCTCAGCTCCTCATGAGGCCACAGCTCTGGAAGGCCACTGCGAACTGGCAAAGGAGTGAGCCCTGAGCTTGACCGGATGCTCCCCTGACCCCAGAGGGCCCAACGCTTAGCACCCCGAGGCCACACAAGATGATTTACACCCTGAGCCGAATCCTAACTCCCTGTTGGAAAGTTCAAAGTTCTGTGTTGAAAGTCAGAGAGGGGGCTCGGCGCCTGTGGCTCAAGAGGCTAAGGCACCAGCCACATACACCTAAGATGGCGGGTTCGAATCCCCAGCCCGGGCCCCCCAAACAACAATGATGGCTGCAACCAAAAAAATAGCCAGGCGTTGTGGCGGGTGCCTGTGGTCCCAGCTACTTGAGAGGCTGAGGCAGGAGACTCGCTTGAGCCCAGGAGTTGGAGGTTGCTGTGAGC
>NW_003852451.1:1448111-1451965 GCF_000181295.1 Otolemur garnettii
CAGGAGTTGGAGGTTGCTGTGAGCGTGATGCCATGGCACTCTGCCCAGGGGGACAGCTTGAGGCTCCGTCTCAAAAAAAAAAAAAAAAAAAAAAAAGAAAGAAAGTCAGAGAGGGGTCCCAAGTCCTGGATGTCTGACCAGGAAGGAAAAGCCGAGACCAGAGTCCAGCTCAGAACCAGCCCGAGGCCACAGAGGGCTAAAGTATGCCTCCAGGGTCTCTGTTTAAAATTACACAAGACAAGTTAAAACTAGGCAGGCAACTCCCCAAGGCTGCCCAGCCAGGTGAGGTCTGGGAAGTAAACCTAAAACCCTCCACCTGAGAATAATAATCTTGACAACTCGTCTCCCTGCGCAGTGGAGGGAAGACCGGATCTGTCTCTCCTGCTCCCAGTTCTCCACTTGCCTTTGTTGTGGGTTTGGATCCACAGAGCTACTTTTGGAACCTGGAACTCAAATCGCTGAGACTTCAGAAGTGGGGTCTGGAGAAGGAGAAGGCTCCCCCAGCTCTTAGTTAAATCTGTCCTTCCCCCGCCTCATGCTCCTGAGACACCCTTGCAGGACTTGTGGCCCTGGCTCAGCCCTGGGGAGCTGCACACCCGCCCGGCAGCCGGGAAAAGTAGCCAGGCTGTGTGGAGACGCAGAGCAGGACTGGTGCCTGAGACCTGCCTGAGTGGATGCCTGGTCCAGGGCTAGGAACCCCCAAGTTCCCCCAGCCAAAGGCTGGCAGGGGACTGCACACGCAAACTCCTGCCAAGAGTGGGGTCTGTTTAACAACCCCAAACCAGGAGCTCTGCTGTTTCCCAGATAGCTGCTCTAACAGCCGAGCAGCCTCTGTGGGACACATGTGTCCTGGTCCACGTTCACACACGTGCACAAAGCACCCTGCTCCCATGAGGGATTACAGGCTCATTTGCCGAGGAATGGGTGACAGTTTCCAGTTTCAGAACCTGGGGCTATTTGGCCCTGTTGATATCCAGCTGGAGCAGACCTGGCAGGAGGAGCGTGTGAGGCGAGCCACACCTGGGCGCACACCTGGGCTGGCTCCCTCCCCAAGGCGCACCTCGGCCCAGGGCGCTGCTGAAGCTTGGCAGGGTCTGAAACTGAAAGGTCACAGCCTGTCCCCCATGGACAGGTCTCTGCCTGCCAGGAGGAGGGGCTTAAGTTATCTCTGTGCCCCACCCCTAGAGACCCTTGTCTCTCAGAAGGTGAATTAAGACTTTGTCTGGCCCCCTGGGCTGTGCAGGGCACACACACGCATCCGCTGGCCAGCCTGTCTGTGCAGGTGCCAAGGCAGAGCTGGGACCCCACCGCACAGAAACGCCTCTTGCTTATACAGGGCAACTGGCAAATTCAGTCCAAGTTCCTAAATGTCCCCTGAGGCATACTTAGGAGGGCCACCTTTCCACAATTGTGTTTATAGTGCCTCTGAACATGTTTTTGAAGTGTAATGTGCCCAAATTCCCCAGGCTGCTCCACCTGCCACATGGCTGTTCCCCCTTAATGAGGTCAAGATACAAGTGCCATTTCCATAACTCAGCAAAAGGACGGCTTTTGCTAAAGGAGGGAAACAGGAATTTTTTTTCTTATGGGTATATTTATTTCAGCTTGAGACACGTAAACTTCTGTCAGTTTTTTCACATAGACTGCAGCTTACTCAAAGCATGTTAATAAATATAACTAATCCCCCAGGCTCTGGGGGTCCAGGAGGAAGGGCCCAGGGCCTGAAGGAGGGAGCCAGGCCCAAGACTTAGTTAGCATGAGCCCGGGGCCCCCACACCAGTGTCCCAGAAGCCTGTCAGGGCACTAGCCTGTGACCTTGATTACTTAGGCATTTTAGGCTGTTTTTGAAGTAATTTTGGTTTGATTAAAACCCCAGATGCATTCGGCTGACTATATTCCCTTCAGGGTTTTAGCAAATACTGATTTTCAGGGAAATATAAGCCAAGCATTTCTGATTCTCTCTGTTGCATCCAAGTCAGCTAGTGGTGGGTGGGGAGGTTTCTGCTAGTGCCCTGAGCTGGCCCTGAGCGTCCTGCACCAGGACAGTGACCCCACCCCCACCCCCAGAGCCCTGTGTCCTGGCAGTCAGGACCCGTGTCCCGAGGTCAGTAGGCTCCGTCATGGACAGTCTGTAATATGCACAAATTGAGTACATGTTTCAGCTCAGAACAAGACTGGATT
Organism: Otolemur garnettii; assembly: GCF_000181295.1. NCBI lineage: Eukaryota > Metazoa > Chordata > Mammalia > Primates > Galagidae > Otolemur > Otolemur garnettii. Next base: position 1,450,293 of record NW_003852451.1, read on the forward strand.
TCTGTTGTTGTAACATGTAACCCATGATTTGTGAGTGGTTTAGACTTGGAAAAGCATGTTTTCACCACCCGACTTCCGGGGTGAGGTGCCCCCGGGAGGCTCACACCCCCAGCACTTCTGCCCTGCACCCCCAGCCCCCGAGGCTATTTTCCAAGCTACCAGCCAGAAGAAGAAAGCAAAACTGCCATTTAAAACGCTCAAGTTAGCGGAACCTGGCCCTCCAGCTCATTGCCTCATCCCTGAAACCACAGGGCTCTGTCCTGAGGAGGGCAGGAGGCTGCTCCTGGGCAGGGCCTGGTGTCTCACCAGGTGACAGCCAGTGGCAGGCCCCGGAGACATGAAACTAGCTCCCCCCCTTTTTTTAAGTAAGTATCACTTAAAAGCAGGACAGCATCAATACTATTTAAACCTCATTTCAGATTCTTTAAACTCTTGCACTATTTGTTAGTGTGAGAAGGCACATTTCAAAAACTGGGAAGCTAAAATTTCACATTATCCCAACAAATTGACTCAGATTGACATTACTACGCCAAATTTTATATGCAACACATTCCTTTAATTTTGCAGGATCTGGCCTTTCTGTAAACAAAGTTACTCTTCACTTTTTTTCTTGCAAACAACAGACCCTTCTCCACGCTTATTCTAAAACTAGACCCTTCTCACGGCTTTCCGTGAGGACAGATGCCACCTTCCCTGAAACACAGGCAGGCGAAACACCAGCTCCCACCCGGGGAAGAGCTGAGAGCCCAGAGGACGGCTTCTCGCCCAGCCTCCTCAGACGCAGCACCAGGACTGTGCAGCCAGAAAGCCGCCTGTCTTTTGACCCAGTGTTTCCACAGAGCTTCACTGTTGACCCAGCGAGAGACAGTTTCTCACTGAACTTTGTTCCCACGGGTCCCAAAATTCTATGAGAGATTTTTGGTCAAATTGTTTCAATGTAAAAGCACAGATTTAAAAACCAGTAATTTAAAACTGGCCCCCCCACGTGTGGCCCATAAAGTGTTCTCCCTTCCGTCTGAAGGCTTCACCATCACTGCCACTGACCAGTCTTTTCACCCTGCACTGAGAAGGCCGACAGCCTCCCTGCCTGTGTCTCCCTCAGGATACCACACATATACACTCGCACACAAATACGCTTGCACACACACAAATACACATGCGCGCACACACAAATACACATGTGCACACACACACAAATACATATGCACACACACAAATACACATGTGCACACACAAAGACACATGCACACACACAAACACAAATACACATGCACACACAAAAAAATACACATACACACACAAATACACATGCACACACACACAAATACACATGTGCACACACAAACAAAAATACACATGCACACACACAAATACACACGTGCACACAAACACAAATACACACGCACGCATGCACACACACGCGCGCACACACAAACACATGCACACAAATACACATGCACACACACAAACACAAATACACATGCGCACACACACAAATACACATGCGCACACACAAATACACATGCACACACACAAACACAAATACACATGTGCACACACAAATACACATGCACACACACACACAAATACACATGCACACACAAACACAAATACACATGCACACACACACAAATACACACGCACACACAAATACACATGTGTACACACAAATA
>NW_003852451.1:1452804-1475614 GCF_000181295.1 Otolemur garnettii
ACACATGCACGATCACACACAAAAATACACATACACACACAAATACACATGCGCACACACACAAATACACACGTGCACACAAACACAAATACACACGCACGCATGCACACACATACACACAAGCACACACAAACACATGCACACAAATACACATGAACACACACAAATACACATGCACACACACAAATACACATGCACTTTATATGCACAGACACAATATACATGCATACTCGTATGTACATGCACATGTATGTTATATGGGAGGAGGGGGCAAGCAGTCTAAGTATCAAATAAACTTTGATCTAATCTTTGTTTTACACAGCCACTTAGCCTTGTGTCCACTTTGAGGGAGGAACACAGCATTGCCCTGAATTAGACAAAATTCAGTGGATAAAAGGGAAAACTCTTAGCATGTCTTTTAAAAACAGGAAACCTTCCCCAGGACCTTTTCAGCAAACCTATATCTTACTACTCAGGATTCGCCCCTTAAAGCTGGAGATGGATTCAGCTTCATCTGAGGCTCACGCTATTGAGCTCACAGGGAACAGGGGACACGGGACACAGAGCCAATGGCTTCCTGCAGACAAGGGGGAGCCTGGGTGTGCGTAAGGGAGTTCTAGTAATGGCCTCTGTCACAGAACAGAGCTCCTGATCCAGGAGTGTGTCGGGGTCCTGACACTGAGTCACCAGGCAACTAGGAAGGATGGTCTGGATGTAAGCTTAGCTCCAAGTATGGATCTTCACAAGTCCTCTTAGCCCTGGGAGAGGCCAGTGGGGACTTGCTTCTGCCTCATCTGTGAGCAAACAGGGGCCCTGGGGACAGGCCAGCCTGAGGGAGCTCGTCAGCTAGTATTAGAGATGGAATTACTCCTGTCCACAGGAGAGTGTTCAACTCACTGTGTCCTAGTGGGATTCAGCAACTCTGGCAGTGGATATGAGTCAGTGTTTGATCAGAGTAGAGGAGGAAATCTGAAAGGTCTGCCCAGCACTCCTCATGGCTGTGACAAGCTGGCCACATGCCTGCCCATTGGGGCCCAGGCCTATCTGCATTTTACCTCATGCATCTGAGACAGGACTACTCTGTGGGCCAGGCTTTCATTTTTAAATTTTAACTATATAAATAGTATAAATTTCAGAGTTTAGGAGGCCCTGGAAAAAAGATATGCTCACTTAGATACTCTAACTTATCATTATGTTGACAGAAGAAAGATATTTAACAACAGACATGTGGAGAGAAAGATTTTAAAAGAAAGAAAAATTATTTTTAAAAATTGTACCATCACCCTGATCTCCTTCTAGAAGGGCCAAGAGTCTAGATCTGGTGCCAAACTTCTGATCTATGTGGCTATTCAATACAGGGCAAGGGATCCCCAATTGCACAGTCTTGAGAGTGAGACCTCACAGCACAGGGACAGTCCAATAGCAGAGGCCGAGAGAAAGGCCTGGGCTGCCTGTGGCTCTTGTCCGAACTGTATCACCCGGAACAATCTCTCTTTTACTATTTAAAAGGTGGCTCAGAATTAAAGACAGCTGTCCTAGCTTTTAAGATTGCATCTTACTACTAAATATTCATGAGCCATATTCAAATAAGAGCCCCCGTTCTGGGCTGAGGATTTCGGTCGGATGCGCCTGCAAGTGGGCGTGGGCTTTTATGTCACTCGACTGCATTCAAGCTCTGTCCTGTTCACTATCTCACAAGACGCAGAACATTCCATGGTGCTATTTTTTAAATTTTTTACTAAAAATTTTTTTTAGTCAAGGTTGAATGTGTTGCTAAAAAAATAAAAAGAAAAGAGAGAAAGAGAGAAGAAAAAAGAAAAAGCTATAAATTGCTAAATGTCTGCCCTCATATTTCCCTGTCCACATGTTCTGAGGACACAGGTGATCAGCACCAGTGGAACATGGAGACAGCAGGAGGAGCTGAGCGGAGAAAGAGGCAGAGTCCCGTCTGGGGGCCAGTCCACCTGACTCAGGACAACAGAGGACAAGGCATGGTCACAGTTTCCCACCACGACTCGGGGACTGCTGACAGCCAACAGGTGTCACCTTATCACTTTCTAGCCACCTGCTAGGTGTTTGGAGAACGCCGCTTTCTCTAATAGCCACTGTTCTGTGAAGTGGGTGCTATGACCTTCATTTTACAGATAAGAATTTGAATCCTGTGCAGTTGAGTGATTCCCCAAGTTCCCAAAACTAAAAAGTGTCAGAACTAAGATTCACTCCACTTAGTCCCACCCCACACCCAAGCGTGGTATCTGTCCCCACTGAAAGCGGATACCAGGATGCCTTGGGCTGGCCTCAGGTGGGAGTCCTTGTTCCCAGTCCTGCGGGGACTGCTGGGTGGCTCTGCTTCACTGGGCAGTCATCCTGCAACTCTGGGAAGGGGGAACCCAGGGCTGCCCATGTCCACAGAGAACCTAGAGCTTCACAGCTCATGGTTTGGGGCATCAGAACTTTTGGCAAACATTATTCTTTGAAAACTCAACAAATAAGTAAAAGCAGAGTTGGTCCATGGGGAGAGGCTGCAGGGCATGGCAGACCTTCTCCCAAGGACCCTGCCCAGGACCCATCCGGGAAGCCCAGAGTTCAGGGGACACACGTAAAAGCCGCTGCCTGGGATGGCCACAAAGTCCAGTTCTGATGTTTACGAAGCCACCTGGGAGGGCCTAGAGCCCTGGACCTGGAATCTGCTCTCAGCTGGGTCTGAGAGGGCTGTCCCTAAGTCCTTGGACAAGCAGCCTCCAGGGAGCTTCTGCAAATACCCTCTCCAGCTCTACCCTCAGCAAGGGAGTGTGGGGATTTGAGGTGCCAGAAGGCCTCAGCAGACAAAAGACTAGGGAAGGAGGGGTCCCCTCCAACAGTGTCCTCTGTGCTGTCCTCTCTGACGGAGAGGACACCTGGGTGGGGTCTGTTCTTCACTGGCTCCATGTGGCTGCCCCTGAGGGCCCTGCATCTGGACCACTGGGCTGGACCGGGAGCCCACAACCTCAGAGGCCACAAGGGGCTCCTTGCAGGTGGGGGAGTGGCAGGGAACTGGTGGAAGGAAGTTGGGTTCCTTTTGTCTCCCTGGAGTGATTGTCTGCTCGGTGGTCACTGGTCAAATACAGAGGCTGGGATCACAGAAGAGTCCAGGTGCCTGGGGTGAGCCAAGAACCCCAATTCCTGGGTCTCCTGCTCCTGCATCTCCAGGACCATCAGCACAACACAGCATGTGACACAGGCGGGCAGGAGGCCCAGAAGGGACCCTACGTGCCCAGGTGGCGCCTCTCAGGTTTCTGCCCCAGCCAGTGGCTCACGTTGGGCTGCCGCCCAGTGCTTCCTCCATCTCACCACGGCTCTCATGCTGCCAGAAATACCTGACTCCTCGTCTATAATAATCATATCAGAAAGAACTACATAAGCCTTTTGCATCATAAACCGTCCTCTGAAGTTCCTGTCAGGGCGAGTTTAGAAGGGCCAGATCCCTGTTTTTCCATTCTTTCAATGCACCACTTCTACTTGGAGAGTGCATAATAAAAATGAGGAGAAATAATTAATTTGCCAACTAGTCTGGGAACTCACAGGCAGAGAACGCCCAGGGCCGTCTGAGCACCACAGAGGTCTGAACGACACCAGCTGGGGACGCCTCAGGAGGGAGGAGAGAGGCCGGGCAGCCTCGGGCCCTCCTGGCTGCAGACCCCACCCTGTACAAAACAGGACAGGAAAGGCTTTCTGCCTCAGTCTCCAGGGCTGGACAGACCAAACTCAGGCCCAGACCTACATCAAACAAGGTGGAGAGTCACATGGCCGGCCCAGAGCCTCATCGGAACCTGATCCACAGCTCAGGTGTGGCAGGTGAAACAGCGGCGACCACCCAGAGTGAGCGCAATGCCACCAGCTTCAGGTGAGCGGAGCCGGGTCCAGGTCTTCCCAGGCCAGAGGAGCCTCATGTTGGTGGAAATGCATTCTCACTGTGGACTGAGTCAACACAGGTGCTCTCTAACTGTCGAGCGCAGGTGAGGGCTTGTTTTCTTTTCCCTTTACAATCACCTCTCTTCAGTTCACGTCTCAGCTCATATCCCAGTGTCCACCGACCAGGAAATGTCACCTGGCACTTGTCAGGTGTTGAGTTTCCTTATCACAACTGCCGGCTGTGCCCGCTTATCTGGCCACAGGCACCTATAAAGCAATAAAGCCCGTTAGGAAGCTACCAGCGTCAGGCTCCAGGGAGAGCTCAGCTCCCGGATCGCAGTGAGGTGGGCAGCGGGGGCTGAGGAAGGAGCAAGCACCTGGTCCACGCCGGCTGGTCTTCTAGGAAATGAAACATCGATCATAAAAATGAGCAGAACCCAGTGAATAAGGCTGTGTCAGTCCTCACTGGGCAGGGGGTTGCTCCTCAGGTCAGCTATGGGACTTCTCCCGGGACCACTCTCACAAGACAGAGTCACGGACAGCCATATAGACTGTGACTCAGGACCACCAGATGGGAGGGAGGATCCAGAAACCACATCACCTCAGGGGCCAAGACCCCACAGGGGCACCTGAGAGCCTGAAGGTGTGTGTGCACCCAGCTCTGGAACTTCCTGGCCTCTGTCCTCACCAGTTCAGTCCTTGCTCTGACCAAGGCTCCTCCCAGGGACCTAAATCTGTCCCCATGCTGTGCTCTTCTTCATGCTCTAGCCCTCCACCTAGCCCTCCTAAGAACTGGGCAGGGGGCCAGGATCACCGGCTGGAGCATCCCATTAACAGTGGTCTTTCCAGAGCCAATAGCAGTTCAGAGCAATGGAGTTCCAAGGCTACAGGGCTCCCAGAACCACCTGAGTAGGTCTCCCCAGGAGGAGGGAGGATGCCAGCCCTGGGCCTATAGCACCATCTCGTGGTGGGAACTTGGCCTCTTGGCCTCCAGTTTCCGAGCCGGGAGCTGCCCTGGGCTGGCCTCCCTGTCCACACAGCCTGACCACTCCACCTGGTTGAATTGTGGGTGCCCATGAGTATGAGTACGTGAGAAACGAGTGCTTTGTTGATACGCCCAAGTCAGGGTGAGGCTGTACAGGATCAGGACTGGCCCTAGGTCAAAGGCTGGTGACACACACGCTCTTGGGGAGGATGACTATGTGAGGACACAGGCAGATAAAGGTGACGCAACCACAAACTGAGGAGAGCCCCTGGAGCCACCAGAGGACACAAGGAAGGACCCTGCCTGCAGCCTCCCAGGGAACCATCAGCGGCACCGTATTTAGGCAGCCCTGGGACACTAGCGCTCAGCTGTCAGGAATTCTGTGTTCACAGTCAAGGAACTTGAGGCCGGCGTCTGAGGGAACAAGGGGGTGAATTCTTGCTCAAGTAGGTGGGGGATCCGGGGAGTAAGAGACTGGGTGGGCAGTGGTGGTGAGTGTCGATCTCTTTCTGGAGGTGACATTGTGTTCAGCAGCTCAGGGACACAGCCACAGGCAGGGCCACCACCCAGGGCTGTACTGTGCACTCTGCAGTGCCCTCCAGGAGGGCACAGAGGCTGAGCCTGTCCAGTGTCAAGGGAAAACATTGAGGCTCGGACAGGGGGGCCAGGCAGCCACCCAGGACACAGCCCTGTAAGGTCAGGCATCAGTACAGTCCCCTCACCTGGAGCCCCGGGAGGATGAGCAGCTGGCTGCAGAAGGCTTGTGGCTGGTCCACCAACGGCCACAGAGCAGCCGCGCTTCAGAGGAAAGATCTCCAAAGCCTAGCAAAAAAGTCAGTTTTGTATCTTTATGTCCATGTTTCATAGTCATAAAAGGAGGGTAACTGGGGAAGACGGTAGAGCTTGGTTTACAATCGTCCCTTGAAGAACAAATATTTCTTGAAGCCAAAACAGTCCCACCTACAGCCTGGATCCAGTGAGGTGGGCAGGACCCTGGAAAACTCCATCTCAAGACAAATGACTCTTAAACAGTATTTCAGAAAGTCGAAACTCGTGCAGAAATGAATGATGAACAAAAGCACCCCAAGTTTAACTAAGGATTGTATCAGGAGGTCTGGGCTTTCTTTTTGCCCCCGGTTATAAACTGGCCTCACATGGCAGCACCCCATCTGAACACGGATGTTTGTGAGTCCCCAGCAAGCCTGCCTTCTTCACCAGGGACCTCGGCCCCCGCCCTCCACCTCCGCCCACCGTGCACATGTGACAAACTCAGCGTCCATGAGCCAAGTGTTTACTTTGCTTAACAGACCCAGCAAGGGGCAGGGGACGGAGCACGCATCTGCAATGGTGGCATCACGATAGACCCCGTCCCCTCTCTCCTATGTAATCAATCCCAGGACAAGGGATTATAGCACTTCTGTGAGGGGTGGTTGTGCTGATCAGGAAAAGAGACCCTGACAAGTTACAGGCTCTTCACATCACAGCCCCCACTGAGGCTGGAGCTAAGGCCTGCGTGGGGGCCCAAGCAAGGAAATAATGGCAAGATGCCGTTGCTAATGATTCTTGGGACAATTCCTGCTTGTAGATTTTTACTTCCCTGAGCAATTCACAGCATCGATTATCCAGGGGTCTTTCCCTGCGACCCCTGAAGTCCATTTCACCAGCAGGTCAAATTAGACCCTAGGGACAAGATAAAAGGGTAATCGAAGACAAAACACTAATATGCATCTTCTGAAGGGAGGCAGTTTTCCTGTCCAGCCTTGGAAATGATGAATATGAGCAAATTATCAGCCAGTCGAGACTGCAGCAGACATGTAGCTTATCCTAAGATCCATCGGCCTCTCCCTGATCATGTGACTCTCCAGCAGATATCTCTTTTGGAAATTAGGATCAAATAATTGCAACAAATATGTCCCGAGTAGATGTCACATCTGATCCTGTGGAATGAAGTGACACATTGCACAGTCAAGGACATGGGGGTGGATGCCTTCAAATATTTGCGGCTTAAGGAGCTGGCTTTGCTTTAGAGCAGTGGTTCTCAGCCTTCCTAATGCTGCGGCCCTTTAATACAGTTCCTGCAGGTCGCAACCCACAGGTTGAGAACCACTGCTTTAGAGTTAGAGGACAGTGAGAGAAGTTATTGTAGGGAAAAGGCCAGGCCGTTCCCCAAAGCCGGCCAGGCTTCCCCAACACTGGCATCTGGCCTCGGACACCTGGTTTCCTGCTGCGTCCATCCCAGAAGACTTTCCAGACAGGGCTCCACCTTGCTTCTGCCTCTTTCTTTTCAAATGACAGAAAGGGAATCAGGTAGCCTTGCATTTTCTGACCAAAGTTCATTACTTTTTGCTAGCTCAGCAAAATTACACTGCATTTGCCTGACAGTTCTCCAAACCCTGAGAAGGCCTATCTTCCCTGGCCCGCGCCCCTACCCCACCAGCCAGATGTCTTGGAAAAGCCCGTCCAGGCTCCTGTGCTGTGTGGCTGGCCCCCACGTCCTTCCTTCTGCCCTCCCCTGCTGCACTGCAGTGTGACCTCTGGCACCTGCTCCGGCAGCGGGAAGAGGCAGCTCCAGCTTGTGGACAGAAGATGCTTTGGGGCTGGACCTAACAGGGTTCTCAGGGAGGGGGGTTGAGCCATCTATGAATACCCAAACAGCCCCCAGTCTCTTTCCTGCACCCCACCTGGCTGTCCGGGGCCTGGACACAGCTGAGGACCAAGAACTTTGCCAGCGCGAGCCGGGCGTGCCCCCTGGTGGCGAGCAGCGGCATGGCACTGCACAATGCTAGGTGGAGGCTTATTAGTGTGGAGTGATCCCAGGTGACAGAGACCTTCTAGGTCATCCTTCTCCAGGCAAATGTTCTCAAGTCAACTGTCCCCTGACGTGCTCAATGTGAGGGTCCGCAGAACAGCCCTGGATGACGGGATCAACTAAAACTTAAACTTTACCTTAGAAACACAGTGTAACCTAATCATCTGTACCCTCATATTAATCTGAAATTTAAAAAAACAGAATTTTGAATGACATGACCAGAGTTGCTTGAGGGCTGTATGCCACTTCAGAAGTGCTACAGTCTTAAACCTTCGGGTCCCCCTAATTGCAACAACTTTTCATCCATCCCATCAAGAAAGTGACTCTACAACACCCACACTCATCTCACTGTCCATTCTCTCCTGGCCACTAAAGTGTATTTGCCACAGAAATCCATAAGTTGCATCTAGTCAGATATAACTTTGTATTAAGGGTCTGGATGTACATGCTATAGGCGACATACCCCACAGGGTCACCCTCTGAGTCATCATGCTGGCAAATGTGGGAAACTGTAGCTAACTGTACCTTTATTTACAAAATAGTATAAAATTTAACAAACAGGTGGCCAACAATATTTAGACAATATTCTGTAAGTATTTGTAAAATTTTAATATTTTGTAAATAAAGGTACATTTGGCTACAATCTCCCATTTTCCCCAGCTACAGTGACTTGCAGGGCAACTTCTGGGATGCCCCATGGTTTTATATGTACGGCGAGCAGCACGGCTGCTCTGAGACCGAGACCCGTAAGCACTTCAGAGGAGGCTCATGTGTGTTGCCTTCATCCTGTGTTGCGGGCACCAGCCCTGCCCCAGAGCAATGCGGGACCTGTCTGGGGCCAGACCACTGTCTGCATCTGTCCTCACATCTGCCCCGCAGCTCTTATCCAGTTAGCTGTGAGAAGATGGAAGTGTCCTGTCTTTACAAAACAGAGTTGTCCCAACCTGTCAAGCCCCTATGACCCTGATCTCCGTTAGCACAGGAAGGAACCAGGTGAGAGGTGGATTAGAAGTACAAGCTTGGAGGAGGCGGGCTAGCCCTTACTTTCCGGGTTGCCCAGAGCAACCTCCGCACCAGCCTTTTATTGAGACAGAATAATTCAGGTGAGGGGAGTAATTAACAAATGACTGCATGCTAAAGGCAGGGGCTCTTTCTCCATAAGGATCTCCTGCAGACGAATGGCCCGAGGGTCACCCCTCAGCTGCAGATCATCTTGCTCAGATGTCATCTGGCTCTTGGCGTCCCCTATACAGAGTGGCCCTTAAAAGTGCAATCCAGAGGCCCCACTGAACATCTTCACATTTAACAACCTGAGGCGGCCTTTGAAGAGCCCACGCAGCCATCAGTGTACTTTTGCTTCCCAAGGCAAGTCCTGGGGCCTCCCCTGGGCTGGTGCCGAGCATGCCATGCAGTGAGGGAGAGAAGGGGTTTCTGGAAGTTTCTCCACATTATGGTGGAGGGCAGGGAGTGGGGCCCAGGGCCAGGCCATGCACACGTGCATCTGCCTGGGTTTGCGCAGCTGGGCACTGAGAGGGTGGGGGGCAGCAGACGGGCGTCCAGTAAGGCAGGCTGGGGAGATGCTGCTGGTTTCACTCCCCTTCCCCCTTGGATTCACACACGTGCTGACTATCCTGGCTGGGAGCCTGGCCCTGCCCTGTCACTGCTGCCACCTTTCCTGAATATGGCTCTGACCCAGCAGCTCTGAAACAGTGAGGACCTTTCCCAGGGGCCTCCTTTCTGTGTACGTCCCCAGAGGAGCTGCGAGAGTGGACCTGACCGGCTCTGGGCTTTGGCTGTAGCTCCACCTACACAGAGGAACATGCGGCCTCTGCCTTCCCAGCAGGGACTCTGACTCCGCATCCCTTTGTGTCCCAGACACCCAGGCCAGAAGCGACCTTCTTCCTTCTGAAATTCCCCCTCTGGACTTTGACGTATGGCCAAGTTTGAGAACCATTAAAAGCAGGACGACTTCTTTCCAAAGATCTTGTGTGTTCCTGTCTCCAGGAAAGATGATCCCATTCTGGCAGGAAGAGATACTCGGTACTTTAGAATTAAAAAACTTTAAATAATAACTGTTTTCCCATTTCCCCTTTGAAAGAGCAAGTGAATGGCAAATTTGTCCTGACATGATAGATCACAGCTCCCCAGTGTCCCTCAGTGTCCCCCAGCGTCCCTCAGCGCCGCTCTCCACGTCCAGGTGAAGCTGCCTCTGGAAGAACATCTGTCACTCAAAGGAACACACTTCTTTTGTTTTGACATGGCTTTTGCCAGAACAGCACAAAAAATTTGAAGTGGAATTGCAAAGTACTCAGATTCAAAGAGAGCCAGCAGATCTGCAAATAATTTTCAAGATGAAAAATGAAAATAATAATAATGCTTTGAGTGGAGGTAGAATTCAAGAATTTAAGTACAGTTTTAGTGAGACCAGGTTTTCACCTAGAGGCTCCAACTCAGAACAGAATTTTCATCTTGGACTAATCTTGACTTGCTAATAGTAAGAGCCATAACTGATGGTAAAAAGCTGTTTCAAATTTCCTGGGCCACATTCACAGGTGCTATCTCTGGTGGTGCTCACCGTGTGCGTGGATGGAAGAGGTCCAGCTAAAAGATGTCCAGGAGCATTTTGGAGATGGATGGAGTGAAGCAGAGAGATAATCCATCAAGTGGCCAGAAAGGAACATGGCCAGCCCCAGACACCCTGCGGTCACCCTGCCAGGTGTCCCAGCACCTGAGCTCAGCTCACCAGGGACTGCGGCCAGAGAGAAGAGCGTGAAGCAGCTCAGGGCAGCACACTGAGAAGACTGTGGGGGTCAGGCCACACCCCAGACCACGGGGTCAGGAACCAGGGCCCGCGGCCAAGCAGTGTGAGTGTTCTGTGAACACGGCTCTCTCAGCAGCCTTCCTGTGACTGTCTTTGCTCTCTGTGAATCCAGAGCAATGTTAATTCTAAAATAATGTTTTTGAAGCAGTGCATAAATTGTACATGTTGAGATAGGTTTACCTGTTTTTCTCATTATAGAAGATATTCATTTATTTTGCAATAAACACAACCAATATGAAATACGTAAAATAAAAAGTGAGAATTATCCAAAACCCCCTGTCCAAAAACAGCTGATGCTTCCACCACCCAGTGACCATCATTCTGACACTTCCTTCCAAAATTTTTATTGTATATTTTTCTGACAAAATAAAATGAGAATAGGCTTTTCTTGCAGCCAGCTTCATTCACTGAATGATGTGTGCTGAGGTCAAGTTTATTATTCTCTTTGAGGGCTACACATAAACTGTAGGACACTGGGGCCAGCCGCGCCACCTGCAATCTGTGCCCTCATAGATGTTTTGTAGACAAGGGACTTGCGACTGGGCAGGGAGCACAAGGGTCTTCTGCCCCGGCTGACTAGTCCCAGCAGTGAGTCCGGGGCCTTGAAGCCTGAGCACCCAGATGGGTCGAAAGGGATAGTTTGTGCCCAGGGGGCTGACACTGGAAAATCAGAACACAAGGGTCGGCCCAGGGGGAGGGCCCCCAAGGAGAGGTCTGGATGTGGTGGTCAGGAAAGAGCAGATACTCTTTAGTACATAGACAGGGTCTCTTGGCGACGCCCTGGGCTGCAACCCCGTCAGACTCAGGTGCTGACTGGTATTCTGCCCGTGACATTTCTCCCCAAACACAACATTTCTGCTTAGAAGACAGAAGGAGGCCGTGTTGTCAAATATAGAATTTCTAAATTGCCTCTTTCTAGGTGCCCTAAACAAAACTGAACAGAACATTTAAAGGGTTCTTCCGAGGAGTGTTATGGGGGTGTGTGAGCCCAGACTCTTAACCAAAGGCAGTGGGACAATCCTGATGTGTGGGATGTGTACTGAGGCCCGGGCAGTGAGGAGGGGGCCACCGAAACCGTCTCTCACCTGAGTGACCAAGGTCGACCCTGTTGGTGGCCCCTCTGGGGTGGAGCACCTCAGAACAGCGCTCAGGCCGAGCCACCTCAGCCCTGCGGCCGCCCTCATCCCAGGACCTGCCCTCTGCCTCAGGCTTCCAAACATCCAGGAGGAAATTTCCTGGTCCTTGCAGGAAGCCCTTTCCTTCAGAAGACAGGTGCCCGGTGTCTGGAAGTGGAGCCCGGCTTAGATCCAGGCCAATTTTCCGGGCAGAGCAGAGCTGTACGTCACAACCTGGTTCCCAGTGTCCTCCTCAGAAAGCCAGTCGACCCTTCCTTGAAGCCTGATGCCCACAGAACAGTCCTGCTCTCTCGTCAGGGGGCCCCCATGCCACACTCCTGCTCTGATCTTTTCTCCCCATCACTCCTGACCACACTGGACAGTGGAGGAAAGTAGCCGTTAGGGTGAGATGCAGAGAAAACATTTCTGCGTGATTCAAGCACTGAGCTGGTGGTCAGTGGGCCGCCTCCTTGCTGCCCTGGACATATTAGCACAGCCCACAGCCCACACTCACCCCGCTCCTTCTCTACCACCCTGGCCAATAGGCAAACTTCAGGGCCACTTCCCTGGATGCCTCCCAGGCCACCACCCTCCACCACCTCCCAGGGCCATTTCCCTGGCCCATTTCCTTGGTCTCCATCCCTGGGCAATTCTCTAGATCACCTCTCAGGGCTACCTCCCTCAACCACGACCCTGGACCACCCCCCAGATACCCTGGCACGCTGCCTGTTTTCTGACACAGTGATTCACCCAGGCAGTAGAAAGTCCTAGAGAAACCCCTCTCTCTCCCCTGCCTCTCTCCCAGTCTCTAGGGCCTGCTTCATCCCGGGGCTGCCCACCCTCCCTCCATAGCTGACTGACCCCACCCCATTCACAGGACCCGCCTGTTCTGCCCTCTCACAACCGAGTGTTCTCTGTAGAAGCCAGGCTATTTTTCATCACCATCTAGTACGTAAAACAGACCACCTTCACATGCCAAAATCATGTTAGACAAACAAAACATATTTGTGCTACATAAACAGCAAGTGCGTTCCAAAGGCATTGATCCTGTCATCACCAGCACCTGGGTCTCATTTCCAGCTTGGTCTCTAATCCGAATCATCGGCTTTTAAATGGAAAAAAAAAAAAACTTTATACTTTTTTCACCCTGGGAAGGAAGGTGGTCCCTGGTGGTCCTCAGATAATGTCTTTCATATTATGCTCATTTGGAAACACATTTGTAAATAATGGATCTTAAGCAATTATAGTATTTTTAAAGCACTGGGGACCCAAGGGCCATTGAGCACTGCCTCCGACCCTTCTTCCTCCCCTCCCCCCCATTCCTCCCCTTTCTACCCCTTCCTCACTCCCTCCCCACCCCCTTCGGCCTCCCCCACCTCTCTGTACATCTGTCTGTGCTTGTTGGATCCATGGTGAGATAATCGCACTGATCCAGCTGTTCATATGGGGGAATATGATGATGAGACCCTAAAAGGCAGAGTTGGTTTCTAAAACATAAGCCGGTTTCTTAAATGATTCTGAAGAAATATAACTTTGGAACAGACATGAGGTTTTTTAAGCTGCTGTATGGTGCTGGTGTTAGATGAGAACATAAGGAATATATTTCCCTTGGAAAAGGGCATCAATTTCTCGGACTTCACACCATTCTGGAGTATTAAGAGTAGAAAAGAGTGGGGCACGGTGGCTCATGCCTGTCATCTCAGCAATTTAGGAGGCTGAAGAGAGAGGATCACTTGAGTCCAGGAATTTGAAAACAGCCTGAGCAACATAGCAAGATCCAGTCTCTACAAAAATTAACAAATTACCAGAGCTGTGGTGTGTACGTGCAGTCCCAGCTACTCTGGAAGCTGAGGCAGGATCGCTTGAGCCCAGGAGTTAGAGGCTGCAGTAAGCTGTAACGGCATCACTGCACTCCAGCAAGGGTGGCAGAGTCAGACCCTGTCCTTAAAAAAAAAAAAAAAAATTAGGAAATGGCGTAGACATGAGAATCCAGAAGGCTCTGAGAAAGCTGCTCGGTGAACCCAGGATTAGGCGCAGGCCTCAGAGCATAAGAAGCACACGGAACTTGGGTCCCGGTGAAGGGCAGCACCCACAGAAAGCAGCTTTCCCTCGGGGAGGCAGGTGGTCCTGACAGAAGGCAGCTCCTGGAGCCGTTCTCTGCCATACGAGACACACACTGTCTCCTGAACAGGAAGCATCTAGATGTGGGCTAGGATCTTGGATGGGTGGAGCTGAAGCAAATGTCCCCAGTGAGGTCCTCATACTCCACAGTCTGAAGCCAACCCGGGCTGCAAAGCAGCTGAACCAGTGTGAAGCACCCGTCTGCACGTCCCTAAACAATGTGGACAGCACAGCCTGGTGTCCCCAGGGAAGTCTCAGAAACGCCCACACCTGGCACCACGTCAGTCAGCAGCCAGCTCCTCCAGTCATCGTCCGGATGGGACACCAGCACCAGAGGTCCAGGCGTCGGTGTGAGGCGGCCTTGCCAAGCCACCCCCCAGTCTGCAGAGGAACAAGTGGGGTGCGAGTGCTCAGGCCTGTAGGGGACATCCACTCATTTTTTTGAAAAACAATCAATGAAAAAATAAAACAAGACTTAATTTTGTAAAAAGTTACCTTTAGGTAAAGACAAGGATTGGGAAACCAGAGCCGGGGCAGGAGTGAGGCTCTCTCCATGCTCCTGTTGCGTGGTTTTGTCTTAGAAAACACACACTTTTAATATAAAAAGAAAATAGCAGACACCAAAATCAAAGACAAATAAAACTGACCACATTTCAAGATGATCTTATAAACATGGGAAAAAACTATGGCAGCTAACTTTATTTTTTAGATTTTTAAACAACTACCTTGAGGTGCAATTGGCACGTGAGAAGCCACGTCTCTGAAGGGCACAGTTCAGCATTTTGAGGCAGGGAGAGCCACACAGCAGGGCCTGAGCCACCCCCGGGGCCTCGGTGTCCCTCCCAGCTCCCCTTCCCACGCTGACCCCTCCCCAAGACAATAACTCCTACTCCTGCTCTGACCTCAGTCACTGCAGACCACTCTGCACTTGCAGGGTCTGATATAAACGGCTCACATGCCGGCCCCCCTTCTTCAGTGTGGCTTCCCTCACTCAGCACAACTAGGACATCTTGAGCCCTGCCAAAATCGCTTCATGTCACTACCAGTGTGTCCCTTCATGGATGACCAGTGTCCATTTTACCAACAGACCACGATTTGATTCTTACTCATTCTCCTATTGACAGGGATTTGGATTGTTTCTAGTTTTTAGCTATCACAAATAAACCTGCTCTGGTTATTTGCACCCAGACACTGTACAGACACACGCTTCACGTTCTCCTGTGGAGGTGCCCAGGGGTGGCACAGCTGCCTCAGGGCTGAGTGCAAGCTTACCTTCCAGAAAATGCCAGACAGTTCCTACTGCATCATTCGTGTCCTCACCACCTTGTGAGACAACCAATAGTTCCACATCTTTCCCAACATGTGAGAAATAAAAACAAAATTCCAACTCCCCAACTAAATGTAAGAACCCCTCTTCACAGGGGACCCCAGACAAACCTTAACACTGAGCTCTCAGCCATGGTGGGACAGGAGGTCACACCACACACCTCACCATCCCCCACCCTTGCCAACACCATCAGGCTTCATCCCTAAGTGTGAGGCAGAGACGGCCCTTTGGAAAGACCTGCTCCACTGCTGACCTCAACCAGCCTCATGACTGCCCTTTTCTTGTGCAGTTTTGGCACAACTGACCAGCATCCCTTCCTCATACAAGACCACTGCCCACAGGGTGGTTCTGGCCAGTCCACAGAGGCTCATGTCCTTCCCTCACCTTTGATGTCAGAGGGCTGAAAACCCCACTCAGATTGAGTTAACACCACCATTTTTTGACGAGGATCCCTTGAGGGGACATGTGCACATTTCTCCTCCTGTAAACATTTATGACTCCTCCTCTGGCCAACTGTGGCTTCATCCTGATGAACTTTTCTGAACTTACCTTCCCTCCAACTCCAGCACAGTCACAGCTGGAAAAAATCGTACCTTGTTCTCTGAATGCATCTCCCACTCTGGGTGTTTGATTCCCAGGAAGGGTGAGACATGCAGGCAGAGCCAGGTACTTCAGGTGGCATCAGCAGGTGGATGGACACAGCTGGGGCCTGGCCCTGCGTGCTGCTGTGTGTGTTGGGGGGGGGGGTGGCAGCTGAGACTGGGACCCGTGAGACACAGAGGGGCACAACAGAAGGGCACACAGAGGGGCGCAGAGCCACTGTAAACAGGTGAGAAGACCCCACCAAGCCGCCTTGACAAGGGGGAGGAGACACAAATGAGTGGCTCCAGGGAAGTTTCTGGAACTTGAGGTGCTGCGAGCACAGTAAGAAAGAGTGCAGCAAAATGGCCTGTGCTGACCCACCCTCGGAACCCTAGAAAGGGGCGAGAACAGACTCCAACTCCTTTCAAATATGTTTTGCCTATTTGAACACCACTTTTTCAAAGGCAAGGGCTCTCTGGGACTGAGCCCAGTTAGTTGTGGACCCCAGGGATCTACCCGAGTCCCATCATAGCTGCACGCATCTGAGGCACCCTGGGTGTGAGGCTGGGCCGGGCACCCACACATACCTGTGAAATGCAGCAAGAGCCCAGATTTAGTACCGTCACAGGGAGAACCATCAGGAGGACGTGGGGTCTCGGAGGGACAGAACTCGGAGAGAAGAAACAGACCAACGCCCAGTGTCTAGTGCATGCCCAGTGAGGGTCAGAAAGGTTGCCTGTGAGGTTGGAAAACTATCAGGACCCTAATACTGGCTTGTCGGAAGCCAAGGACAGTGACAGGCTCAAGAAGTGTGGCCAACGTCAACAGCTCAGGAGACGTTAACACAAAGGGCCAGGAGCCAATGATGAATCCACTCTAAGGGCATCTACCAAACCTCAGCTCGGCCTCCAGTGCTCCCACCTGGCAGGTCTGCACCTGCCGCCACCCTCCACACACCTGGGGCCCCTCGTTAGACCCACAGCCGCACCTTCCCCAGTCTCCAGGTCTTAGTCAAACTCTCCTGCCTCCACCGAGCCCTTCAGCAGGGACTGCGCTGGGCTTCTGACTGTTAGAACCCAACACAACAGCTTCCACACCACTGCCTGGCCCAGCCCACTGCCCTCGGTCCCAAACCAAACCTGCTCTGCCTCTGACCACAACAAGCACCACATCCCTGGGCAGGTCGCAGCCCCTGACAACCAACTGCTCCTCGACCACTCCCAGCAACTGCTGCAGACGACATCTGCTCTCTCCAGTGGTGAAGTCCAGGCCTCTCTCCACACGGTAAGGGGGTAGCATGGGCTCCTACTAAGTGGGTTATTCCTCAACTTTCCTCTTTCTGCCTAAAATACCCCTTTGTTTTTGTAGGGCCCCCAAGCCCAGCTCTGAGAGGATGTGATTCTCTCCCCACCAAGGCTGTGCAGTGGGGCTGTGCCCTCTGCCCCTCCTAACCCCAGTTTCCCCAGTACCTCCTCCTGGTCCTCCCCCCACTCCTCCCTCCATGGAAGAAAGGAAACACCACATGCACAGACAGGAGCCGCTCCTTGAGTTATTTCAGGTGTGTGTCTTACAGTTTCTGGGAAGCACTCAGCAGCCCCTGAACTGTGAAGGAGCCTGCCAATTGGTGGGTCTGATCCTTCCCTTTCTCAGCAACAACGAAAACAGGAACCAGGACAGCCCTGCCGTGAGAAAGGCTTGGGGAATTCATTTAATTCATTTCTTGCTTATTTTTTAACCATAAATTAGCATATTCCCATCTTAATTATCATAGGAGAAAGTTAACAATTGTGGAAATGATCTGGGCAAGTGGCTGGACAGGAAGTTGCAGAGCCAGTGTCACTGGCTACTAAGTGATTCATAATATTACAGTTTGTATTTGGGGAAGCTCTTACCCAGCGCTTGACCTCCAGATGGAGCCCATGGAATCCTCATTCCTGGACTTGACCACCATCCTGCAGTGTGGACTCAGTGCCCAGTGGACAGTGAAGCAGGGGAATGGGGCTGTGTGGTAACGGGGATGGTCCCACCTGGACAACCACCTCCCCCTCCACGGGACTTTACTCCCAGGAGAAGGTTCCCTGAGGGAATGCACACCAGGAGGGGAAGGCGGGGGTCAGGCCTCAGGCTCTGAGCTGGGCAGGTCCTGTGCTAACACCCACCCCCACCCCCGCCCCGGACACAGGAGACACCTCCTAGTGCCCGAGTCCCAGGTGAGGGAGGTGCAGAGTGGAGCATTTAAAAAACTCATCCAAGTCAGAGAAAATGTGATGTGATCATGGAGGCTCAAGTCTGAACCCTGGTCCACCTGAGGAGACCTGCAGGAGAGGGAGAAAGAGGACGCAGAGGTGTGGACAGAGATGTGAACAGAGGCCTGGTGGGCCTGGGGCCATGAGGGCTTCTGCAGACCCCACACCGTCAGCGCATGCCAGATCGGGTGGGAATAAAAGACACAGAAGTTCTGCTGTTTGTAATTTGCTAAAAGTTTCCTAATAATAAGGAAAAGAGGACTCTTCTGGTGCCTTTTGTGGGGTAATTCCAAGCAGCCATGTCATCCTCACCTTGGCCACCAGGGGACGCCCGGGAGCTGCAATCCCGCAGGCCCTTTATTTCCCCCTCCCCACCCCAGGAAAGAAAATCCACAAACCAGCCCAGAAGCCAGGTGGCTTGAAGGGTTCACATAAAATAAATCAAAATATGGGTTTCTTGACTCATTTTAAAGCATATATAGTTTCCCCCAGGCTCTGGATTGGGGGACCCAGGCTGTATTACTGCTCAGCCACTATTGTTCAGATAAATATGAACTGTATGATCCAAAGTGGGTGGATTCTCTCGGGGGCATGGACTGAGAACGGCCTCTGTCTGTTCAGATCCTTCCAGAAGTTGTCAGAACCTGAAGAGCAGGTGGTTCTGGGGCCCCAGTGCAGAGCAGCTATGGGAGGGACTCTCAGCAGCTCCCCTGGTTCCCGTCTCCCAGATAAACTCAGGCTCCTTAATAAAACCCCACATTCTAAACCAGGCAATAAAGATAAAATCTGAATTCTATCTTTGACTTCAGTTCTCAATTTACTGGGCTGGAGAACATTTAAGAAAAAATCACAAACTGTTCCCTGGGCGAGGGCGTGACAGTGGTTCAGCACGGGCTTCTGGAAGGCTACCTAACAAGAGACCTCAACAGCCACAGAAATACCTATATTCATTTACCTATAAATCACATAAAAGAATCCCATCTAAGGGAAAAGAAATTCTTATTGTGGAAAAAATATTATACATAAAGATGTCTGTTCATCCAAGTATCATTTCTAATAGAAATAGTTCAAAACTCTTCAAAGTCTTAAAATAAAGGTAGATTCTCCTGAGTCCTTCTACTCTGCGGAATATGGTCCTGACATTAGGATTCTGAGAAGCATTGCACTGGCGTAGGAACCAGACGGCACCCACTGAGCTGTGTCCACTGAACACATTCTGGCTCTTCTGGGCTTTCAGATTTTATCTGATATGACTATATTTATTTCCTGATTAAAAAATAAACGGGCTATAAACTCAAAATCATGGCAACCATAAAATGATGGTAAAAATAAACTTCTTTTTGTTAAACAACTAAAAAAAGTAGAATTCCCTCTTTTTAAAAATATATCCTAATTATATTATTAGGAGAATACTGAATGCTGTTCAGTAGAAAGCCACAATCTCCCAAGACTAAGTTTGCTTGGGCAGGAGTGCTCACAGGACACAGGAGAGGGATGTTATAAGCCACGAGCACCAGGATAAAACAGGGACAGCTGTGGTCAGTGGAGGCGTGAGGTCCCCTCTGCATCCAGGTGTGCGAGGCCCATCCGTGACCAGAGAGGAATCCTGGGAAAATCACTTAGCTTCCCCTTGCATCACTTTATCCATCTGTGAAATGGGTGTGAAAACGTCCCACACCTTGTAAGGTCTGTGTAAAGATTCACATGAAAGAATTCATGTTGAAACTCTCGTTTAAAAGGAGACAATTACAGCCCTGAGCATCAGTAGCAACAGGGGCACGTGTCTCTCTGGGTACTAATTCCTTTATGAACGTTTCTTCTTCCTTTGAGGCATATGAGCATCCCTGGGTGCTCCTCCCTGGGCTGTGAAGAAGAGGGAGTGAGGTGTTGTTTCCCCACCCACCCCTCCACTCTGTCCTCACTCATTGTGATGTACTAAGAAATTGAGTTTGTTGGGCGGTGCCTGTGGCTCAAAGGAGTAGGGTGCTGGCCCCATATGCCAGAGGTAGCAGGTTCAAACCCAGCCCCAGTCAAAAACTACAAAAAAAAAAAAAAAAAGAAAGAAAAGAAACTGCATTTGTGTTCTTCCCAAAAGCATGGGTCTTCCAGCACTTAGAAAGCCAGACTAGTAAAGTTCTGCTCATGAGTCCTACCAGGTCTTTGCGTGAGTAGTACTGAAGATTTCTCTCTAAGATAGTTATGTGTTTCTTGTATGTAACACGGGGGGCTTTACAATTGTCTGAAAAATCAACATCAGAGTTGCCCATAATCACACAAAAGACACACTTAATGTGCACTTTGTCATAGGTAAGTCACGTCAGCTTTACAGAGATACAGTGGCAGTGATCAGTCTCTACCTACCTGAAAGGAAACTGGGGCAGGGCAGGCGTGTTCTGTTAGCCCGTGAGCAGCGTCTGGCCAGCTTTGACTTTCGACAGCAGCCATCCTGCAGCGCTTGAGGGGGGACCTCCTGTGGTTTTCACCTGGTTTTCCTGCTGATCTTCCCAAACCTGTTGCACATTTTTATATTTTCTTTGTAAACATGTCTTTTACCCATTTTTCATCGTGTTGTATGGGCCTGTATAAATCTTGGATGTCAATCCTTTACCAAATGAATGGTTTGCAAATATTTTTTCTCGCCCCACAGGCTATCGTTTCATTTTGTGGATTTTTCCTTTGTGTGTAGCTGCTTTTCAGTTTGAGGCAGCCTCACTTATTTATTTTTTACTTTTGTAGCCTGAGTTTTTGGTGTGCTATCCCAAAACTCATCGCCAAAGCCAATGTTGGAAAGCTCTCCTTCTGCTACCCTCAAGGAGTTCCATGGTTTCAGGTTTTACATTTAGGCCTTTAATCCACTTGGGGTTGATTTTTGTGTGTGGCAGAAGATAAGGGTCCGATTTCATGCTTTTTCAGGGGGAAATCCAGCCTTCCCAGCCCCAGTGGTGGAAGAGCCTGACCTTTTCCCATCTTGCCAACCTTGACAAAAATCAGGCGGCTGCATGAGTCTGGGCCTCTCTCCGGGCTCTCCGAGCCCTTCCGCTGGTCCACTGGTCCGTCTGTCCTCGTGAAGGTGCCATGTAGTTTTGACGGCTGGAGCTTTACCACGTGATTTCAGACCGGGAAGTGTGGTGCTGCCAGTGCTGTCCTTCTCAGAGTTGGTTTGGCTATTTAAAGTTTTCATGATTCAGGCATATTTTAGGCTTTTTTTTTCTGTTTCTGTAAAGAATGTCACTGGGATTTTGAAAGGGGTTGGGTGGAATGCACAGATCACTTTGGGGAGTATGGACATGTTAACAGCCTTAATTTTTCCAGTCCGTGAGGGCAGGAAGTCTTCCCATTCATCTGTGTCTTCATCAGTTTCTTTCACCAGTAGTTTATAGTTTTCAACTTATAGACATTTCACCTCCTTTGTTAATTTCTTACTCAGTATTTTATAGTTTTTGGTGCTAGAGTAAATGAGATTGTTCTCTTCATTTCTTTTTCTGTTAGGCAGCTCCCAGTCACCCCCCTGCACCCCACTGTGCCCCTGTACCCCACTGCTCTGCTTTTCAGGCAGGGACAGCAAACTGCAGCCAACCAGCTATCTCGGTGGTATCTGTGAGCTGAGAACAGCTTTACTTCATAAATGGGCTAGAAAAATAATCAGAGCAAGGTTCCATGATGTGAAAATCACATAAAATTTAAATAAATGTCCCAAAATAAAGTCTCAAATCCCATCTTTACTCTCTACCTTGTCACCTAAGTCCTATGCAGTTGCTGCAGTTGAGTCCTGTCCCACAGAGACAAAAAGACCTACCTCTGACCCTTCCTGCCACAAAGCTGCCCACCCTGCCCTATGCGGACACAGATGCCAGCTCCAGCAAGATGACCCACCAGCAAGAAAACCTCCACCATCTCCTGCTGAAGGGTGTTGTCCATACCAGCCCTGGCCTCTCAGCAGACAGGGCCTGGGTTCCAGGTGCTAGTCATTTCTTTCTGGGCCAGTGCCGTCCTCCCCTCTGAGGTGATGAGGCCACGTGTTGTTCAGGGCTCATCTTGATGAGAGATGAGTTAGCATAAAACAGGCAGCAGATGTCAACAGAATCAGTCAGACTGACTAATGCCCCACCCAGCTGGGGCCTCCCGTCTGAGATACTGGACAGAAGCTGAGGATGACCTTGAGCTGTTCCCAGGACACGTCCTTTCTAGTGGGAGGGGCTATTCTGCTGACAAAACTAATAAACAGTGCTGTGTTTGGCTTTGTTTTGTTTTGTTTCTGTTGTCAGGGGGAAAAAAGTGATTTTCTCAACTTGACATTTCTCTCCCATAACTTTTCCTTAAATCCTCCTTGGCCAGCATGTAATGGTTGGGTAACAGGCATGACATCAGCTCATCCTTCACATAAACTTGGTGTTAGAGGTGGTGCCTGAGGCAGAAACGGCTATGAGGCTGCCGATGCTCACGCACTGCAGTGGCCATTCTCAGCCAGCAAGGTCGTCCTGCATGTGATGGGCCCACCTCTGTGCACACTTCCCGGCCCCCGCCTCCGTGCACACTTCCCAGCCCCTCCTCTGTGCACACTTCCCAGCCCCCGCCTCCATGCACACTTCCCGGCCCACCTCCGTGTACACTTCCCAGCCCCACCTCCATACATACTTCCCAGCCCTGCCTCTGTACACAGTGCCTGGCCCCAACTCCGTGCACACTTCCCGGCCCCGCCTCTGTACACAATGCCCAGCCCCACCTCTGTGAACACTTCCCGGCCCCACCTCCGTGCACACTTCCTGGCCCCACCTCCATGAACACTTCCCAGCCCCACGTCTGTGCACACTTCCTGCCCCACCTCCATGCACACTTCCTGGCCCCAACTCCGTGCACACTTCCCGGCCCCGCCTCTGTACACAATGCCCAGCCCCACCTCTGTGAACACTTCC
>NW_003852451.1:1476315-1478127 GCF_000181295.1 Otolemur garnettii
CCTCTGTACACACTTCCCAGCCCCGCCTCTGTACACACTTCCCGGCCCCGCCTCTGTGCACACTTCCCAGCCCCGCCTCTGTACACACTTCCCAGCCCTGCCTCTGTACACACTTCCCGGCCCTGCCTTTGTGCACACTTCCCAGCCCCGCCTCTGTACACACTTCCTGGCCCCCCTCCATGCACACTTCCCGTTCCCACATCTGTGCACACTTCCCGGCCCCACCTCTGTGCACACTTCCCAGCCCCACCTCCCTGCACACTTTGGGACAGCACCTCATGTAGGCCTCACAGGGCTCTGCAGAGGTGCAGGTGCTCCAGCTGTGTCAGCAGGCTCAGAGGTCCTGTTCCAGGCAGCACATACCATCAACACATTTCTCTTACAGAAATAAAGCCCCGGTGTCTTCTGAGGAGGGCTGCTGGTTACAAGGTTTACCTTTAGAATATGGCGAGGTCTCAGAACATCCCCTTCTCCCCAGATTTAATGCATCTGTACACCTACCTGGCCTGGGTGCATCTGAAATGCTTCCTGCCTTCTTCCTACAAACTATCAGAACTAAGCTTGGCAGGAATCTGCTCAGCTGCAGGGATCTGAAGAGAGATTTGAAGGCTGGGCAGACACGAGTGGGCTGTTGCACCCTCCACGCCTTCTGGGAGCCCAGGGCACTGTCAAGGAAGCCCTCCCGGGGACCCCACACCTAGAAACACAGGATTAAGGGCACTGGGGTACAACAGACACCACAAAGTTCACCACTGTGGCCATTCGTAATGGTCCAGATCCCTGCATTAAGCACATTCACATCACTGGCGCTGTCATCATCCCTCACAGGGCTTTCTGTTTGGTAAAACTGAAGCCTCCCTGCCCCAGCCGAGCCTACCCCGCTCCTCCCTGACACTCCCAACTGGGGGTCCTCACAGAAGTGGAATTAGACAGTATCTGTCCTTTTGTGAATGGCTTATTGGAGTAAAAAATTAGGAAACCTTTTTTAAACCATATCTGAGAAGGTATGAATTACATCCCCCAGATGTCAAGGAGGAGCCTCCTGACACAGGCAGAACAGATGGGCATGACAGGCATTTCCCAGGGGTTGATGCTGACCACTGTGTGTCCTCTCCCAAAGCAGGGATCTGGACACAGGGAACACGGAGCCCTGTCTCAGGGCAGGAGACGCCAGAGCAGATACTGCCCAGCCTGGTCCTGGCTTGGGCTGGGCAGGGAAAGCAGACACACTTTGCTACCAGAGCCCAGTCCATGTGGCCAGAAAACTGGAGCAAAGCAAGTAACCAGGGGATCCTGGTGGGCACAGTCCCCAGTGCCTGGCAGGGCACAGGGAGTCTTCCTTCAAAGGACACTGCTAACCCCACCACAGTTCCCTCAAAGTACGGAGAAACCCAGGACCACAGGCAGACATCACTGAACACGAGAGAACAGAGTCACAGAGCACAGCCCAGCTGAGGCTGACGACTGCAGAATCAGCCCCAAAGATGACAGATGATCAATTTAGGTAGAATAAGATCTTTTTAAGAAACAAAATATTAAGAATATGATAAAAATGAAAATATCATAATTGACAGGATTTTTAGAACCAAATACACCACCTAGAAATTAAAGACGCTGAAGCTGCAGTTTATACCACAGGTGTCCAGGAGCGAGAATTAGGGAGCTTGGGAGGCTGCCTGCCTGGGGGACCCTGCCTGCCTGGGGACATTGACAACCCGCCTGGGGGACCCTGCCTGCCTGGGGACATTGACAACCTGGCCTAGGGACCCCTGCCTGCCTGGGGACACTGCCTACCTGCCTAGGAGACCCTGC
>NW_003852451.1:1478546-1479732 GCF_000181295.1 Otolemur garnettii
GACATTGATAACCTGGCCTGGGGGACCCTGCCTGCCTGGGGACACTGCCTACCTGGCCTAGGAGACCCTGCCTGCCTGGGGACATTGATAACCTGACCTGGGGGACCCTGCCTGCCTGGGGAGGCTGCCTACCTGGCCTAGGAGAGTCCGTGCCTGCCCAAGGGATGCTACCTGCCTGGGGAGGGACTCTCCCTACCCAGGGGACTCTGCCTGCCCTGTGGGGATGCTGTTCGTTGGCCTGGTCAGGGGACCCATCACTGGTGCTGCCCTCATTACCAACCATAGTTTTCATACGAGCACAAATTATCCCTTGCAGGAAGCTCCAGCTGTTTACTGCTACCCCTATTTTTAAAAGTTAAATCCTAATAAAAAGCACTTAGAAAATATTTCACTCCATCCTCATCCTTCCAGGAGACAGACCTCACACCTCCCCTCCCTGGAAGAGGAGGATGAATTTGGCTTTAAAGACATCTAAGAAAGGGGCCTGCAGTCCACAAGGAAGCCCCTTCTGCCCCGGCAACCCCTGCTCCCAGCTGCTGCCTGGACGTCCATGTGTTGGTCTGAGGTTCAGGCCAGAGTGGGCTCTAGAGGTCCCCAAAGTTCCTTCCTTTGAAGACTCTTCTGCTTGGGTGAAGCTTTACAGATAAACCCCATGTAGTTTGCAAACCCAAGGCCTGTGCTCTGAGCGTGTACGGACACCCCACACTGTTGTTAGGAGTTTCTTAAAATAACTTAGGAAAAGTTCTAGTCTGTTGACTGTCATAAAGGAAAGACTCAGGTGGTATTACAGCTCTTTCCATCTAGATTGTAAACTGATCCGATATTGCTAATATTATTAGGTAACAACTGTCACCTACTGAGCGCAAAGTGGGAGGTTGTTCCAAGGACTTCACATGTCTCGTCATTTACTCCTTACAACCCCACAACCTTCAGGAGGTCGGCACCTTCTGGGGGCCCAGTCCACAGGTGTAGAGACGGGCACTGTAGGCCCAGTGCCACAGCTAGGGAGTGGCGGAGTGGGACTTAAAGCTGAGCGTTGTGGCGGGTGCCTGTGTTCCCAGCTACTTGGGAGGTAGAGGCAGGAGACTCGATTGAGCCCAGGAGTTGGAGGTTGCTGTGAGCTGTGATGCCACAGCACTCTACCCAGGGGGACAGCTTGAGGCTCTGTCTCAAAAAAAAAAAAAAA
>NW_003852451.1:1479752-1482047 GCF_000181295.1 Otolemur garnettii
AAAAAAAAAAAAAAAAAAAAGCCAGTAAGAGGGGCCCAGCCTATGCCTGATTCCCGCCATGCTCAAGATAAATGTGTGGACTCAACCACTTTGGTTCTTAAAATAATTTCTTCATATTCTTGGAGATGGAAAAGGATGATTGTCATTATTTGTAACAGCCCTAAGGCAGGAAGCCTTCCTTCCCCGAAGCTGCATCCTTTATGCAATTTTATGCAGTTTCCCAGGAATTCAAGTTTCCCCCTAACTGGCGGCTCCAGCGCTCAGGCAGCCGAAAGCACCTCCCTGCCGCCTGTCACTCGTCACTCCGCTGTGAGCTCAGTCAGCAGCTCCGTGAGCAGATTAAGCCGTTCTCCACGATGACAGGAAACGCCCTCTGAAGAGCAGCTGCCGGGATGTTGATATTTTATCTGATTAATAAAATAGCACTCCCTGTGCTAGAATGCCTCTGGGTGCTTCCACTCCACTTGAAGAACAAAACTAATAAATACCACTGGCAGTTTAATAACCCGCTAAGTAAGCAGCCGGAGAAGCTAGCTGCACCTCCTGCGTCAAGTCCTCAGACATGTGTCTACCACATCCGAACCTGACAGGCAGTCTGGGCACATAAATTCCATTTCACACCTTCCCCTGCGCACAGATCCCTGCCCGCGCCCGAGGTCCGAGGCGCTCCCGGAGCGGAGCCAACGCGAAGGCGCAGCGCGGAGCGGGACGGCCTCGGAGAGGGCGCGGTGTCCACCGCCCCAGTACTAGGGCTCACTGGAGAGTTGCAAACAAGACCAATTCACAGACAGTCTGATCACCCTGTCGAGCGCGGGGCTGGGCCGCAGCCAGGCTGGGTAGTGCGCCTGGAGGTTCCCGTCCGTGCCCGGGCTGTGCCGGGTCCCGCCAGCCTCGCCGCTGCATGCCGTGCCCCACGGCCACACCCTGTGCCTTCCTCCTGGCTCTACATTCACGGTCCTGTTTTCTCCACAGTGTTCGCCCCCAAATCTCATCTCTCACCTGGATAAAAACGTTGGCAAGGGGTGAGGACCAAAGGAGTCCGGCGAGGAGGGCTGTGTCCGGCGTCTCTGGTGGGGAGCCGGTCCGTGCACTTTGCCGTGCTGAGAACAGTAAGCCTCCTCCTAAAATACATAAATACCAGTTAAAGGAATTATACTGACTATAATTTAGTTTCCTCTCCATCACTCAGAGTTCTCACAATTGTTCTGAACACTTTCTAGCGCTAATTTTCTAGGGCCGGTCACCTGACACGTACTGAATTCTTTCCCTCACCATAAGCACTCCTGGACCACGTCCTCTACCTCACATTATCTTTGACAGTCTCTCCCCATGACTTTAATATACAGTTCCTACACACCAATAATAAGTATCTCAATTATGTTTTTGACAAAAAATACAAACAGAAAAGACCAGAGAAGTTTATAATAAATACACAACGTACAGCAAAGACAGGCTCAATCTCAACACTCCCCTCAGAACCACGTGAGTTTTCATAATAACACCTTATATCAGTAAGACTTTTTGTGGGGCAGGAGAGAAATTAGCACATTTACACAGGATGATTTAGAACCGTGAGAAATAATTAGTCATATAAATGTCCATCAATAGAGGATTAGTTGGATGCATTACTGTGTAACCACAAACTGGGGTGTTAGGCGACTGTGCTCACACATCTGTGAACCCAGCCAGCACAGAAAAGGCATATAAAGTAAAACGAGATTAAAGTTGCATTAAAATTATACGTACACAGAAATCTCTGGAAGGATGCACGATATTCTAAACTGTGCATGACGAGGTGAGCCTTGTGGACTATTTCTCCTGCTGTCTGTCTAATCTTCATCACTTTTCTTTCATAATCAGCAAAAACAGGGAAGATATTTGTACATGTGAAAAGCAAATGTTTTCATTGGTAACGACTCGTAAGCAGGGAGGGCAGAGTAGCTGCCCATTTGAAGGTGGCCCCAGACCTTGGCATGGTGGACCAGTTGGTTACTGACCTTCTCCCACAGCCCTGCTGGTGGAATGGCCTCCTGTGCTAACCTGGACACCTGAGTCTCAGCAGTGGAACGACTGGGGATGCCCCTTGCATAGGGACACCAGGAGATCGATGATACTGTAGCACTCAGACAACTAGATGGAGTTACAAGAACATTGACTGTAACAAACTCACACACAACCTAGACCTGTCTGCACCCTCACACACAACGGAAATGTAAAACGTGACTACCAGCCACCAGAAGAGAGTAACAGGTGGGAGTAAGTAGATAGCATCCTCCTTCAACTTACTAGTTACAT
>NW_003852451.1:1482168-1491761 GCF_000181295.1 Otolemur garnettii
GTAGATAGCATCCTCCTTCAACTTACTAGTTACATACTTAACAGGTGGGAGTAAGTAGATAGCATCCTCCTTCAACTTACTAGTTACATGCTTAATAATAAGGATGAGCTGCTCTTATTGTGGAATAAAATACAATAGAAGTGGAGCCATAACGTAGTTTTATCTTCCATTCAATCCCTTCCTTACAAAAGCTATAGTGTTACAACTTCAGTCCTGAAACATTAAAATACAACTAAAGGACACAGTGTATCTTGTTGTTTTCCAATGGGGAAATGTACATACACTCACACACAAACCCCACATGAACACACATGCATCCATACACACACCCCACATGAACACACATGCATCCATACACACACACACGAACACACATGCATACACACACCATATGAACACACATGCATCCATACACACACACACACGAACACACATGCATCCATACACACACATACCCCACATGAACACACATGCATACACACACACCATATGAACACACATGCATCCATACACACACACACGAACATACATGCATCCATACACACACACACAAACACACATGCATCCATACACACACATACCCCACATGAACACACATGCATACACACACACCATATGAACACACATGCATCCATACACACACACACATGAACACACATGCATCCATACACACACATACCCCACATGAACACACATGCATACACACGCACCATATGAACACACATGCATCCATACACACACACACACAAACCCCACATGAACACACGTGCATCCACACACACACATACCTCACATGAACACACATGCATTCATACACACACATATCCCTCACATGAACACACTGCATCCACACACACACCATATGAACACACATGCATCCATACACACACACACACAAACCCCACAGGAACACACGTGCATCCACACATACATACACCCCAAATGCACTTATACCCATGCACTCATAAGCACACAAGTATACATGTATACGTGACATTTTGAATGATTTTTCTGTCCAGGACTACACAACTCTGTCCTGGTCACAGACAAGCACACGCCTCACCCAAGACCACAGACTGGGCACTGTCCCCTAAAGTCCAGGGAAACCAAAGAACTCCACCCTCTATGTGGTCCTCAGGAAAGGAGTTAAGACCAAATATTACTGAAATCACACTGTGAGCACTGAATATAAGGAAAAAACACTAAAAATAGAAAAGGCATTAAGACAAGACTCCAACTTTACAGTAAGTCAGGAGGGGCAATACATAAGCCACTTTTATTTGCCTACTCAACAGGAGGCTTTAAGATCGCAGAAATTCCTCATGACTTTGCAAATAAAGTCACGCCACCTCAAATCAAAACACCTGCTCTGAAGAGTGACATCATTCCACAAGGTCTGTGGTGGCTTTAGGCAAAATGCAGCGAACCCTTTGCTGCCTGTCCCACTGCATCTCACGCGGTGTGCTTGTGTGACATTTCCCCTAGGGACCTCTTTCTCTGGGGAAGTTCTTCTGAAGTTCAGTGGAACTTAATGTGCAAAAAGTCCCATCTCTGCGCTGCTCTCAAGAAACAGGACAGTGCAAAATATTATAACCAAATCATTAAATTCAAAGTTTATACTGAAAAGCCAAAATATATAAGATTCATAAGGCACCCCATGAACATGAAGAAACAGTGGAAAACTCATGCAAAAGTAATGGTTTAAATGTGACTTCAGACTTAGTAGACACCATTTTAAGTTGGAAACAAACAAAACACCGTTCTGTAAAAACTCTCCATCGTGTCAAAGGTGGGCCTCATCAAATGACTAAAAACTTACCAGCTCCAAGCAGCTGGTGAAAACGACAGTACTGATCGTCTTCTTACTCCACCTCTGAGTGGGCTCTTCTGCTTGTTCCATTAGATGTCACCGCAAACACAGCAGAGCTCTCCTGCTCCTTCTTAAACAGGCAGCCAGATTCCTCTGGAGCCAGGAATTATACAACACCACGGGCATCTTCCCCGCTCCCTGCAGGCAGCCACTCCCATGGGTGGTACCAGCTGGTCTGCACGCCATGAAGCCCTGTGCCCGGGGGCACTAGGGGACACGGCCACAGGCAGGGAGGCTCCCACCTGCACCCTCGGCCACAGGCAGGGAGGCTCCCACCTGCACCCTTGACATGCAGAGCTCCACCAGAAGTCCGCAAGGCAGGAAACCAGGGTGCCGAAGATGCCGCATAGACAAAGGAAAACCTACCCGCAATTGATGAATTTAGGAGCACCTAATGGCGCAATCCCCACTGGCCTTTAGCAATAAAATGATTTTAAACGCCTGTGATCAGTGTGGCGTGCAGAGAAGCCACGTGTATCTGCCATTATTATGTCACTTCCCTTAACGAAAAAAGAGAAACCCCTGCTCTGTTTATCTCAACCTGGGTGAGGAATTCCTGTAACTTTTACCCCTTTGAAATTTCTCTTGGCTCCTGTACCAAGGTGGTCACATCACAAACAGTGAGGCTTGAAGAGGAAACCAAGTTTGTGAGTCAAGGAGAGTCACTAATTTTTAAACATTTCCACTTAATCACACAGGTAATGCTTATAGAAAAGTAAAAACACAAGAAAAGGAAGCAATTTGCCTTTGCCCAGATATTACTAACAGCATTTTAAGTGTGCAGCGCTCCCCACCTTTCTGTGCACAGAATTCCCACATACACCATGCACGGGCGTGCACACACACACACACACTTATATTTTAATGGAACAAGGTGTTTTGTAATCTGCCTTTGGATCTTAATAACATAGGATGAAGACACTTTCCGCATCAACAGCCATCTGTACACTTCAGTAAGCTCTGTCCTGGGGTCTATGGCAGGAGGGTAGTGGGGGGCAGATGAAGGGCCTGGGATCAGCTGCGGGTGGGGGTGCCACACAGCAGGTCCAGCAGCTCAGTTTGGTGGGAAGAGGGGAGCTCATGGAATAAATGCTGACATGTCAAGGGCACCACAGACAAAGATGGGAAAATGTGTGTGACATGCAGGGCAGAGAGGGACCTGGCAGCCTGACACACAGGGTCCTCATGAAACAGTGACATCAACAGGGACAGACGAGTGAGCCACTCTCAGAGAAAGAAATCAGAGACACCAATGAGCACACAGCAGGTGCCCAGACGCACTGCTGTGACTATAGCACTGAGTGTTGAACCAATGCCGATACTACCTTTTACCACTTGAATTGGGGGGAAATGTTTTTAAATGATCACATTTAAAATGATCAAAAAATAACCAATTCAATTATTTCCAGAATATGTCTCAGTATTGAACTAGTACCAAAAATCATAATATTGGCAGTGATATTCACTTAAATATTTTAATAGCAGTTAACTCTACCCAACAAATAAGGTGTGAGGGGTTTTAAAAGAAGTAATTAAGGTGACTTTAAATACTTTGAGCCCTCCATGCCAAATGTATGAAGTTGTATTCACTTCGAATTTTGTTTATATGAGATGTACAATAAAAATAGTAATAAATGAAATATCTTGAAAAAAATGATCACATTCAGTGTCATCATTCAGGGGGTTCAAGTATTCCCTAGGACACATTACTGGTGATGGCTACCATTTTTTTGAGAGATAATCTCACAATATGAAAATGAAACTACACATGCCCACTGCTATCAGTGGTCTCACCTTAGACAACACAGCCTGAGAAATAAACCAGCCGCACTCGGCCCGCATGCGCCAAGCTGGGTTTCATAGCACTGCTACATATAACAGGAAAAAATAAATTACTAGCGGTGATTAAAGTACATCCACGTACTCAAGCATTAAGAGCCAGAGGATGCCTGGACTACAGACTAACACGTGTAGTGTGACTATGGCAGAGACAGGTGGTGACAATGGATGGACAGACAACAGCTCCCGAGACTGTAGTGTGAACACAGAAGAGACAGGTGGTGGTGAAGGATGGACGGACAGATGGATGGCTGGCTGGATGGATGGATGAATGGATGGAGGGCAGACGGACAACAGCCCCTGAGACAGACCACAGACCATGTGTACTGAACAAAACACATATAGGAGTTTTCATTCAGGGGATGCAGAGAAGTCATTAAATTTTCTTATCTGTTGTACCCTGTGTATTCTTTTGTAATAAAAATACTTAATAATATTAAAAAGGTACACAATATAGATGTTTTAAGAAGGTATGATATAATTTTTTAAATTTTATTTCAGCTTGGGCAGCACCTGTGGCTCAGTGAGTAGGGTACTAGCCCCATATACCAAGGGTGGCAGGTTCGAACCCAGCCCCGGTCAAACTGCAATTAAAAAAAAATAGCCAAGTGTTGTGGTGGGCACCTGTAGTCCCAGCTATTCAGGAGGCTGAGGCAAGACAATCGCCTAAGCCCAAGAGCTGGAGGTTGCTGTGAGCTATGATGCCAAGGCACTCTACCAAGGGTGACAAAGTGAGATTTTGTCTCTGAAAAATTAAAAAAAAAATTTATTTCAGCTCAATAATGAACAAATTACCAAATGTTTATTCAGCAAATTTCATTTAGCAGCTACTATGACCCAGGAACACAGTAATAAATACATTCCTAAAATAGCCAAGGAGCCGTTACATCTCCAAACAAAAGTGGTATAAGATGAAAATGATCCAGAGACGAAAAAAGACCCACTAAAATTTTTAAATAAGATCAATTAAATTTTAGGAAAAAAATAGTTGTGTGTGTTAGAAATAAAAGTTGAAGAAAAACTCTCAAAAATAAAAAGATCATGAGATAGAAAATATAAAAAAATAAATCATAAAAGCTGACCCATGGAAGTCCAAAATGAAAATTAGAATGGTATAGTAAGGAGAGAGCAGAAATGAATAAAAATAAGTTTATCAAAGAAACAGAGAGGGAGGAATCCTCTAGAGCGCTGGTCCCCACTTTTGAGGCACCAGGGATGGGGCTCATGGAAGACAATGAGGGTGGGAGGACAGGAGGTGGGGCTCAGGTGGTGATGCTGCCCCGCCCAGGTCCGAACATGGTGCCCCAATTTTCTAGGAGGGTGTTCTCGGGTAAGAGTGACATTTAGATTGGTGAGTGTTGAGCAGACGCCTTCCAAGGCGGGTGGGCCTTACCCAGTCAGATAAAGGCCTGAAGACAACAAAGGGACCTCCCTAGAGCAAACACACTTTCTGTGGGTGTGAGCAGGTGCTCTAAAGCACGGCAAGGATTCCAAACTCACAGTAAAGGAACAGGAAGACCAATTAAGCCAGGAACGGGAGGGGTGGGAAGCCAGTGTGGCCCGGGAATCACCCACGGTGTGGCAGCAGTCAGCATCAAGTCCCTGCGACCTCCTTGTGGGAGCCTCACGGCATTTTTTGGCCTCAAACCCATTCTCTGAAGCACTGGTGACAATGAATGTCATCTTTGTCCTGTATATGAGAGGGTCACAGAGCGAGCACAAACTTCAGTGTATTCTACTAACAACATAAGTCAGTAAGAAAGATGAAACCAACCTAGGTGTCCATCAACCAACGAGTAGATAAAGAAAACATTATATATACACTTCACATACATACACACACCATGGGACACTACTCAGCCATTAAAAAATGAAATTATGGCTCGGTGCCTGTGGCTCAAGCGGCTAAGGCGCCAGCCACATACACCTAAGGTGGCGGGTTCGAATCCCCAGCCCGGGCCTGCCAAACAACAATGATGGCTGCAACCAAAAAATGGCCGGGTGTTGTGGTAGGCGCCTGTGATCCCAGCTACTTGGGAGGCTGAGGCAGGAGACTCGCTTGAGCTCAGGAGTTGGAGGTTGCTGTGAGCTGTGATGCCATGGCACTCTACCCAGGGGGATAGCTTGAGGCTCCGTATAAAAAAAAAATGAAATTATGTCTTTTGCAACCACTTAGATGAATTGGAGGCCATTCATGTTTCTAAGCAAAGTAACATGGGCCCAAGAGACCAAATTCCACAGTTATCACTTACAAGTGGGAGGTGGACAGTGGGTACAATTGGTCTTTCAGAGTGACTTACTGGATGCTGGACACTAGGGGCAGATAGAACAGAAAACTACCTACTGGGTACCATGTCCAAGCTCAAGTGACAGTTATGTTAAATGCTTGGATGTCTCTTGTATGCAATTCACCCACGGAACAAAAAACCCTTTGTACCCTCCAAATACACTTTTTCTTTTTGAGGCAGAGTCTGACTCTATCACCCTAGGTAGAGGGTAGAATGCACAGCATCCTCAAACTCTTGGGCTCAACCAATCCTCCTGCCTCACCCTCCCAAGTAGCTGGGACTTTCGGTACTCACCACTACACCTGGCTAGTTTTTTCTATTTTTAGAGACAGGGGTCTCACTCTTGCTCAGGCTGGTCTTGAACTCCCGAGCTCAAGCAATCCACACGTCTTGGCCTCCCAGAGTGTTTGGATTACAAGTGTGAGTCACCACACCCAGCACCCTAAATCTGCTCAAATAAAAAGATTTTCTAAATGAGAAATGGGGAGTGGATGATCTCAGATAAATAAACTTAATGTAACTTTTTCAGACCTTTTTTAACCTGTGACTCTACAGACAGGCGACCTGGGCAGCAGGAGGGATTTTATAATCACTGAACTCCGGTGTGCACCTCAGGGTCTCAGAAAGTCTGAGATGGGTCGGTACCTTCTCCTCCCAACAGCTATTCCACACGGAGCTGGTTATGTCCTCTGCAGAAAATTCTGGATGTGAGTGAGGTTCAAGCAGATGGAGTGACCCCACCTTCCGTCCTTGGCATCCCCACTGAATGCAGCCTACGATATGCAGGGCCCAGTCTCTGCCCAGTTACAAGCTCTTGAAATGCGAGGTCTGAAATGCACACCCCAAAAAAGTAGGGAATGCAAGGACCCCAAACCTGTGTGGAGATGTTAGACGACTAATTTAGGGACTTACACCCAGAGAAAACAACAAGAATAATAAGGAAAGAGTACGCATTAAAGAATTGGAAAACAAAAACAGAGAGACGTGTCAAAGTCAATAGTTATTTCTTTGAAAAACATAAAATTATGAAATCATTGCTAAGGCTTAAGGAAAAATAGTTTAGAGAGTACAAATAACCAATGATTTGTGGGAAGGACCACCCCCCTGCAGATTCAAAAGCAGTTGTAGATAATGTCACAGAACCTTTGCATTGACATGTTTGAAAATGTGGACAAAATGAAAAAAAAAAAAAATCTATGGGACAAACTGACACAAGAGGAAATAGAAAGTATGAATAATTACATAACTACTTAAGAACCTGTATTCATAATTTAAAAGTTTTACATTAAAATATTCACATAAAAGTGGCTTCATTAATGAATTGTGCCAAATATTAAAAAGTAAAATGACATAAACCTCTCACAAATTCTTACCTAGAATAGCAAAAGATGGAATACTACCACTCATTCTATGAGCCCAGCACACCTTTGCTTCTGAAAACCTGAAAAAGAATATATGAGAAGAAAGAACGATTAACTAATCTCACTTATGAATAAGGATGCAAAACTCTAAACCAAATACTATCAAACTAAATCTAGCAATACGTAAACAAGAAAATATGTCAGAACTAGGTTGGTTTATTTCAGAAATGCAAAGTTGGCTTTTTATTTGGAAATCAATCAACATACTTCATAAAATTAATGGTTAAAAAAAGGAGAAAAAATAATATAGTCACCTCAATATTTTAGACAATACATTTAATAAATTCAACCTCCATCCTAAGAATAAAGAACCATTTCCTTGATCTAATAAAGGGAGTGTACGGGACACACACAGTATCATCTTACTAATGAAATGTTAAAAAGCTTCCTACTGTCCTTGAAACTGACAATGGATGCTCGATGTCATCACCTTCCAACATTCTACTTAAGGTCCTGGCCACTGCAATAAAGCAAAATAAAACAAATAAAGCATGCAAGGATAAGAAAGAAAAAAAGAAAACCACCATTAGTCATGGATGATATGAATGTGTGCCCAGAAAAAAATCTAAAATAATTTATAGGTAAAGTTTAAAGTATTCACGTAAGGAAGAAAGTTCAGCAAAGCTGTTAGATGTCTTAATGGTGTGTCTTTATATCATCAACAAAATTCCAATAAACTTTAAAAAGATAATATTGACAATAGCATTAAAAAATTAATAAAGTAGGGACAAATCATATGCACAGACTTCTACACAGTAAATTATAAAATAATATTTAGAGACATTAAAGAAGGCCGACATGAAGGGCTACTCCGTGTGCATGGATTAGAAGATGTAGTATCACAAAGACATAATTTCTCCCAAGTGTACCCATAGAGTCAATGTAGTCCGATCAAAATAGAAGAAGCTTTTTGTAGAGATTTTTTTGCTGATTCTAACATTTAGACAATATTGCAGAATCCCAAGGACACTTAAGACACCCACCAAGAATAAGTAGGAGAACTTGTTCTGCTCAAAACCAACACTTCATATAAAGACAAAACAGGGACAGTGGGGAGGATAAAGACCCTAACCAAACAGATAAGAAAGTCCAGAACAGGACCAGTATATAGACCCTTCACTTGCAACCAAGCTGGCCCTGCAGAAGAGTTCACAAAGGACTTTTTTTTTCAATAAATATGACACTGGAATATGTTTAAAAACAAGTAAATCTGCACCTCCCATCAGACACTGCACAAAAAGTAGTTCTAGGTGAAGGAGAAAACTGGCAGGCCCTGCTCTTAAGGAGCCTCAGGTCTCGGAGAAAACTAAGCAGAGAAGAGACCAGTCAAGACCAGTTAGGACCAAGATGGCCACTAAAATGACCTTGCTGGGCTTTTGGCCCATGGCACCCTGTGTATGATGTATTAGCACACTACCAGAAACTCCCACCAGTGCTATGACAGTTTGCAGTCACCATGACAACCCCAGAAGTTACCTTCTATGGCATAAAAAGAGGAGCAGCACCTGGTTTCTGGAAATCTCTGCCTCTTTCCCAGGAACCCCATGCATATGTCACCCCTTATTCAGCATAGACTCAAGAGACAACCACAGACAGGGTCTGTCTGAGGAGCAGCCTGCCTGCTGCTTGCTTGTTCAATAGATTTTGCTTCTGCTTCCAACTTGAGACTTGTGCTTGAATTCTTTCTTGCATGAAGACAGGACACTTTCAGCTTCAGGCGGGGCCCCAGTTTGAGATCCACTTTCCCGTGTCAGGGGCTTTATAGGTCTAAATAAGTATAATAATGAAGTTTTAACAGACAGCATTAAATAACATTAATACTTTCATAAGCATAGGTGAGCAGAAATTACTTCAAAAAGGCACAAAAAGATTAAGGACAAATATGACTACATAAAAATTAAGAACTTCTGTTTACCAAAAGTCATCCTTCAGAGTCCGTACATAGGGAGGGGACACAGAACTGATAAAGGACTCTTGTCCAGCCTCTCGCTCTCTCTCTTTCTCTCTCCCCCCACATCCATCTCTCTCTCCATCTCCCCCCCAGCTCCATCTATCTCTCCATCTCCCCCCTCAGCTCCATCTCTCTCTCCATCTCTCCCCCAGCTCCATCTATCTCTCCATCTCCCCCCTCAGCTCCATCTCTCTCTCCATCTCCCCCCTCAGCTCCATCTCTCT
>NW_003852451.1:1492450-1529893 GCF_000181295.1 Otolemur garnettii
CTCCATCTCTCTCTCCATGTCCCCCCTCTCCCAGCTCCATCTCTCTCTCTATCTCTACCTCTGGGCTAGAGAAACATAAAGGACTAAAGAGAAGACAATTGAGTCATAAGATAACCTGAAAATGCTTCTTTACAACCAAACAAACCAAAAACACTAAAAGGAAACTAGAAATAGAAGGAACTTCTTCATCCTGATGAAAGTCATCTAAGAAACCCTACAGCTAATGTCCTGTTTAATGTGAAAGACTGAATACTCTTTCCCTTAGAAACAAGACAAGGCTTGGCACCTCCGTCCAGCACTGCGTTAGAGCTGTGTTTCCAACCGTTTCCATCTCACCACACCCTCAAACCTATAGTTAAACTTCCACAGCACGTTTAGTTTATGTTGGTCAAAATAAAAGCAAAAAAGTGAACATATTTCCTGTGCTTTGAACTTTTTCTGAAAATAATTTAATTAATAATCATTAAAAGTTTTCATGGCACACTGGTTAAAAACCATGGTATTAGATGTTGTAGTCAACACAATTAGTCAAGGCAAAGAAATAAAAGGGATCAGATTGGAAAGAAAAAAGTAAAACTATCCCTATTTGTAGATGACATGAGCTTATACATAGAAAAGGCAAAGGAATCCATGAAGAAAAACCAAACATATTAGAACTAAGAAAGAAGTTCAGCAAAGTTGTTGAGATAAATATCAAAAAGTACAGTGATGTCTCAGGATATAAAATCAATGTCTACAAATCAGTAGCCTTTGTATATGCCAGTAATAGCCAAGATGAGAAGGTAATCAAGGACACAAGTCCCTTCACAGTAGCTTCAAAAAAAACCCAAATACCTGCGAATATACCCAACAAAAGAGGTGAAGGACCTCCAAAAGAAAATTACAAAACCCTAAGAAAAGAAATAGCAGAAAATACTAACAAATGGAAGATCACACCATGCTCATGGCTAGAGAGAATCAACATTGTCAAAATGTCCATACTTTACAAAGCAATCAACAGATTTGTTGTGATCCGTCGGGCTCCTGTGGCTCTGGTCTCGGTTAGTGCAGGAAGGAACCAGGCGAGAAGCGGATTAGAAGTACAAGCTTCTGGAAGGCGGGCTAGCCCTTACTTTCCGGGTAGCCCCGAGCAACCTCCGCACCAGCCTTTTATTGAAAGAGAGTGATACAGGTGAGGGGAGTAATTAACAATAACTCCGGGCTCCTCCCACAAGGAACTCCTGTGGAGGAATGGCCCGAGGTCCACGCCTCAGCTGCAGATCATCTTGCTCAGATGTCATCTGGCTCTTGGCGTCTCCTCCACAGATTCAATGCAATCCCCATTAAAACACCATCATCATAGCTAGGTGAGGTGGCTCATACCTGTAATCCTAGTACTCTGGGAGGCCGAGTTGGGTGGATTGCCCTGAGCTCAGGAGTTCGAGACCAGCCTGAACCAGAGCAAAAACTTGTCTCTAAAAAAAAAAAAAAAGCTGGGCATTGTGGCGGGTGCCTGTAGTCCCTGCTACTTGGGAGGCTGAAGCAAGAGAATAATCGCTTAAGCCCAAGAGTTTGAGGTTGCTGTGAGCTGTTATGCCAAGGCACTCTACTGAGGGCAACATACTGAGAATCTGTCTCAAAAAAAAAAAAAATACCATCATCACACTTTCAAGATTTGGAAAAAAGAATTCTTTGTTTTATACAGAACCAGAAAAAAATCCATATAGCCAAGGCAATTCTCATTAATAAAAAAAAAGCTGGGGGCATCACCCTATCAGACTTTAGGCTATGCTACAAGGCTATAGTGATCAAAACAGCATGGTATTGGCACAAAAATAGAGACACTGACATTTGGAACCAAATGAAACTAACCTCTTACAGCCACCTGATCTTCGATAAACCAAACAAGAACATACTCTGGGGAAAAGAATTCTTATTCAATAAGTGGTGTTGGGAGAACTGGATAACCACATGTAAAAGACTAAACCCAGATACTCAGCTCTCACTACTTCGAAAAATTAATTCAAGATGGATAAAAAGATTTAAATCTAAGGCATGAAACAATAAAAATCCTCAAAGAAAGTGTGGAAACACTTTGAAGATATCAACCTGGGCAAAGATTTTATGAAGAAGAATTCCGTGGCAATTGCAACAACAACAAAAATAAACAAATGGAACTTAATTAAACTGAAAAGCTTCTGTACAGCTAAGGAAACAACAGTCAAAGCAAACAGACAATCTTCAGAATGGGAAAAGATATTTACATATTATGAATGGGACAAAAGCTTGATAACTGGGACCTGTAGAGAACTCAAGTTAATTAACAACAAAAGACCCTGCAACCCCATATATTACTGAGCAAGAAACATGAACAGAACTTGCCCTAAAGAAGACAGATGAGTGGCTAACAAACATGGAAAAATGCTCATCGTCCCTAATCATGAGAGAAATGCAAATCAAAATCACCCAACCCCAGTAAGAATGGCCCACATCACAAAGTCTCAAAACTGCAGATGCCGGCACGGATGTGGGGAGATGGGAACACTTTTACACTGCTGGTGGGACTGCAAACTAATACACCTTTTTGGAAGGAAGTATGGAGAACCCTCAAAGAACTCAAATTAGACCTCCCATTTGATCCTGCAATCCCATTACTAGGCATCTACCCAGAAGAAAAAAAATCCTTTTGTCATAAGGATATTTGGACTAGATTATTTATTGCAGCTCAATTTATAATCACCAAAATGTGGAAACAGCCTAAATGCCCACCAACCCAGGAATGGATTAACAAGCTGTGATATATGTATACCATGGAATACTATTTATCAACCAAAAAAGATGGAGACTTTACACTTTTTGCACTAACCTGGATGGAGAAGGAACACTTTCTTTTTAGTAAAGCATCACAAGAATGGAGGAGCAGTAACCCAAGGTACTCGATTCTAATATGAAGACAGTAGATGAGCTAATACAAGGGGTGGAGTAGGGGAATGAGGGAGTACGGAGAGGGAAGGGGAAGGGTGGGGGGCCACGGAGCATGGCACACCTTGGGGGTGGGACACAATTATAAGAGGGACTTTAACAAACGTAACCAGTGTGTCCTAATTCTTTGCACCCTCAAACAATAATATATATAATCAATTTTCATTTCTATACATTAGCAATGGGCATTCCAAAAATAAAATTAGAAAGCAATTTCACTTACAAAATTATCAAAAATAGTTAAATACTTAAAAACAAATGTAACAGAAGTGGGAGATTTGTAGGAGTACATTAAAAACTACAAGCGCCACTGACAGAAGCAATGAAGACCTGCACACCGGCCGGGACCGAGGCTGCAGGAGCAGCTGGCCAGGGATGACACGCTTTTGGTTCAAAAGATTCAGCCTTCAGGTAGCAATATTTTCAATTGATCTATAAATTCAATGTGAGTCCCATCAAAAGTCCAGCTAGCTTCTTTGCAGAGATTGACAAGCTGATCCCAAAATTTACGTGGACAGTGAAGGACGCAGGTTTGGTTAAAATGCTCTTGGAAAGAACAAGGCCGGAGGCCCACACTTCCTGACCTCCTGGTAATCGTGGCAGCTTTATCCAGAATAGCCAGAAAGTGGAAACAGCTCAAATGCCCATCAGTGGGTGATGGTAAACAAATACCAGCCGACTATTACCTGGCCAGAACAGAGGACCAAGCGCTGGCACGTGAGCCAGGGTCTCTGCCTGAGAACCCTCTGCTCACCGCCCAGCGTACGAGTCCACTTTGGGGGATGGTGAACATTTTCCAAAAGTGTTTGATAGTGATACGACTTCGTGCATATATTAATACTAAAAACTCTGAAGTGAATTGGGCACTTCAAATACAGCGAATTATATGGTATGTGAATTATATCGCAATGAAACTTACAATGCAAAAGGCAATTTGAGCTTTCCGAACTACAGGCGGACATCGGGAAAGATGGCAGTAACAGGGTCCTCACACGGTGATACTTTTCCCAGAAGTTACCTTTAAAATGTTTTTCAAACCCTCTTCCGTTCTGTCGCACTCAGCCTCGCTCCCCTCTCTCACCGCCCCTCCTTCCCGGCCGCCGCCCCTGCCCAGCGCCCCAGGGCGCTTAGGGGAGCGCACAGACCGTGTCCGGCCCTCCCGCCGGCGCGCACCCGCCAGGGGCCCCGCCGCGCCGCCTGGGCGGGTCAGGGGCGGCCGCCGCGACCCCGGGCGTGTGCGAACGCCGCCCTGCGCGGCCCGCCATAGGTCCCACCCCAGCTCGGCGACCTGCGGCGCCGGGGCGGGGAGAGGAGGCGCAGGAGGGCGCGCGGCAGCTCCCGGCCGGTCGGCGCACTGGGCCGCCGGCGCCGCTCCCGAGACCGCGGAGGCCCCGGCCGGGCATGTGGGCTCCGGGCGGCCCCTCAGGGCCCGCGGGCTGGGACCGCCGAAGGGTGGGCGCTAGGCTGCGCGCGGCGCTCGCGGGGCTGCACGAGCTGCAGGGGCTGCGCGCCACGCAGCAGGCGCGGGTGCGGGGCGCCCTGGCCATGCAACACCCGCCGGGGCCCGCCCCCCCCCCCGGGCCCCGCGGCCAAGAGCTGCGGCTGGAGGCCGCGCTGGCCGCCCTGCAGGAGCAGCTGGTGAGGACCTGGCGCCGCGGGTCGTGGGGGCGCCGGGTGCGTGGCGAGCGCGGAGAGCGCCGCTGGTGTTTGTTAGCGCGAGTCTGGGCTGCCAGGTGGGTTGGGGGCGGTGGGTTGGGGCGTCCTTGGAACGCGTTTGGCTACCAAATGGGCGGTCGGCACGGAAGGGCTCGGCAGGTGACGACCCCGAAGTAGCCGCAAGATTGCACCCCCGCGCTCAGTCGTGCGTGGGACGAGCGCCCACCCTGCCTGCCTCCCGGGCAGATCTGGGGGTGCGTCCCTATTTGAGTTACGGTGCGGTTCTGAGGTAAGGCATGACTCGATTTACTCTGGAGGGAGCGCCTCGGGATCCTGCTTCAGGTCCCGGGAGCCAGGTCCTCCCTGCAGCGTCGCTTTAGGTGCAAAATATCAGCGTGTCCATCGCCCGGAATCGCCCTCCGCGCTGTGCTCGGGCGGAATGGGGTCTAGCCATTGTGTGTGTGTATTGGGAGAAGCAGGCATCTCATACGCGCCCCATAAACCTTAAAGTGCCGCCGCCTGGTAAGAAGAGGCGTGTCCTCCGGGGAGCAGGGAGCCCTTTTGATTTCTCCAGCACTGCGGGCTCCTTACACGGTCGGAACGCTCTGAATCTCACAACTCTGGCTGTTACTCTGTTGTGTGATGTTGTTTAACTTACCGGAAACTACTCAGAGTTTTTGCAGTGTTTTTTTAAAGAAAAAATTTAAAAACTATAGAAAGATGTCTATTTGATTGAACCACCTCTGTTACTCTAAGGGAACTTTTTTTTTTAACATTAGAAATCTGTCCTGTTAAAAAAGTCGCTGTCTTTCAAGAGCCATCTAGGTGAGTTGTGGAGTCGGAGTCGGAGTCGCTGTT
Organism: Otolemur garnettii; assembly: GCF_000181295.1. NCBI lineage: Eukaryota > Metazoa > Chordata > Mammalia > Primates > Galagidae > Otolemur > Otolemur garnettii. Next base: position 1,497,926 of record NW_003852451.1, read on the forward strand.
GGCTTTAGCTCAGTCCTGTCGTTACCTTAGTGAATGATGTCCCAGGACTCCTGTTATCGTCCCCTTTTTGTGTAAGACAGAGGTGGCAGACAGGTGAGGAGAAGCCCCTCCTGCCCAGGATCACCTGCTGCCTCTGGGAGGGGGACAGGCCGGTGCTGAGAGGAACCTTCAGGCTCTGCTGACTCCTCTACAGCAAGGCAGTCTGCTGGGGTCTTTTCTGGGTCTGCAGGGGGAAGCCATCCCAGCTCCTGTGTGACTTCAGCTGGGCCCAGGTCTGATCCTCCCGCAGATACGGCCCAGCCAGTGAGTAGAAGGCACTCTTGGGAAGCCAGCCCAAATTGTTCTGTCAAGGGGGGACGAGCATAGTTGATGATTAACTTGGCTTAAGAAATATACAAATCAAACTTGTGAGCACTCAGCCTCTAATTACAAGTAGCCTTTTGGAAGAGAAGATCAAACAGGTTTTTGTTTAATTTTTTTTAATGTGGGGACCAGAAGGAACACGCAGACTTTGTCTTGAAACTTTGTTCTTCGACTGCATTATGTGATCAAAAGGGAGGAAGAACTGAATTTATGTGGCCTCAGCCCAGAGCTTAGCACTCACATGGTTCTCTTACAGGGAAACATTAAGGAGTGACAGTAATCCTACAGTGTGAAATACAGTCAAAATGCCTTGCTCCACAATCATTGCCCGCTCTGGCAAGGCCCAGCTAGCTCAGGGTCCCTCCACCAGCTGGGCGTTAGCCTGGCCACCCACCACTGTCCAGGTGCATAGACAGGGAGAGTGTTCATCTGACCTCAGCAGCCTTGTCCCAGAGGAGATGCCAAGTGTGAATGAGCTTCAGCGTCCTGGGGATTAGACCCATTTCCTGACTACCATTAGGAAGACAGCAGCATCCATGGCACTGTGGCTTATCAGAATGTGCTCACCTTTGTAATTGCCATGTTGAAGTTCACAAAGGAACATGCAGGAGAAGGTGCTTAGTGAGATTTTGTTGAATAAATTAGTGAGTGCCTTTTGTAGCTGGAGCAGAAGGGAAATGGGTTCCAGTGTTTGGGATCGCCCTATCCCAGATTTCTAAGCTTATGAAGCCTTCTGCTCTCTGGCCCCAGCAGGCAGTGGCCAGGCAGAGCTGACTGTGTTTACTGGGTCATGTCTTCCAGGGAGCTTGCCATTCTCCCAGAAGGGGCTAGCATTCCCACTTCTAAGGATGAAGCTTGCCAACAACACTTAGGGAGAAAGACTTCACACACCCACTCGTGCTTGGGGCCTGAGAGTAGCCTGAAAACTCCATCCTCCATCAGTGGGTGCGGCTGTGTCAGTGGGAGGTGAAGAAAGGGCCCAGGGACTCCACAGGGAGATCTTGTCTTGAAGAATTTCCCGATCTGACTTTGCTGGTCACGACTTGTTCTAAAAGTGGCAGCTTGCAAACAATTCCTTTTCCCTGGCAGGTTCCAGCCTCCCGAGTGCTGCCAGAGCAAGCTCAGGGTCTGGTCCTGCAGCTGTAAGCCCGAAGCCTTGTGTTTTCTTTGGACTGACAGGGCTCTTGTGAGCACACAGGAGTTGGGGAAGGCTGGAGGGAGTCCTCGCTCACCGTCCTGTGTGAGGACCAGGCACCCACAGACCCTACCGGGCCCTGCTGCCATCAGTCGTCCTGCCAGTCTGTGGCCTCTTTCCAACTTACGTGGTGGCACTTGCCCTGCAGAACAGAGGCGACAGCCGAGAACTCATGCATAGTGTGTTTCCTGTGTGCATTCTTAGCTTTCAAGGAAAGATACCATCTCTACATCCGGAGCTCGAAGGCATTTTTAATTTTTGTCCGTGGAACATGCTATAAAGGTTTCTTGGTGGCTGTAATGTTGATGAGGGGAAAGAAGAACAAAGGGAACCCAGGTGGTTCTCTGGGGTCTGGAGGGTTAGCATTTCGAAGAAAGCAATTAGCCAAATAGTTGTTTTTAATGACACCCACAGAATTGAAGTTCTCCAATTTTTTGTGGGCATAAGGAAACTCTGTGGTTCCTGGGAAGCTCATTAAAATACAGGTTCCCAGGCTTCCCTGAGAATCTCAGAGAGATGGTGGGCCTAAAGTTGGGTCTACAGGTGTGCTAGGGTCCTGAGGGTGGTACACACCCCTCTATGTCAGGTGCTCTGACCCACACTCAGAGGTTCCACCCCCCCAGCTTGCAGGGAAGTAGAGAAGTGAGGCCGTCTGCCCCCCCACCTTGCTTGCTATGCAGGGTGACCTTCTGGCTGTGCAGATTCAGCAGGGTGGTGCTGTGTGGCTAGCTTTGCAGCAGACCATGCTCAGTCCTCACTTATGAGCTTGACTTAGAGCAAGGCAGGACAGATGCAGAGGCAGCCTGAGTCAGGGACAGTGGGAAGGGTTAACAGGGAGAGTGTAAACCCCCAGTGGTGGAGCCTGCACTCAGGTCCTGCGGATGCAATAAAAACCTGTGAGCCTTGAGAGCCCTGTGCGCCTGCGGCCCCCAGACCATTAATCAGAAACCAGCCACTGAAAGCCTGACTGGCCAAACATTAATCACAAAGCAATCAACCCTGCACAAACAACCAGGCAGTTGCTTTTTGGAGGAGTGGGCTAGAGGTGCAGGAAAGAAGGCCACTGGGTGGGTGCAGAGGACCCTCCTGCTACAGGAGGAGAAAGTCAAGATTTGAAAGAAAAGAGCTCTGACAGGTGTTTTTAAACACTGCCATGTGGCCTAGCAAGGCACTTTAGCTCTGCTGTCCCATGGGCTTGTTTTGTGGCAGAGAAAGGGCAGTAAGAACGCTTGCTGGGCCTCTGTGAATTCAGCCCACGCTGCAGGTGCCTGTGGGTTGTACTGGCCTGTCCTCCTGTGATGTGCCAGCCTTTGTGGCAATGCTGTCCATTTGGGCAGTAGTGTACCCTTGTAAGAAGCCACGTGTTTAGTCTGGGTGGTTCGGGAAGCATCAGATGTTGATTAGATTCAGGACTGGTTTTTGTTTGCCACATACACATTTGCAGGTGATACTATGGCTTCAAATTCTGTTACTGTACAAACCTTGGAGGTTGTTCTGAGACCCTGACTTGGGTCCTAGAGGAACAGGTGAGTTGGCTGGGATGGTCCATCACTCACACAGGTGCTGTGTGTCCGGCCCGGTGCTGGCAGTCATCATCTAGTTAGAAAAATCTGTGCAGAACTGATTTTCTATAAGAGCAGGAAACTGTGACTACCTGCTTCACTCTTATAATGTTTCCTCATATTATTGAAATTACTGAAGTAATTTCCCTGAGCCCCATAATTTGGGACACAGTGGAATTCCTTATTTCTTACATAAAATTAAAATATAATTAATCATTTTCTTAACAGGATGAACCACAAAATTGTATTCATTAATCATTTGCTTTAAACTTATCTATGAATCAAAACCATTATACAGAGGACCTTGAAAGCAGAATGAAAAATCTATACTTAAATGAAAAAAATCAGCATTTATTAAACATTCAGGGCTGATTTTACATAAATTATCAATGTGTGCTTGTTGATAGTGTGCTCACCTTATACACACACACACACACACACACAGGGAGTGTGTGCGGGGAGTTGAAGCCTCTCAGGGCAGAGCTGAGTGTGAGCTCCTAAGTCAGAAAGGTCCTCATAGCCAATTCCCAGGCTGCATTTATTCCAAGCAGAGCAGGCATTTTTCATCTCCTGTGGGGCCTTCCCCCTGGTTGAGAACCTTCTTCCCTGATAGCTCTGCCCAAACCTGTAACACTTCAAAATCAAAGTCTGGAAGAGAAAAGGGACCTAATGGTCAGGGTGTCTCTTTCTTTCCCAGGGATTTTCTTACCCCGCCTTGAAAAGTCACAGGGTTAGTAGCCCAGGTGCCATGGACCAAGTGCCTGCCTGAGAAGGCAGCTGTGACACTAGTACCCAAGATGCATTCTGCACAAGCATCGGAAAGAAAGTTGTTACTGAGAATTTAAGAAAAGAATGAAGTAAAAGGTGGAAACATTACCTGGTGCCAAAAGGAAATTTTTCTATGTTGGTTTTGACCCTGATCTCATTCTCACAACTACATTATTCTGTATCCTTATAAAGAAACATCTAATTGAAAATTTCTGATGAATAAAATAATCTGCACTTAGATAGAAAAAAATCTGTGGGGGGAGGAGGGCAGGAGGCCTCTTTCTGTGCCCAGAGAGCAAGGAAATGGCCTTGGTGTGAGTGAGGAGTGGCTCTTGGATTCGAGGATGCATTCCACATGGATTTAGGGAGTTTCAGTTTTATTCATAATAAAAACGGTGCTTTCTGTATTTGCATCAGTTTTCTTTCTCGTTCTTTCTTCTAAGTCCCGGTTAAGACAGCAGGATGCCGGCCTGAAGACTCACTTGGACCAGCTAGACCAGCAGATAAGCCAGCTGCAGCTGGACGTGGGTGCACCCCCAGGCGAGGCCCTGGACAGTGACAGCAGGCCCAGCTCTGGTAGGTGCCTCCCTCCTGAGTTTGCCTGTGAGGGCCCTGCCGTCCAGGCTGCTCTGGGGCCAGCACAGCAGGGACACGTGCAGAGGTGGCCCCTCCCATGCCAGCCCCTCCTGGGGGCCTGGGCTCCAATTCCCAGCAGTTCCTGGTCTGGGCAGGGGGTAATGTCAGTCCCCAGGCTGTTTCCTGGGCTGCTTCCCAGGCTGATCTGAAAGTGTGTAAGCCTGAAAAAGCTTATATTATTAAACAATACTAAAAAGGAAATACTTTGATTTTAAAATGTTCTAGAAAAAGTGTGTGTATATATACAATATATATGTATGTATACATATATACACACACATAGAGAGAGAGATGGATATATTCCTATTGATAGGAAAACCCCACATGCCTGTCCCCTCCTTCTGGAGTGAGACAGTCAGTTCTGTTCAAGTCAGATGAACATGGAGATTATAAAAGGATGGGGCATACTTTGGGGTGAGGTGCACAGGCTCTCACTGACCCACTGGCAGGGCAGACAGCTCCTGGGACGCTGCCCCCACCCTCCATCCCCAGAGGCCAGCTCAGAGCTCCCCCTGGCTGTGACAGGCACCTGGAACTGGGGTAGGAGTGGTCCCTACCGAGGGGTGCTCTGACCTGCCCCTCTCGGCCCCATCCAGGCTTCTACGAGCTGAGTGACGGTGGCTCCTGCTCCTTGTCCACCTCCTGTGCTTCCGTCTGCAGTGACTGTGTCTCCCCTTCCCTGGTCAGTCTGCTGCCTGCGGCCCAGCCCCCCAAGCCCAGGCCCTGCATGGGGGACTGGCGGCCCCGGTCAGCTGATGAGATTTCTGTGCCGGCATGGAGACCCGAGGCCACCGAGGATGGCAGCAGGCCCCTGAGCAGTGCAGGGGGTACCGGCCTGCCACAGGGCATGTTCCGGCCCAGGCCAGTGTCTACAGGTAAGAAATAGCCAGGAGAAGGTGGGGGGAGCATAGAGGGGTTGTGGGGACAGTGCCAGCACATAGCCCATCAGGGACGGAGCAGGGAGGCCCCACATGGAGACCAGCCTCCCAGACCGTTCAGGTGTGTTAGATGGAGGATCCCAACCCACGTCTACCGGAGTAGCTGGTGTGCTGTGAGAGTGGCTCTCTCTTAGTATTTAAAATGGACTTCAGAAAATTAAAAAATAAATAAAGTCTTCAAGACTCTTGACCTGCCTGTGTTTGGACTGAGAGCAGTTCTGGGTGCTTGTGGGGGAATGACTCAGTCCACACTGGCTTCCCCTCTGGGCCTGGGGAGGGGTTCAAGTTGTCTTAGACTGTCACTAAGGATAAGCTGCCGCCTAGGGCCCCCTTTTATTCCTACCATGACGCCTGGCTCAGTAACAGCCACTGGTCTTCCCTTGGTGAGAATCCCCCTCTGACCTCCCCCAGTGTCTGCAGATGCCTCAGGAAAGGGCCCCAAATGGACCCTCTGTGGGCTGCAGACCCTCTGTGGCATCCTCTCGTCTCTGGTGAAGTTGGGACACCAGACAGATCCATGTGGGCCTGACCGCTCTTTAGACTCTCACTGGAGGGTGATTGGGACAGGGCTGTCCCCTGTGTGCTTACTCCCCAGTGCACCAGGACTGTCCCTCGTGCCCTTGGACGGTCCCTCATGCCCCTGTGTGCCCTGGAGCCCCTGGAGGCTGAGGCTGAGGCTGAGGAGAATGCCCCTTTCCCCTGTCATGAAAAGTGAAGCTAACGGGGCCCACACCTTTCACTCACGAATGTGTGTGTTTTCTGTCCCTAGGTGATCTTGACAGAGCTCAGCCAGCTGACACAGGGCTGCAGAGTGCCAGTGCTGACCCCCAGACCCCCTCAATCCTCAGCCAGGGGACAGATGCGCCACCCCACATGCTGGACCCCCAGTACCAGAGGGACCTGGTGTCACAGGGAGGCAGGGAGGTGTACCCATACCCCAGCCCCCTGCACGCGGTAGCCTTGCAGAGCCCCCTGTTTGCTCTGGCCAAGGAGAGCCCACAGGGTGATGGCCCCCCACCCCTTAGGAAGTCCATTCAGGGCCCTGAAAATCTCTGCACCGTCCAGACTGGACTGGTCCTTGAGGCTGCCCCTGCCAGAGCCTATATCGACAGGCTGCTGAGTCTGCGGAGCCATGGGACCCCCACAAGGAGCAGTGTGGGTGAGCAGAGCCCCCTGAGACGAGAGGTGTCCCCATCCCGACAGGAGCAGGGTGACCAGAGGATGGACAATGAAGGTCAGCTCCAGAAGTCAGTCTTGGGTCCAGGGAGGGGAGCCAGTGGGGGCTTCCCCCAGCAGCAGGGACCTACACCCCCTGTGGGTGCTCAGCAAGTAGTCAGTAAGTGGCCAGGACACCCCAGCGGCCTTCCAGAAGAGGAACCCAGACCCTTGAATCACTGTGTCCTCGGGGAGACCCCTGTGAGTACCCCGCCCTGCTCCAAGCCCTGGCAGCCTCCCTCCGCTGACAGCTGTGGGCAGGGCAGAGTTGTGTCACCATCTCGGAGGGTGGACCAGAGCTGCCCCCAAGCCTCGGGGGCCTTCCCTGCCAGAAAGGCCCCCTCCACCCGCCTGGACACAGGGCAGCTCAAGGCAAAGGTTGCGAAGGTCAAGAGAAGGTCCAGTGACAGGGCGCTGAGGTTTGGGAAGCAGATGCCCCCAGCACCAGACAGACATCTGGGTGTCCACTCAGCCCCCTGGCTGCCCCCAGAGTGGGCTCCTTCCCCCTGGACCCAGGAGACAAGTGGGCTCAGGAGATCCGCCCCAGCCAGGGAGGCACCTGGGCGCTCCTGCTCCGAGTCCACCCTGTACCCCGCACCCTTCCTCTTGCCCCTGCTAGTGGCCCCAAGGCAGGGGTGTGGGGCAGCGCCGGCTCTAATTCCCTTGGGGGCTGTGCCTGTCAGCAGGGTGGCCAGGCGGAGGCAGCGCCAGTGGCAGTCCTCCGTGGAGATCTCAGCCAGAGCCCACCCGGCCCACTGTCTGGAGCCCAGCCCAGGCATACCCGGGCCCTCAGCCTGGAGAGCAGGTAGCACCCGCGCCTGGGGCAGGCCCACACAGGCCCGCGAGGACACCTGCACCAGGAGCGAGTCAGACCCCTCTGAGCAGTCAGTGGACTGTGCCTCTCCACCCCACTCCACTGTCGCAGAGACCAGCGGTGATGAGGCCAGCGACCACACCGTCAATTGTTTTGGGGACCGGGAGTCCAGCGGGAGTGACTCAGAGGGTGGTGTCCAGAGTCGTGGACGCAGCTCGGCACTGGACCGTGGAGTGTCCAGGCGTGGGCAGCGGGCCCGGCTCCAGATGGGACCCCCAGTGGGCTCCAGGCCACCCCTGCCCCCTGTGCCCAAGCTGAGCCGCGTCAAGGCCTCCAGAGCCCTGAAGAGGAGGATCCGCCGATTCCAGCCGTCCTCGCTGAAGGTCATAACCCTCGTGTGAGGTGCCAAGACCACTGTCCCCTGGCAGGCTCTCAGCCCTCCGGCCTGTGACATGAGCATGAGGAGTCTGGTTGGAGTATCTGGAGGCTCTGCCCCCTGAGAGCTGTGGGCAACTGTCCCCACCCAGTGAGGACTGGAAGTTGTGGATTTGATAAGCCACCCTGGCCACTTACTGACCATTTGCATCTCCCCAGGATAGGCCCGTCTCATGGGGCCTCCCGGCTCTGTGCGGGACCCTAGAGGTTGCTTTGTCCACCCTGCTGCCCTTGGCTGAGCCGTCGCCCAGTCTCTCTGCCATTCCTCCCCAGAAGGCTCCCTCACGAGAATGTATGCAGAACTATTTGCTGGAGGTGGAATTTGAGTTTGAGCCCCAGTGTGAATGAACACTCCAATTATGCCATTATCTTCTCAAATAAAAGGAACGATTTTTAAATTTTCCTTTAGCTTCTTGTTTCCTTGCCAGGTGCTCAGTGAGCCCCTGTCCCTTCTCGTCCTGTGGGCACACGCTGCCCCAAGGTGGGAGATACATTTTACCTGAGTAGAGTCTAAACTTGTGTCCCAATGCACATACGTTGAGTGGAAAAGTCTTTTTGAAAAATTAACTTTTGGGAGTACTTATTTTTCCAAAGAAAAATTCTCTCAGCTTTTCAAGGAGAAAGGTGGTAGGGTTTCCTCTGCTGAGCACTGCAGGATTTTCAGGTGAGGAAGCAACTTCATCCTGGTGATTAAAGTGCTTCTGCAGGGTTGTTGGGGACAGCACTGAAGTCCCAGCCACATGCCTGGGGGCAGTGGACATCCTGGTGCCCCCAGAGCTAATGCAGCTTAGGGGGTATTTTAGGAGGAAGCCACTTTTCTGAAAATACTTGTAGATTTTATACTAGATGTTAAATATTCCTATAACAAGTACCTGGTTTCAGCATGCAGTTTACAGAGATTAGCATTTTATAACAAAGAAGTTGGCCTTCGAGATGAGAGAGAAGCTGACACCAAGGCTCCTGACGGTGACAGGGGGACACCAGGTCTGCTCTGTGGAAACCTTGAGAGAATGCAGATGCATTGAGGGGGCACCTCGAACTGTGGAATTTAAACACGCCGTGGGTCTGTCTGCATGGACACCCCTCCCCGTGCCCTCCCACCTGTGTAGGGACAATCACAGCTGCACCCAGGGAAGGAGAACTACTGGGGACCCTCCAGGGCAGAATGTGGCCAGTGACACAGGGAGAATTAGAGAATGGTGGGGACCTTCCAGTGCCTCTGAAGGCCAGTGAGCTATGTCCCCACCTCCTAAGTGTTAAGAAAACAGACAAGATAGAATTTGACTTTTGAATCTTTAGAAGTCATTTGTGACTTCTAGCATGCTTAAAATACAAATATTGTAGCAAATAAAAAAAAGAAGAAGCTTGCTTTAAGAATCAAAGTCATGCTAAGGTAGACAGTAAATATATCAGGATTCCTAAATTATAGGAATTAGGTAAACATTTAATCATAATGTTAGAGAAAATACCCCAAAGTATGTTAGCAACTCATACTGTATCATCTTTGAAAACAGAATGTTTGCATTAATGTATATAGCTATTATTTAATTAAAAAAAAAAAAGAATATGCCATCGTCATGTAGCAGGCCCTACGCTCAGGAGGCTCTCCCGCCATCCGCCCCTGAGCAGTGGCTCTGAGCAGTGGCTTCTGGAAGCAGAGAGCCTGGCTCAGTAGGGACCACTGCAGCAGAGCACCTGGGGCTGGGGATTTATAAAGAAAAGAAGACCTGAGCTAGGAGCAGGGACAAAATCAGGCTGTCACCTACTGATTGCGTCCCAGCCATCCCAGCTATTTGGGGCTGGCTGTCACGGATGTCATTGGGGCACAGTGTGGCTTCCTGCAAGCCTGCCTCACAGCAGGTAGCTCCTGGGGTGTTTATTCTAGGAGGATGGTTCCCAGGCAGGCTGCACAGGTGTGGGTCAGAGTTCTGTCTTTACACATAGCCTGGCCATTGTCCTTTTGTATATGCAGTCTCTCAGACTCGGAGGTACGTAATGAGATTTGTGTCTTAGAAAAAACCCATTGTCTGCAGAGAGCACAGGTGAAATGTGTGTTTTAGAAATGCTGGTGTCCAGGTGGAAGCTCAGGTCTCCACCTGCCCCAGCACCCAGGTGGGAGGTGCCATCGCGCTGCTGTGTCTCCCTGATAAGCCTCAGACCTCAAGGCTGCTGGGGGCTTCTGATAGTCCTCCGGAAACTGCAACATGCAACAGTGACAGAGGACACCAAGAAAACAAGAAGGCTTTTTCAGCGTCATTTACTCGTCCCCAGCCAGAAATGGGGTGCTTATGAAATAAGTGTACCTTTACAGAGATAGTTCTCTAGTCAGCCTATTTATTTCCACTTTTAATTTTTCCATTCCATTTCATTTCTATTTTTATTTTTCTTCCAGCCATAGTCTCCTAACCAAGGACAGGATGTGCACCAAATTAATTTTAGTGTGCTGTAACTTCCTTGTCCTTAAGAATTATTTCCCTCCATCTTTATGCCCCCATCCCACCTGGGGACATGTTTTAGAATTTCATATTTTGGTTTCTGTGATGTGCTTTGTGTCCTGAGGTGACAGGTAATGTCTGATCAGTGGCAGTAATAATACCAGGCCCTGCTAACAGCGGGGCCTCCCCAGCCTCAACAGAGACTGAGCTGTTATCCTGGTCCTGCTGAGCTGAAGTTGCAGTTTCAACCCCTCTGACAATATCCTATTCAGAGACAATAACTCTAACCAGGAAGACTATGGGGAGAGAAAAAGGAGCATCCGTTGAGGCCGGGAGAGCAGAGGGCAGTGACGGGAGAAGCCCAGGGCACACACATGCAGGTGTGGAAGGAGGGATCACATACACATAGGGGACACCTGTCCTGCTCACACCTGCCTGCCGGCCACGGCCGGGGCTCCCGCCCTGCGCGGCCACAGTTCCCCTGCCCACTCCTCCACCCACGGACACCTAGGTCACCCCAGTAAACAGCTTCCTGTCTGTGTGCTCCATGAAGGGCTGTGTCTCTCCAAAGTGGGCCTGCGTGTTTGTGTTGTAGCAACTCCCCGAGGGACCATTATTCCGCTGACACTGTGGACACCAGGCCGCCACTCCTACCAGCTGAGTGTTAAACTTCCCGCTTCTCACGTTTGGCCAAGATGCAGTGTGGTCAGACCCTGGAACATGTGCCTGGCTGATGAACATAAGTGGTGTCTGGTTAGGGTTTTAATTTGAACTTGTCTATTTATAAATGAGACTGAATGTCTTCTCATATTTCTATGGGTCTTTTGAGTTTCTTTTTTGCATTACCTGTACACATTCTTTTTTCTTACTTTTCTAACTTTTTTCGTTTTTGCAGAGGAGTTTCTACAATTTGCCTCCCAGTTCTTGGTCAGTGATGAGTTACAGGTGTTGGAAATATCACTTCCCCAGGTGAGATTTGTCTTCAAGGTTTGCTGTGGGTGTTTTTGTTGGACACCAGGTTTTATGTCAATGTCATCCTCTTTGTGGATCTTTTCATTTGTGGCTTGTGGGTTTTTAAAAATCTCATTGATCAAGTTCCTGTTTAGTCTGCTATTACGAAGATGTTCTCCTCTGGTACTTGCAGTATGTGGGAGGGTGGGCTCTGCCTATCACGTCCTGGCCCTTTGCTTCCCATGGCTGCCCTTGGGTAGTCCAGGCTCTTTCCACCAGCCTGTGCCCTTGGCCCTGCCTCTCCGAGTGTCACTCAGGTGAGGTCTCCCCTGGAGAAGCATCCATTCCCTCCCACTGTTCCAGAGCCACATAACTCAACTCTCTGCTCTCAGGGGTCTCCATACCAGTGGCCACTCTCCTCACTTGCACTCTGCCCACTGTCCTGTCAGAGGCGAGACAGTCAATCATTTATGATCTGCCTTTTATACGTTGCTAGAATGAGGCCATTGTTCTACCTAGGACTGTGTCTTATGCTCATAAGTGAGATTGGCCTGTGAAATTTCTTTCTTATATTATTCATATCAGGTTTTCATAGCAAAGCTAATCACATAACACACTGTGACTGCTCTTTTCTTCTTAGATTTCAACACACGGCATGTAAAATACAGGAATCGTCTGCTCACTGGAAGTTTGTGTGACTGTCCGGGCCTCGGCAGGGCTTGTGACAACGTGTGGTGTTCACTCACTATCTTTAACACTTCTAAGTCTTGTCCTGTTTTCTTTTTCTTTTTGAATCAGCTTGCAAATTGATACTTCACTAGGAAATTTTCTATTTCATTTAAATTTTCTAATTTAGGAACATAAAATGACTTATGGTTTTCTCTTACGATTTTTAAACATAATTACCAGGTAGGTATGTGGCTCTGTTACTTTTACCTGAAGTATTTGTTTTCTCCTTTCCCCAGCTGTTACCCTGATCAGTCTTGATAGATGTGTATCAATATCATTCATTTTACAAAAGGAATGCTTATGTCTTTTTTTTTAACTTTCAATTGATTTTGCCAGAGGTGTGTTAGTATTACCCAGATTTTCACTGGGTTTGTCTGTCTGACACTTTCTGGTTTTGTTTCACTCATATTCTATTTCTGATTTTACTTTTATTATTCCCTTCTTCTTGTTTCCTTTGGGGTTATGCTGTGGGTCCGAGTTGTCCACTCAGCTAACAGGTTTTCGGTCTCAGTTCCAAGCTAGCTAACCCTCCGGCTTTGGTACACAGCATTTTCATTGATGTCGATTTGTAAATATTCTAGTTCCCATTATTCTTTTTTCTTTGACCATGAATTACACAGAAGGTCTTTAAAACACTTCCAAATAGAAGGATGTGTGTGGGCCCGTCTTTTTGTTAGTAATTTCTAATTCATTGTGAGGTCAGAGCATCTAGACCAGGCATCCTCAAACTACAGCCCGCGGGCCACCGGGTGTTTCTGCCACTGCTGCCTGTCCTGCTTAGCAGCCGACTCATCCCAGGGCCCGCAGTCCGGCCCTCCAATGGTCTGAGGGACAGTGAACTGGCCCCCTGTTTAAAAAGTTTGAGGACCCCTGCTCTAGACCATATGCTGATGACTCCTCTGGCCTTGCTGTGCTCACTGAGATTTATCCCGTGGTCTCCCTGGAGTGGGTCTGGGCAGACGCTCCCTGCGGGCTGCTGTTGGCAGGATGTCAGCTCTGCTCATGAAGAACGAGGCCTTCCATCATCTGCGGAGGTTTGACAAAACGTCTTGTTGTGACTATGATTTGTCAACTTTTCTTGTAGTGCCATCCTTTCTGCCACGTAGGGCTGAAGTCTGTCGCGTTGGGTCTGCACTGGAGGGATGTTTACTTTCCCCTGCATGGCTCTTCTCTCCCCTCACCCCACTGCTCAGGCCCTCATAATGCCTCTTTCTTTAAGTTCGGCCCAGCCTGCCTGTTGATGCCCCCCTTTCTCTGGGCTTTGTGTTTTCCTGCTGGCTCCGCTCACACCCCCTTCATTCAACATTCCTGGGACATTGTGCCATCCTGTCTGTCTCGTATGTCAGTGGCCGATTAGGCACACCTGCAATAACTGAGTTTCCTGGTACGTGTGTCCAGTATCTCATTTTGTGTTTGCTAATTAGCATCTTTTCTCTGTTTCCCCTGCCTGGGTTTGACTGTAATTTCCTTATTTGCTTGTATTTCCTCCACCAGTTGGAACAGTGTGTTTTGTTCTCTTATTTCAGTGGGTGTTCTTCATTATTTGGACTTACATACTTAAGAAACTTTAAATTGACCATTTTTCTCCTCTGACATCCTGTAAATACCACGGTCTCCTCACCCGGCTTCCTGTGCTCAGGTCCCCATGTTGGTGGCCGGGCGCAGCTGGCCCCATCTCGCCCTGTCTCCCCCACAGGTGCGTCCTGACTGGGGCCCGGCAGCCCCTGTGCACTCTGCCTCTGGTCCCACTTCTCCTCCTCCTAGAGAACAATTTTAGAAGTCCCTTCTGCAGAGGCTCAGGATCCTCCTTTGTCTGAAATTATCCTCCTTTCACCCATGAATGGCTAATTAGCAGGACACAGACTTCTGGGTGGACAGAGTCCCCTCCATGTCTCTGGCTCTGTAATCAGAGTCCTCATTGTCAGATACACTTATTTTATTTTTGTAAGATCTCTGAAATGTGAAAGTATCTTACAGTCAGAAACATCTTATAATTGATGTGAAACAACCATGCCCGGGACAGGAGGCTGCCTTCGCAGAGTGTGGCGTCCCCAGCGGTCACTCCACAGACAGGCCTTTCCCTGCTGGGATCAGCCTCACATCCTCCTCCTGTTTCTCTTTCTTGTGAAGATTTCTTGTCTCTTCTTTCACTCTTTCTATATATTCATATTTTCTTAAGATCTCTGCTATATAATTAAATTAAAAAATTCTTTTGCCTCAGAAACTCTGTGTCCGCCTCAGGGGAAAGGACCTCTGCTCCTCTGCCGCTCTGCTCCTCACCCTCCCTGCGCTCTCTTCGGGCTTGTTTGCCTTTGTTTACTTTCATTTAACAGAGAAGGGAATCCAGGTCTGGGAAGATCACTTATTTTCCCAGGACTCCTGGAAGCAGGTCTTAGGAGCCTCCCCTCCTAAGCCACGTCTAGCACCTCCTGGTTCCAGGAAATCCTGAAATTCTGCCGAGCTCACATTCTGCTCCCACCTGCTCCATTGGAAGGGGCCTGGGCTCAGTTCAAAACCTCAGCTGTTTCCCTTTGGTTTAAGTCAGCACAGGCCATTTCCGTGTTGTAATAATTTATATAATTGTGATAAACAGGGCCCATTGTCTCCAGAAAGTCTTTCTACCCAAAGGGTCCAGCACCTAGAGTCAGCAGGTGCTAAGCTAACACACGGACACACATTCAGGAGTGTCGCAATCCTGCCGTGTGCAAGGCCAGTGAGGAAGTCACAGGCAGGAGACTCAGGAGACAGGGCCAACCCCTCTCCAGACCCCCCCACCAAAGGAGACAGGATGGCCCCACCACAAGAGAAGCCCTTTGTGGAACCAAGTGACCCAGTGACATCACAGGCTTGGAGCCCATTTCGGCCCAGTCTTTGTGTCTCTGTCTAATGGGCTGTTATGAGTCACTATGGGATGGGCTGGGCTGGGGGGACTAGGCTTGCTGTCCCAGGTTTAGAAGCCATGACACTGAGGGGGCAGCTCCGCTCAGATTATGACCTGCATGCAGGGTGTGGCCAGGGGCAGGGGCCAGGTCCTCACTCTAATGCCCAAGCTCCTGACTCCACCCTGGACTAGCTGGAGGTTGACAAAACCCCTGTGAGCTTGGGCTCTGCAGGCAGAAACTCAGCCACTGTACACCTGCAGGGCAAAACCTGAATCCAGGCCCAGACTCTCTACAGGTTGTCCAGCTCAGGACGAGGGAGAAGCTGGACAAGATGCACAGGAACACGGCTCAGGAGGATACGTGGGGCCTTGCCGTGCAAGAGTGGAACTGCCCTGCAGCTCCAGACTCAACTCTTGCACCACCACAGGCCAGGGTTGAGCTCGTGATGACCACGGGGCAGGCTTTCCCTCTCTTGGGGACTTCTGCCTGGGGACAGGTGGCCTCTCTGCTTGGGTCTAAGTGTGGCTGCCCCTGCTCAGACTGCTCAGCCCATTCCAGACAGTGGCGCCAGGTGGCCAATGTGGCTTTCTGAACACTGTGGCCACCTGGTCTGTTTTATTATTTCCCTCTGTTGCACCCTGGCCAGTGCCTGACTCGGGAGCACCCCAGTGACATGCCCTCCTTCCTACACCATGACTCGGCCACTGGGCAAGATGCAGCCGGTCTGCCTCCGCCCTGGGCTTGGGAGGGTGCAGTAATCCCTCCTGACACCGTCCTTCTGTTTAGGGACATTTTAAGCCCCTCACATTCGGGCATGTTTCACCTTCCTCTCTCCATTTCCTTTCCACAGTGGGAAGATGGCTCAGGCAGCCGCCAGAACCCTCCTGTGTTTGCATGAAAAGAAGCCCTGTCCTAGCAGGCTGCAGCAACCACAACCCTTGGCAGGGCTCTCCTGCCTGCAAGCTGTGTGGTGTAGGAAAGAGACAGTTTAGAGAGCCTGATATTTCCAGCAGGAAGGTCCAAGGTCCCTGGAAAAGTATCACTACAGGGGGTTAAGAATATGGAGCTGAGGACACGGCTGCTATTCCACGGAGGTGAGAGTTTCACCAGGTCGGAACCTCCCGGGACCACAACTTCACTCTGTGCTGGCAGCAGGGTGGCAGGGAGGCTGTCCCAGTGCCATCCTCATGCCCCAATGCCAGGCCCCCTCCCCACACTATCCTCTTGCTTTGCCCCAACTCAGAGTCCACTGTTGACCCTCCATCAGGCACAAAGCCGGGACCTGCAGCTGCCACTTCTGGGCATCCTGACTGCAGCTGCCCACACTCTGCTTAAGATATAGGATGTCAGCCCCTATGGGCTCAGGGTTTCCTCTGAACAGAGTAGAAAAGTGGGGGGAAGAGGGCAGGAGAGCAGGGATTTAGGTGCTGGACACCCCACTCACTTGTCCTCAGAGCTGGGGTCACCATCTGTTTCATGTCCCAGGTGGAAGCCAACAGTAGGACAGACCCCGGGCTCCAGGTGTGAATCAGTTTAGGGTTGCCGGGGAGGCGCTGGTTGCCCAGAGCTCAGGGTGTTGAGAATGTGCCTCGAGTTCACAGTATGTTCTTCTGCCTCGCCAGTGAGTGCTCCGAGCAGCTGCAGGGGAGACGGCAGAGAAGGAGCCCAACACCCGGTCCCGGAGGAGGAAGAAAGTTGCCCAGAGCAGGAGGTCTCGCCTCTCCCAGTCTGCAGTTTGGAATAGAGTATAGACACTCTGAAATAACCATTCTGTGTTTCTCAACAACAAAAGGATTTTATAAAACTTTGTAAAGTGGAAGAGTAGAAAGGAGGATAAAAAATAATAGTTTTAGGATATTTCCACTATTAAATGTGTGCGTGTAAGAAATGGTAATAGTCTTACTCATCAGCGTGGGAAAGTGCCTTTTGTCCAAGATTTCTGTGAGGTTTTATAACTTTATAAGTGCTTTTATAACTGGATGGTATGTTCAGATAAAAATGGAATTACTTTCCAATGCCAGCCCCGGAGCTTTGCTCTGCATGGCTGATCTGCTCGTGCGGGGGCTACATGACCTCCTGGCAGCCTCAGCCTCCGTCCCATGAACTGAAGGCAGTGTGGAGCCCACGGAGGGATGAGACAGCAGGTGTTTAGTGCCCAGTGCAGGTACAGGAAGTGCCCCATATCTGTGCTCTGCGTGAGTTCACCAGGGCCATGAGAGCAGTGGAGACGACGGCCTTGGTTCTGGGGTCCTGAAGCCTGTGCTCCCTGGAAAGGTGCAGGTAGGACTGTGCCAGGACCCTCTCTGCCTTTCAGATGACTGTCTTCTTGCTGTGTCTGTTCACGTGGTCCTCCCCCTGAGCCTGTCTGTCTCTGGGTCCATAGCTGCCTTTTCTGTAGGGATACCAGTCATACAGGGCCCAGCGCAGTGCCTCACTTTAACAGAATGTCCCAGTAGAGACCCTGTCTTCCTATAAAACCACATTCTGAGGGACAGGGATTAGGATGCCAGCACATCCTTCTGGGGGGAGGACACTATTCAACCATGACAGTTGTTCTGATGGCTCCTTGGGGCTCTGTGCCTCCCTCCTTGCAGGCCAGAGGCCCAGGAGAGGCCCTGGGCATCCAGGGCCTGAGGCCCTTGCTTGGGAAGACAGGCACAGAGTCAGGGGAAATTGTTCCCAAGCCTTGGGATTTAGTATTTTTCACCCCACTGGGTTTGGGGTTAAGCACTCAGTCTCACTGGGCTGGGCTTAGCCAGCCACGTGTGTTAAACATTAAGCCAGGCTGAGGGGAGAATGGTCCTCAGCCCAACATTTTCCCTGCTAACCGCCTGCCCAGTGGTACCGCAGCCTGTGGGGCTCTGGACACGTTTCCTGCAGATACTAAGACCCTAGTGGCCACCCCGTGTGACTAGGAAGCCAGCTCAGGGGAGGGTGGCCAGATGCCCTGCAGGGAGCCACCCTCAGGAGACACTGGTCTGTGATTGAGGATGTCCTCCTTCTCCAACCCAGTGGCTACAGTGATCAGAGCTGCAGAGGAGCCGGGTGGGGCTAGGAGGTGGGACCCAGATGAGGGGCTCCCAGACCCATCCTGGACACCTTAAATGGTGGAAAGACAAGCCTCTGCCACGGTGACGACCCCAGGGACCTCTAGGGGCCAGCGACACCAGGGGGAAGCTGGGACCCTTTGTGCTGCCCTGCTTCATCTTTTGATTTTGGTCCTTTAGGAAAGATTCTTGCTCATCACCTGCCTTCATCCTCCTGGTTGCAGTGGAGGAGTGTGGAGGGGAGCAGTGGTTTCTGGACAGAGCCAGAGCCCTCCGATTCCCACAGGGCTGAGTTTCTCCCTGTGACTGGCATTTTTCTGCAGCCTGGTCAGGCTGAGGTCTATCTCAGCACACACCCTCCTGTAACACAGATGCCCAGGCCCCTGGAACTGTCCCTTGAAAGGGCTGAGTCTCTCAAGGGCCAAGGTTCCGGTGGGCTGAGTCAGGTAAGGGCTAAGCTGTGGGAGGAGGACGAAGTTGTGGAAGGGTGAAGTCTCGGGAGGGCTCCAGGTGAGGTTTCCATCTCTCATCTTCTGAAGCCATCGTGGCCGGGCGTATTAGGACAGGATGGCTTCCCAAGTCTCCGCTGGGAATTCTCCATCAAGGTGCTAAGGAAGGCACTGAGGCCTGGTCCTGCTGCATGGTGGGTGTGGGAAACTATGGGGTTTTTAGTAGAGGAGAATTTGGAAAGGCTAGCTCCCCTGGATGCCCTGCCTGGTGGTCCTGGTTACTCAGAGCAGGGGAAGGCTTGTCAGCATGGGGTGGGCTGGTGGCTCAGACGGGGCCTCACCTGGCTTGAATCGGCCATCTATAACAGGTGTCTTCCCAGAGACCCCCAATTTCACAGTATTTTGGTAACTTGCTTAGTAACGAACCCAGCAGGGGAGAAGCAGGTGAAGTCATCCAGGATGATTAAGAGACCTGGAACTGCTTTATCGAGCAGATTTTTTTTTTAATTCACTCGTAGTGGAGAGTTCCGTGTGGATTCCAAAGGCAAGTTCCTATGAACCTGCATGTCATGAGTGGGGGTGAGGAGCTGGCAGGGGGACGGGAGACAGACACTCGGGTGGCCTGTGCAAAACTGTTCTGACTCTCAGGCTCCACCACCACTGTGACTAGACCAGAATGATCCAGCACACAGGACAGTGATGTCACCGGGGCTTCCAACTCTTATGTGGAGAGTCACCAGGCTGCTCTGGTGCATCTGGGGGGACATTACCCATTTCTGTGATCGGCTGCATCATGTGCACCCCAAATGCTGTCAGGGTAAGTCTCTCTCCCTCTCTTTACCGTCATTCTAATGAGGGGGAAGTTCTGCCCCTCTCGGCTCCAGCTCCAAGTGTTCATTTCAGGAACAGCTCTGAAATGCTGGGAGTGGGAAAAAGTGGTCTCCTGCTGGGGAGGGGTCCTCTTCCTGCCCACATGGGGCTTCTAGGAAGACAGAAGCATCAACCTGTGTGAACTGAGTAACTTTCTGAAAAAAAAAAAACTGTGGGGGAATATACTAGTTTGTCTATAGTGGTTTTGCTTTTTCACTTTTGAAGTTTAAGGAACCCCAATACCTTTTATTAAGGAAGTTAGTCTGTTTCTCTGTAATAATATTCAACAACCAATATTGGATAAATAGGCAAGTATTGTTTGTAAACTTAATAGACTATCTCATAAGTTTACAGTTGTAAATCTAAGGATCTTAATCACAAGCACTTGGATAATAAAAATGGGGTAGAACAGGAAATGGCCCGTAACCGTGATCAGATCTAAAGAGAAATATTAGACAAGAACAAGGAGACATCAAAATAACTGCTGAAGTGATAAGCATTAAGGAAAATTTGTTTTAAAATTCAAAGTGTATTTAAATTACGCCACTGTTCTCAAAGAGTGACTCAGCCGTCCTCCCTCCCCATCCCAGAGTCTGTGCAGCGCTCAGATCCCACACGTTCTATTTCTAACAGTGACAGAGGAGGCAGGGAAATGGGAGTCTGTATTAGGCTCTCTTCCTAACAGGCAGTGGCTCACTTTGGTTTTCAGTTGCAAATACCTATAGATTAGCAGAATGCCTCAGCAGACCCAACACTGGGCCTATTCCCCAAACCATTGGAGCTCAGGGCCCCTCCCACCTGCCGGCCCTGCAGGGACTCTGCTCCCCTCTCCTGGGCCCTGAGCCGAGTATCCCCTTTTGCTCCTGCCCATGTCCCAGGGCCCTTCCTGGGGAGACTGTGTCCTTCACTGAAGTCAGACCCACAGCCTCTCCTGCCAAACACTTCACAGTTGGGAACTAACCTCAGGAGGCCACTCAGAGCAGGCTGGGTCTGGAGGTGGGGACAGGAGCACCAGGAAGGAGTGCAGGCCAGGACCTGGGAGCAGGCGCTACACTTCCAGCCTGGTCAGCTCCTCAGAGTGGGACAGCTGAGCCCACCGGCCACGGTGTGACCATGCACCAGCCACGTGTGTGTGTCAGGAGGGGTTCACTTGTGCCTTAAGTCTCAGCAGCACGTACATACAACTTAGACTAGGAGCTGAACCCCAAACTCAACACATGTGAGCCTGAAGCTCAGGCCTGTCACAGCATAGATAGCTTTGTGCCTGTTCATCTGACAAAGGCTCTTTGTAGAAAAGAACACATTTGCAATTGGAAATGCAGAGTTAACGGGCACTAAGGGCTACAGGTGTCAGTAAGCTTCAGAGACAGGGTGCATCTGCCCCAGTCTGGCAATTCCAGATGGGGCGTCAGGATGAAGAGGTGAGGCTTCCAACAAGGCCACTCCGCTCTCTGGGGGCCGAGAGCCCGGGGTCTTCTCTTGTGTGACCCAGAAAGCCAGAGAGCCCAGTGGGGTACATGCCTGCCTGAGCCCAGGTTAATTTTTAAAACTGCTGCGATCTCCCAGAGGCTCCTGGATGGTAAACAAAAGCTGCTCCAGTTTTAATCATCCCCAGGAGGGAAAGCTCAGCCCGGTGGAGGTCACTGAAGGTCAAGAGGAGTCAGAGAAAAGGCCTTTCACGGAGCACTGAAAGGTTTGTTCTGAACAAATATTTTAAAAGCCAAGATCTGAAAGCAGCCATATGCCTCCATCTGGGGACCAATTAGTCTTTTTCATCTGCGATTTACTCAGTAGGACTTGGCCTTTGCAGACTTCTGAAAGTCAAGGAGCAGAAGCTAACACTACCCTAAAACCTGCTCACAGCACAGCCCGGGTGCAGCTTAATGGAATGCGTTTTTGAGAGTGAATTTCCTGGAAGAATATAGAAAAAAGAATTTTAAAAAGGAAACTCTGATTTTCATCTAAGTCTCTGAGCCAGAGGAAAGGCTTACCACCATATAGGATCCTGTATTTGAACACAGACTTACCTTTCATGTCCTTGCTTGAACACATTAGCTCCTTGCTTGAATGAGCTCTGTGTTAGGGAGCCGGTAGTTTTTCAGAAAGGTCTCAAAACTCACTGCCCCAACCTCACCGCTCTCCCCACCAGGACTCTAGCCATCATCTGAGTGACCATGCTTCCCCCTCAGGGACACAGTCACACCAACTCCAAGGGTGAGAGACCCAACTCCCCTGAAAGTGTGGCAAGGGACAGGTGCAGGGAGGTGCGAGTCACTGGCCTGATTAGAGGGGCTTTAAGTGTCAGGTCATTATCAGATGGAGTTGTAGCCTGGTCCTGTGGGACAGAGACTTTAAGATCTGAGCTGAGCCCTCCTCTTCTCACAGGGGAGCAGAGCCTGCACCTGTCAGAAGGGACACAGCAAGTGTCCTCAGAGCAGGGGGAGTGTGGCACCTCTTGGCTGGGGCTATGCTTTGCTACCCCATGTGGGCCCGTGAGGAGGGTTGTTCCCTAACAGCCACAGCTAAATGTACCTCTGGGAATAAAGTCACCAGTACAGTATGTTAAAAAAAAAAAAAATACCACCATGGAATATAAAAGGAGGTCCATGCTATATGCAGACATTTGCAAAGTGTGAACATATAAAAACCGTATGTTGGGACATGAAGAACACTTAGGGCCAGATATGCTATAATTAAGCAGGTCTGTAATAACTTTCAAAGATGCAATTAGCTTCTGTGTGCTTGTTCCTATTCTGGTCTCTGGGGCTGCAGCCCAACAAGGCAGAGGCAGTCTCAGAGCACAGGGACATCGGCCTGGCCCAGAGGCTGGCTGGGCTTCAGCAAGCTGTCCGACTTCTGGCCACCTCTCATCAGGGGCTCACCCCAGCAGGCTCCCCAGGGAACTGTCAGGGCCAAACGTAGCCACCCAGCAGTGCAAGTGGGGACTGGAGCTCTCCATGCACAGCTGTGAGGGTTTTGTTGAGTATATCCCAAGGAAGACAAGGTTTCTCTACTTTTTAGGATATACCAACTTTCAATTTGAAGCCCTGATAATTAAACACATTCTGTAATTTGGTGCACACACTTACACAAAATGATATTGTAGAGCAGAAGAGCCCACGTGCTGAGCTAGAAATAATTTAAGGGAAAGAAATCATTTTATACCTTTGCATTCGCCGTCACTATTCTTCACCTCCATGTCTGAGTGACTCTGATTCTCCCACGCTGATCCTTGGTGAGCCACGTGGGGCTGCGTCCCTGGTACAGTTCTCTCCCACGGGCACTGCTCCGCTCCTGCCCAGGGAAGGGTCTGGGCAGCTGAAGGTCTCCGGCTGCCCCAGGCCTGGGCCATGCTGAGAGCCATCATTCCCCTATAAATTCAAAACTCTCCATGAGGAAAGGTCATGTGTTTACCTAAAAAGAGCTTAAATCACAATTTAAATCTGAATTAAAGGGATATTCAGGGAATGCAAATTCTCTCTACATGCCGGGGTCTAAGGCCTTCAAGTCTTCCACCAGGTACACCAACTAACTGTCTGGGGTGAGCTCTTTCCCTCCCTCTTGGCTTCCCACTAGCATCACAGCCCCCAAACATCCTTCCATGAGCTCAGCACAACCCAGTGCTCCGTGGCTTCTGCACTAGATGAGGAGCTCAGAGCCCTGGGGCCAAGGAGGGGAATGTTTTCCTAAGGAAGAGCCGGAGGCAGGATGCTGCCGTCACTGACAGGCCAGCCCAGACTCAGACAGGCGAAGGAACAAGTCACCACAGCGGACAGGTGCATGCAAGGTGAGACGTGTGCAGAATGACAGCCAACTTCTGATGAGTGAATAATTTCCAGCTTGAGCAAACCTGGTCTTTGACTTAAACATATTCTAGAAACTTTGCACCTGTGGGTGACTCAAAACATGCAAATGGTTGCAATATATTTCCTAATGGGTCTCCGATTGTCTTTGGAGAAAGGTTAGATTAGTAATATTTACCATCCCACCAACAAAAGTAATTTAAAGAAACTAGAAATTGTAGAAAGAGCCTTTAAGTAAACACATGAAGCACTGGGGGTTGTTTGGGCTGCAGAGACAGTGATCAGGTGGAAATTCCACTGGCGGCAGGGCTCAGGACCTCCTGATGACTCAGGGAAACGGAACGGACCAAATAAAAACAAAATGAATAATCCCTGTATCATTTCTGTGAAAGCCAAGAAATCAGGTCAGTTAAGGGGACCCAGATTATTAATAGTCACCCAATATCTGCTTGGGCTCTGAGGTTCTCCATTTATTTAACCCAGGGACGAAACGAAAGACCAGTGTGCCGTGATGTCCCTACCCCACCCTGTTTGTTATCATCTCACATCCTGAACTGAGTTGCAGACCTGCTGCAGTGGGAGGATGTTGTCTGTTGGCCCCGAATCACTCCTGTAAGAACACAGGCTTCTCCCTTCTCTGCAGCCCCTGGACAGGTGCAGCCCTGGGACCTGGCACCTGGTATCCACTCTAGCAGGCGGGTGCTTGGGTTCCAGGCCATTGGGCACCTGCACATCCCCCCAGTAGGCAAGTTTTGGGAGAGTGAGCAGAGCTGGTCTACTGGGTGCAGCCCACAGCCACTCAGATGACCCCGCTAGCTGGATCTGTGACCGAGGAAGAACTAACAGTCCCCAACCAGACATGTTCTAAATGAAAACAGAGAATCCCCTTTTTCTGGGGTTATTAACCTAAAATCAGGCAAATCTGATCATCTAGTGATGTAAAGAAACTAAAGAATGAAGCCGAGGAGGAAAATGACAATGTGACAGGCCTGGGGTGATGGAGAATGAGTAGAGAAAAGGAGAGACAGAGCCTGGCCCAGCATTGCTGCTCATGCGGGCTCCAGACGCTGATGTCTGCCCATCCCCTGGCTTCTGTGGTGGCCCTGCTGTCCTCTCTGCATGTGAGCCTATAACAAGCCTCTCTGCTCAGCTCATCACTTTGGAGCAGAGATTTGATCCACAGCCTCACCTGTGCTGCAGTCCTGCTTCTATCTCTATGTTTGGCTCCTGCCTGGCCGCAAGATGGGGCAGCACTGCGGTTACTCTGGGTGACTCTAACTGGCACCAAGCACAGGTGCCTTCCAC
Source organism: Otolemur garnettii (assembly GCF_000181295.1). NCBI lineage: Eukaryota > Metazoa > Chordata > Mammalia > Primates > Galagidae > Otolemur > Otolemur garnettii. The sequence goes on from NW_003852451.1 coordinate 1,522,323, forward strand.
AGTTGGACACCAGGACAGGTGCTGCACAGACAGCCTTCATTTCACCCTCCTGCCACCCTGTGACCTGCACAGGAGTAACTCTTGAAAACTCAAGACAAGAAGAGTTTAAAAACCATTCCAGCTTTTCTCACAAGCTAGCTTCAAACCTGGTTCTTCCAAACCTAACATTCAAAATTTTAATAATTACTTCCTCAGACAACCTCATACAACCTCAAAGGTTTGGGAGCATGAATGGTAGATCCACGTGTTCAGCGTTTCCCTTTCACAATTTCGGGCTTTTCACCAAATGGAGAAGTATTTTTCGTATCTTTGGGCTCTTGCTGGAGCAGAGAGAGGTCTGCTGCCAGGGATACCTAGGAGCTGATTAGACTACCAGGCCAGCCCAGACCTTCAGCCCCAGAGTTCCCATTTACAGGAAGACTCTAAAGTCTGCGAAGTGCTACCTTGGGGGACAAAGGCTAAAACCTTAGGGGACATTCAAGGATTCCCTTCAGATAAAACACCCGATCAGAAGGCAATGCCCTGGGACACTCACTGTCACTCTGAACTTGTTCTCTCAATCTTGTCAACAAAAGACTGAAAGGCTATTCAGAGAACTTAGCTCACAACTTGTGAGCCACTGAAGGGCATCCTGGTTTTTTAAGTTTTTTTGTTTGTTTGTTTTATTGTTGGGGATTCATTGAGGGTACAAGAAACCAGGTTACGCTGATTGCATTTGTTAGGCAAAGTCTCTCTTACAATCATGTCTTGCCCCCAAACGGGTTTTTGAAGTTTTGTAGTAGCTTGAAAACTGCACTAGCTGTAACTATGAACGGTTAGGATGATCGATGGAAGCAATAAAAGAAGGCACATAAAAACCCACGCTTATTTAAAGTCTTGTATATTTTGATTCTTTTCCCCTTTCTTTCAATTCAGAGTAAACAGTCTTTTCACATTAATTATTTATCCTTACACAACAATATATAATTGTTGTAGAAAATGTAGAAAGTGCAGGTAAACAAAGAAGGGGGGACAGGAGAAGAAAACAGGAGGAAGGACGCCCAGAGGCCCTGTCCAGGGCTGACGCCACCGGCTGACACTGCTGCAGGCATTGCAGAGATCTTAAGAACAGTAGGAAAATACTTACTCCCGCACTTTTCTAAAGATCCAGCTGTGAACTCTGGTGCTGAGTGCCTGTGGGTCTCTGCTTTCACAAGCCACTGAGGAGCCCAGTGGACCAAAGAGAAATTTACATATTCTTCACAATCACTAGGCCTATGACTAAATCGGCCTTTTTTTGTTTGTTTTGTTTTGAGATAGTCTTACTCAGTTGCCCTGGCTAGAGTGCCATGGTGTCATAGCTCACAGCAACCTCAAACTCTTAGGCTCAAGCAATCCTCCTGCCTCAGCCTCCAAAGTAGCTGGGACTACAGGGGCCCACCACAGCACCTAGCTAGTTTTTCTATTTTTAGTAGGGATGGGGTCTCCGTCTTGCTCAGGCTGGTCTCGAACTCCCGAGCTCAGGGATCCACCCACCTCAGCATCCCAGAGTGCAGAGACTGCAGCAGTGAGCTCCCTTAAATCTGCCTTTCAGAATGTGTCCCTTCCCTTAAGCCTCAAGTGGTCCCAGAAGAACGAACAATGAGGTATGAACATTAGACCCCAGGACTGGAACCACCTGGAAAAACGTCTGTTTTTCAACCTTGCTGGAGTTGAAACGAGCTGATAAAACGTTCATGTCATGATGCCTTGTGAATTTAGCTGCAATAACCTTTTCTGTCCTCACTTGACTTGGCCTGCACTGTGGGCCTTCTCTCTCTCTTTCTTCTGAACAGGAAGCCATCTCTCTTCCCTTCTCATTCCCTCCCTCTCTCTAAGACAAAATAAAGCCTTTACTTGTATATCTTAATCTCGGTCTAGAGAAATTGTTTGCTCTCCAGGGCAGTAATAACTATTACAATACCCCGTATTGTAATAAAAAGTTACAGAAATGATTATGCTCTTTTTTTAATTCCTCGGCTAAGAGTAATGTTACACTTACTTTGATCTTCTAACCAAATCAGTAATAACCTTCCCATAACTGATCACTGCACCACTTAGTAATAACTGCACGTTCCTGGAGTGCCACCCTGCACGTGTCAGTCATCTGCACTTCGTCCTGGGTCACTGTCCTGCCAGTCCCACAGCTGAAGCTAACACCCCCAGAACCGTGTGTCTGATGCCCCAGCGACTATGGCTCTGGCCTTTCCATGTCCATTCCCGCCCTAGCCACCCCTCTCCCTGGTGGCTCACCTGTGCTCCCGGAAACTCACGTTCAAGGTCTGGTCATAAGGGAAACGCAGACTCCCAAAATTGGTTAAAAAGTTAAGATGAAGGTGATGCCGTGCATAGGCGACCATGGGTGCAGAAACCCGCTGTGCCCAGAGTGCCTTCTGGTTTATTCAGGTGTGCAGGAGAAACCAGTTCCCCAATTATTGATTGAATATTTAATTATAAGTTACCCTTATGGGGAGCTTTGGAAGTCCCCAGTCTAGGGGCTGCCTATGATTATTCACAGGACTGTGGACATAGCAGGGAGTGTACCTCATGGCTCAGAGTCCTGGAGATATCTAAACCCTCTCTCCTGGGGTGTCAGGGGGGCCCTGCTGTGGCTGACAGGGGCAGGAAACTGCCCCTGGAGCTCTCTCAGGAGCGCCTTTGCAGTGTGAACCCAGATACCCTCTGGGCACTCTCAGGGCTCCCTGTGACTTAGCTTTGAGACTAACACCAGGGAGCAGACAGGACCTAGGGGCACGCAGATCACTGGATACCCAGCCCCAAAATTGTTACAATTCCTGAGCTTGCCAAGGAAGGAGGCCAGGGAGCCAACAACCTCCATCTGTCCCATTGGGACCAGGATCCTAACACCAGCCACTAAGCTGGATAAAAATAATTGCACAGCTCATCATAAATAGGTAATGTTATGTAAACAGTCCAGAATCCCCAGGTAAGCAAACAAGGTAGTTTTCATGAGCCAGCCGTGGGTAAGAACACCCAGATTTTTTGTCATTGTCGCCTTTTCCTCATAGATAAGTTACAATACTGACAATTCCAATGAAAGTTATTCTTGTTTCAGCCGTTCTCACCTTCTTCATAAACAGAGGGGTAGAAGAGAAGCACAGTGTGATGCATGGAACTAGAACTTTGTTTTCCAGATGAGCACCAGTGGCTACAAATTAATGATTTTCCCAGGGAAGCGTCAGAGTCAGTGGGTATTTGGCTTTCAAGCAACATTTCCTTCCTGCCAATAAATCATAAACCTTAATATCTATTAACTTGCCTTTCTGCATGGAAGGCTCCAGGTGCCTCCACTCCACAGTATTCTTACAGCCCTGGTGACAGATGCAGGCTGCCCAGCGCTCAGGACACAGGTGCCGGCATGCTCGGCTCACCTGCTCCACAGGAGAAGTGGAGTGTAAGCCCTCACGCTGCACGCATGGAGCTGCCCTGAGCCTCCCTTACGTAGGTGTCAGAGATGCAGGGTGAAAAGCTAAGGTGTTTGTACACACAAGTTATCAACACCCCAGAAATAATTCTTTTTTAAATGGAGAGCAATATGGCATGTTAAACATAACCCCAAATTTGGGGGCTGCCACAGTTCAGACCTCTGTCCTCTCCTCTGTGAAGTAGAGATGATCCCCCCTCTCTAAGCTTTTGGTGAAGGTTGGTCAAAGCTCTACCTGAAGCAGCAGCCCAGGGGACGGTGAGTGCTGCCCCGTCCTAGGCAAGGGCCTCAGGTAATAGCTAAAATGTTACCTACACTGCTTGTGCATTTTCAAGTGATCTTGGCTGCAGTGTGAATGGAGAGGTATGTCTGCAACTCTGTGCACTGAGAGGTAAGGTGTGAGGTCCGACATCCTGACAGCTTCTGGGATTCAGAAGAAATCCACTTTCCTGCCCCTAGTCTTTCACACAAGGCCACAGAAATACCACCCTGTGGTCATTCAAGGCTACAAATTGTGTTCTTTGCGTGAGTGAACACTAGATTATGCTGCTGATAAATTGTTTTTCCTACTTCTCAAATATATAGTCTGTTGTTAACAGAAGAATAGTTTGTAGCAGATTAGATTCAATCATTGGGAGGAGTAATAGAAGTTCGATTCACTCCAAATTATGTATTTTTTAAAAAATCATGCTATAATTGCCAATTTGGGGTTTTCTTCTAATAACTGAAAATTCCTGGAAGTGGCCTTGAATATCCCAAAGAAAGCTGCTTTGACAAAAAGCCTCTGATGCAGGTCAGTCTGATAGCTGCCCACTGGTTTGAGGTTTTTTGTGTGAATTTGATTCATGGTTTTATTTTCTGAGTCATGTGCTTTTGCCCAAAGCCTGCAGCTTTGAAGGGCTCTGAGTTTACTCAGCAGTGGAGCCAGCATTGTCTGAGCCTGGTGTGTGCACAGTAACAGACACGCTTTGTTTTCAGGCTTGGCTGCTGCTTTCAAGTAGAGCAGCCAGCTCCAGTCCGTTTCAGGGACTGCTCCCCAGCCAGGCCTGTGCAGAATATCCTGTCTGCTTAGGGCCAACTCCTGGGAAATTCCTGAAACCATACCCGGGCGGGGGAAGGGGCTGGCTGAGCGAAGGCAAAGATGAGGGTTGTGCCTTATACTTTGATGCACCCCCTTCACAAGTGGCTTAGAGGGGAGGTGCATGGGGGGGTGATAGCTGGGCCATGGGGAAGCCACAGACATTGGCACTGCTCAGTTTGACATACAGGCACCACGAGCACACTCAGGTGTCTGCCGGAGCTCTCCGGGGCTCTGAGTGGGAACCAGGCCCCTTGGCAGAGCTTCAAGTCACAAAGGAAGAAACAGATTTATGCCACAGGCAGCATCTTCACCCACTCCCAGTAGGGTGTGGGTACAAAGCCACCACATCCCTGTGTCAAAACTGCAACCTTCAAGAATTAATGCTTTTTCAAGATCAGAAAAACAGTAAACAAATCTCTCTCAGCCCAGAAAGTTGCAGGATCTACTAAGACCACCCCACCCACCTCTTTTCCCGTGAATATCTCCAAACCTGGAATTAACTAAGTCCCACAATCTTTACGAAGCCAAAGAATGCCAGCCTTTACCCAAAATTAAGCTCAGCAGAGACAGAACAATCATAATAAAGGGGCGGTTGGTATTTGTGGGTGAAGCCAGCAGGACGGGGCAGCTGCCAGCAGAATGCCTACCTCAAGGAGGTTACGGGGACCCAGCTCCCCACTCTCAGCTGCTTTCTCTCAGAAACAAAGTAGTTAAACTTTCATCTTCAGCCTGCAAAGGCTGAGTTGAGGGCTCAGATTTAAGGTTAAATATCTCCCCAAAGCATTCTTATTCACAGTAAAACCAGTATGGGGAGTGTGGGGGATGGGCAGAGTATGGTATTTTGTGAACACTTTGACAATTTTTATTCTTTTTCTTTTTCTTATTTTTTTACATTTTTCTTTTTTTAATTAAGTCATATATACATAGATCATGAATACATTTATGCCTTTGTGGATTCAATGTGTTGATTATTTGTACAAATTGGAGTGCTTACATCCTACTAATTAACATAGCTTTCACCTCATTTACTTAATCACAGTGTTAAGACATTTGTGTTCAATACTTGATAGATTTGACTTGTACCCTTGCAATATGCCCCATAGGTGCGGTCCCACCATTCACCCTCACTCTATAGAACCACACCCTCTCTCTTCCCATCCCCCACCCCTTCCCACCTTCATCCTGGGCTATAGTTATGATTCATCTCTCATATGAAAGTGTGAGTGATTATAAATTGTTTTTATTGTCGTGCTGAATACATTGGATATTTTTTTTCTATTCCTGAGATACTTTACTAAGAAGACTATTTTTCAGCTTCATCCATGTAAACGTAAAAGAGGTAAAGTCTCCAATTTTTTTAAATGCGGCATAGTATTCCATGGCATACATACACCATAATCTATTAATCCATTCATGGGTTAATGGGCACTTGATCTTCTTCCAAGACTTGGCAATTATGAATGAGCTCCAATGAACAATCTGGTGCAAATATCTTTGTTGCCAAGTGATTTTTGGTCTTTTGGATATATACCTAGTAGAGGAATTGCAGGATCAAATGGCAGGTCTACATTTAGATCCCTGAGTGTTCTCCAAACTTCTTTCCAAAAGGAATGTACTAGCTTGCATTCACACCAGCGTGCAGAAGTGTTCCCTTTTCTCTACATCCACGCCAACATCTGTAGTTTTGGGATATTGTGATGTGGGCTACTCTTACTGGAATTAGATGATATCTCAAAGTGGTTTTGGTTTGCATTTCTCTGATTAATGATGATGAGCATTTTTTCATGTGTCTGTAGACCATGCGCCTGTCTTCTTCAGAGAAGCTTCTGTTCGTGTCTCTTGCCCAAAATGAAATGGGATCACTTGTTCTTTTCTTATTAATAAGTTTGAGTTCTCTATGGTTTCTTGTTATTAGACCTATGTTGGAAATATAACCTACAAAAATCCTCCCCCATTCTGAGGGGGCTGTCTATTTGCTTTACTTAGTGTGTTCTTGTCAGTGCAGAAGCTTTTTAGTTTGATCAGATCCCAGTAATGTATTTTTGATGTTGCTTCAATTGCCCAGGAGGGTCCTCTTCATAAAGTGTTCTCCTAGGCCAATGTCTTCAAGTGTTTCTCCTGCACTCTGTCCAAGAATTTTCACAGTTTCACGTCTTGAGTTTAAGTCCTTTAACCAGTGAGAGTCAATTTTTGTTAGAGGAAAAAAGTGTGGGTCCAGTTTCAGTCTTCTATAAATTGCCAGCCAATTCACCCAGCACCATTTGTTAAATGGGAAATACTTCCCTCAATTTATATTTTTGATAGGCTTATCAAAGATCAAATGATGATAAGTGTCTGGGTTAATCTCTATTTATGTGCCAGTACCAAGCTGTTTTGATCACTATAGATTTATAGCATAGTCTAAAGTCTGGTAGCATGATACCTTCTGATTTGTTTTTATTTCTGAGTAATGTCTTGACTATTTGAGGTTTTTATGTTTCCATATAAAACGAAGTACTAATTTTTCCAGATCAAGTATGACAGAGGTACTTTAACAGGGATTGCATTAAATATGTAGATTGCTTTGGGAAGTAGAGACATTTTAAAAATTCTGATTCTTCCCAGCCCTGAGCATGGAATGTTTTTCCATTTGTTAACATCTTCAGCTATTTCTTTTCTCAGAGTTGCATAGTTCTCTTTATAGAGATCTGTCATGTCCTTTGTTAGATACACTCCCAGATGTTTCATCTTCTTTGGCACTATTGTAAAAGGAATAGAGTCCTTGATTGTTTTTTCAGCTTGACTATTGTTGGTATATATAAAGGCTACAGATTTGTGAGTATTGATTTTGTATCCTGAGATGCTGCTGTATTCCTTGATCACTTCTAGGAGTTTTGTAGTTGAGTCCCTGGGGTTTTCCAGATACACAATCATATCATCTGTGAAGAGTGACAGTTTGATCTCCTCTAACCCTGTTTGGATCCCCTTGATTGCCTTCTCTTGCCTGATTGCAATGGCTAAGACTTCCATTACAATGTTAAAAAGCAG
>NW_003852451.1:1529946-1564395 GCF_000181295.1 Otolemur garnettii
ATTTTCTTAAGTGTTCTGATCAAGAAAGGATGCTGGATATGATCAAAAGCTTTTTCTGCATTAATTGAGAGAATCATATGCTCTTTGTTTTTTATTTTGTTTATGTGATGTATTAAATTTATAGATTTACATATATTGAACCATCCTTGGGACCCTGGGATGAAACCCACTTGGTCATGATGTATAATTTGTTTGATGTATTACTGGATTCTGTTTCCTAGGATCTTATTGAATTTTTTTGCATCAATATTAATTAGAGATAATGGTCTATAATTTTCTTTTCTTGTTGGGTCTTTTCCTGGTTTGGGGATATTTGCTTCATAGAGTGTGTTGGGGAGTATGCCTTCTTTTTCTATGTTTTGGAAAAGGTTGAGTAGTATAGGTACTAGTTCCTCTTTAAAGATCTGGTAGAATTCTGATGTGAAGCCATCTGGTCCCAGGCTTTTCTTTTTGGGGAGATTTCTTATAGTTGATGCTATTTCAGAACTTGTTATAGGCTTGTTCAATATTTCCACTTCTTTCTGGCTAAGTCTAGGAAGGTGGCATGTTTCCAAGTATTGGTCTATTTCCTTCAGATTTTCATACTTCTGAGAATAGAGTTTTTTGTAATATTCATCAAGGATTGTTCAGATTTCTGAGGAGTCTGTCATTATTTGGCCTTTATCATCTCTAAATGATGAAATTAGGGATTTTACTCTTTTATTTCTGGTTAGTTTGGCCAAAGGTTTATTTATTTTATTGACCTTTTCAAAAAACCAACTTTTTAATTTATTGATCTGTTGTATAATCCTTTTGTTTTCAATTTCATTTAATTCTGCTTTAATTTTAGTTATTTATTTTCTTCTTCCAGGTTTGGGGTTGGAATGTTCTTCTTTTTCCAGTTGCTTGAGATGTCCCATTAAGTTGTTGACTTCCTCTCTTACCATTCTTTTGAGGAAGGCTTGCAATGCTATAAATTTCCCTCTTAGGACTGCCTTTGTGGTGTCCCAGAGGTTCTGGTAGTTCATGTGTTCGTTATCTTTTTGTTCCAAAAATTTGGTAATTTCATTCTTAATCTCATCTATGACCCAGCTATCATTCAGCATGAGGTTATTTAGTTTCCATGATTTTGTATGAGTATGCAGATTCCTGTTGTTACTGAGTTCAACTTTTATTCCAATGATGGTCTGAGAAAATGCAAGGAATTATTTCTATTCTTTTAAATTTGCTGAGATTAGCCTTGTGACCTAAGATGTGATCAATTTTGGAGGATGTTCCAGGGCTAATGAGAAGAATGTGTATTCAGTTTTTTTAGGATGAAATGTTCTGTAGAAGTCTGTTAAATCCAATTGTTGAATGGTTTAGTTTAAGTCTAAAATTTCTTTGCTTAGTTTCTTATTGGAGGATCTAACCAACACTGCCAAAGGGGTGTTAAAATCTCTGACCATTATGGAGCTGGAAGAAATCAAGTTGCTCATGTCTGTTAGAGTCTGTCTTATAAATTGAGGCACATTCTGGTTGGGTGCATAAATGTTAATAATTGAAATCTCATCATGTTGAGTGTTGCCCTTAACAAATATGAAATGACCATCTTTATCTTTCCTTACTTTTGTTGGTTGAAAGACTATTGTATCTACGAATAAAATTGCAGCACTTGCTTTTTTCTGATTTCCATTAGCCTGAATTATAGATGACTATCCCTATATTTATCTTTTAAGGTAAGATGAGATTCTTGTATACAACAGATATGTGGCCTGAGTTTTTGTATGCAGTTAGCCAACCTGTGCCTCTTTAGGGGACAATTTAAGCCATTCACATTGAGAGTATTGATAAGCCTGGTAGTATTTTGGGTATTGAGTTTTTCATAAGTCCAGTGGACATTTTTAATCCTTTTGCCACTTTGGAAGTTGGAGTTTGATCAAAAGTTTCTGAGTGGATTTACTTTGGTGGTAGAGGATTGTGCTGTTCATTATGGAGGATAGGTCTGAGAATATCCTAGGGATCTGGTTTAGCTATGACAAATTTCTTCAACATGTGAAACTCAGTTTAGCTGGATACAGTATCCTGGGTTGAAAGTTACTTTGTGTTAGAAGATTTAAGGTTGATGACCACCCTCTTCTAGCTTGAAAGGTTTCAACAGAGAGATCTGCAGTCATTCTAATATTCTTCCCCTTGTAGGTTATGGTTTTCTTATGTTTGGCTGCTTTCAGAATTTTCTCCTTCATATTAACTTTGGTGAAGTTAATTATAATGTGTCTGGGAGATGGTTTATTTGGGTTGAGTCATGCTGGGGTTCTGAAGCTGTCTGCTATCTGAATTTCAGAATCTCTTGCCATGTTTTGGGAAGTTCTCCTCTATTATCTATTGCAGTAGAGCATCTGTGCCTTTCGAAGCAACCTCATCACCTTCAGGAATTCCTATACAGTGAATATTTGTTTTCTTCAAATTATCCCAGAGCTCTCTGTGAGAATTACCCATTTTTGCTCTCCATTTCTCTTCCTCTTTGAGTGTTTGAGAGAGTTCAATAGCTTTGATTTTAATGTCAGAGATCCTTTCTTCTGCCTGCTCCATTCTGTTACTGAGGGATTCTACTGTATTTCTCAGATCTTTGAGTGCTACAAGTTCTTGCCTCAATGTGTCAAAATCTTTGGTGATTTTGTCTTTGAATTCTTGAGACACCTTTTTTTTGTTGTTGTTGCAGTTTTTGGCTAGGGCTGGATTTGAGCCCGCCACCTCTGGCATATGGGGCCAGGGCCCTACTCATTTGAGCTATAGGCACCATCCTAGAGACAACTTTTCTATTACTTCTTGAAATTCTAATTCCATCCATTCTTTACTTCCATTCTGATGATCTTATTAGCCATCCAAATTCTGAACTCAATTTCTGACATCTTAGCCATTTGTTTATGAATAGGATCATCTGGTGTGTCTGTTTTGTCATTTCATGAGGGAGTTGATCTACTCTGATTATTCATATCACCAGAGTTTTTCCACTGATTCTGCCCCATGATTATTTTTCACTGTTTGGCTAGATGGGCAGGTAAGTTGAAATTGGATTGGGCGCTCCTGTAGTTGTGGTTAACCAGCCCTTTGCCAAGGATCTGGGACTAGTGACTGTAGCTTTTTACCCTACAGCTTTGCAAAGGACCCGTACAGTATTATAGTCTGAAGGTCTGGGGACCTACTTGGTATGGTGGGGTTATGTGGCTCTGTCTTGTAAAAGTTGGTCTTTTTCCAATCCTAGTGGATCAGTGACTCTGGGTTAAATTCCCAGCTGTGGAGAAATACAAGCAACTAAGACACTCCACCCACCATGAGGAACAACTGGGAGAGGAAAATCAACCCTTCTCATAGCCACACAACCAGGGTACCACCCGGGAGGGTCCTTGGGTGATTTGCCCAGGTTAGGAGTTCCAAACCAATTGACCCAGTCACTACCAACTCTCAAGTGGGAGACTTTGAAAGGTCTCCAGCAACTAGATAGCAGAGGGCTACTGGCTGCTCAAATGTGGCTCACTCTGGTGCTCTGTGGAATCAGAAAGGAACTGCCCAGTAGCAGAGTTGGACCAGGGGTGGGTATCTCTTTCCCCACATTGCACCTATTTCATGCCCAGTCACTGGTAACCCCATGGGGCTGTGGTCCTGCTCCCTCCAATAAGCAGATGTGCCAGGGATTTGTGTCTGCCAGAGTCAAAGGAAAGTCAATGCCTCCTTGGCCTGGCCACCACCCTCTGCCACCTGCCAGCTGGGGGAGGTGAGGCCTGCCTGCCTCGGGTACTCAGTGGCAACTGGACAGTGTTCCACCTGACTTCAGTCCAAACCTGAGGGTAATAAGTCCACAAATGATTTTTTCCTTCAGACACTGCACCTTTGCCCCAGCTGCTCTGCAGCACTGGTATCTCTGTAGGGCAAGGTTTGGCTTCCTCTGGCAGTCCTCAGAGTTGGGGAGGTGTCTTTCCAAGATTAGACCCCAACAGGATCACGCTACTGCTGCTGAATCTTGGTGGGAGATGTCTCTGCACAGCTCCCAGGTGCCTCCCACAGCCAGGGAGGTGCTGTAGTGGCCACTCTGGGAGCACGGGGTGCAGGTCTCCAGTAGCAGGGTGAAGCAGTGGTGCATGGCTCTGGTGGGGTGGAGCTTGCAGTGAACAGCTCTGGCTGGACAGGGCGCAGGACATGCAGCTCTGGCAGGGTGGAGCACTCAGTGAGTGGCTCTGGCAGGGTGGAGCACAGTGCTCTCAGTTCCAGCAAGGTGGGGCATACAGCTCGAAAGCCTCCTCCCACAGTTGGTTTGCACTTTCACAGAGCCAAGCCTGACAACCTCTCACATTCGTCTGCACTACTGCTGGGCTGACTGTTAACAGTGTAATTTTTCAACCATGGCCCTTGCAGTGCAAGGACCTAGCAATGAACCACAGACATTCCAGTCTCTGCAGGGGTTAGGCTTCTGGACCATTGCGGGAGGGTGGACTGGAAGTTCAAAATGGCAGGGAAGATGTTAGTTCAACTTTCATGCCTGGCAAGAGAGTGCTCAGCATCACAGTAGGGTCCCTCTGTATAAGTAGTCCCCACTTCCTGCAACTCTCTCCCATGGGGTGAGACAAGAGGTCCTCAGTTCACTGCTCGCCTGTAGAAAACCTACAGCGAGCCAAAATGAGGGGAAAAGAAACACTCTTAGGGGAAGGGAGGATAGTTTTCCTTTGGGATGAATTTTGTACCTGAAATTTGCTTTCTTGGAGTTGCAGCTTGCCTCAGCAGAGGTGATGTGCAGTTATCACTCTTCTCTCTCAGCTCGGCTCTGAGTCTTCAGCATTGTTGGGTACTTTCTGTCATAATCCTTCCCTCTGGACGAGAGCTTCTGTTGAAAGCTGGCTCCAGTCAGCCCCTTGCCCCTTCTCAATTTTTATTCTTTTTCTTAGCATCATTAGTCTTTGCTATTTTGCATTTAATTTCTAATGTGGGTGGAGGGTGAAGCCACATGGAGGGGGACCAGAGAGCTGTTCTGAGGAAGATGTGCATGTGGACAGGCTGTCCTGCACACTTTCATGAGCCCATGTGCTGGATCCAGAATGAAGTATTTTGTTGCCTCAGCTCCTGACCTTTCTGAGTCAAGTTTGCTCCTGTTTTCCTTCTTATTTTACATATCTGTTTCTTGTGAGCTCAGCTTTCTTTGTGATTCTTCCCATCCTTTTGATGTTTCTCATTTTCCCAGAATGGTGCTGCAGGGACCAAGGCCCCACTGGGGAAGGTGTTGGGCTGGGGAAGTGGGCTCAGGTGAGGGGCTGTGGGCTCAGGTGAAGGCTGTGGGTGCAGGTGAGGGGCTGTGGGCTCAGGTGAGGGCTGTGGCCTCAAGTGAGGGGTTGTGGGCTCAGGTGAGGGGCTGTGGGCTCAGGTGAGGGCTATGGCTTAGGTGAGGAGCTGTGGTCTCAGGTGAGGGCTATGGCTAATTCATACTCTCAATAATCTCTAAAAGAATCACAGTAACTCTTGGTTTATTGATATCAGATGAGGCTGATATAAAACTTCCTTAGACATTTGTAGAAACATGTAGCCACCCAAACACATTGCATGTCCCCTCTGGAAACAAAGTTTGAGAGCAGGTTCTGTTTACTTGGGTGAACCATGATTTTGGCTATGGAACAATTTCATCTTTTCAAGAAGCGAAGATGCCTATCAGTAGGGATTACTTCTAACTGTGAGTGGCGGAAGGCCCAAAGCACCAGCAACTTATATAAGTTGGACATTTCTCTCTCATGCATGGAGGCTGGAGTCCTGTGCCTGCTGAATAACAGCTCTGAGAGAGGCTGATGCCAGACTCCTCACACGTGGCCCCGCTGTTCTGAACATCCATCTGCCCACCATTCATCCAAAGCCATTAATTCAGCGAGCGTTGGCTGAGTTCCCAGCCTGTGCCAGGTGCCCTCTCAGGAGCCAGGTCCATCCTAGTCATCTGATGGCCCACCCCTCCCTGAGGGACACTCTGTGGATGTCACCCACAAACCATCATCATCATCATCCAGGCTCAACAGAAGGAAAGGCTGAGAACTAATCCAGCTAATGGGCAGGGGACCTGGCACAGGAGGAGGAAACAGGATGGACTCAGGAAGAAAACCAGTAGTCTCTGCTGTAGGTTTGGGATCTGGAATTTTTTTTTTTTTTTTGGTCCATTTGAGAGAGACAAAGCAGCAGATGTATTTTAGGGAAACATATGCATTCATTTATCTGTCCCACACCCATTTAGTGAGCAGCTACTGTGCTCTGCACTGGGGCACCCAGTGGGGAGTGAGACCATAGGATCCCTGCCTCACTGAGATAATAGCCAAGTTAGCAAGAATGACATAAATAGAAAAGTGGCTGAAAATTGATTATATAGTAAGTCATTGGAAGGAAATGACAGGAAACACAGAGACCCTTAGCACAAGGACCAAACCCAGACCAGACCTGGGTGCAAATATGTGATGCTTATGGTAGCCATGACTCAAGTTGGAGCCTGAAGTGTGCGTGAGACCTCACTGGAGATGAGACATCCAGAACTGTCCTGACCATGTGGGGTCTGCTTCTTTCTCCCTGGTATGCTTTTCTGACACAAAATCAGACCCCTGAGGTTGCCACTTACAGGAGAAAAAGGAAACCTGAAACTTGAAGCATCAGTTTCCCTTCTGTAAGATGAGTCTGCTGGGATGCCCCAGCCCTGTGATGAGTGGTGGCTTCCATGTGACACCACCCTGGGAAGCCAGGAGCAAGTGTGCAGAGTCCCTAAGGCCCCATGGCTGTTCTGCTCACACACACACACACCCCCCCAGTGCTGTGCTTGCTTTAGATGTGGCCCTGGCCTTTTCTCTCCTTGCCCCTCCTCCCAGCACCCTCCTTGGGGGTGGCTTCCTATTCCCTTCCTTTCCCTCTACCCAAGGACAAGTGGATGACTTCACTGTAGGTAAGACTCAGGGACTTATAATTGAAAAAGCTCTTTTCTTTCTCTAACCAGTCTCTGAAGATCACTTACTCTAGATTGAAAATCATGTTTGGGGCGGGGGGGAAACATTTAGCATTGACTCTCCTAGCAGCCTTGCTGAGACAATCCTAATCTCAGGACAATAGGTGTCTCTGGCTGAACTCCAGGGGAAGTTGCATATAAAGAAATGTGCAGAAAAGTAGACATGCTTTAAAAGGCCAGCTTCACTGAGGGATGTTAGCCACACAGTGGAGGGAACAGTTTCTAGCTCCCATCCCTCCACAGAGACAGCAAAAAGTGAGAAGAACTCTCAGATCTAACTTTGTTAGAATTCTGGAAATAAGCCAAAGGTTTACCAAGAAAATACTGAATCAAGGAAAGGGCAACTTTAAAATGGCAGACGAGTATCAATAAAGAGATGGAAATTATGAAAAGGAGCCAAATAGAAATCCTGGAGCTGAAAAGTGCAATAACCGCAAAGAAAAAATCACCAATGAGGATCAACAGCAGGTTTGGGCTGACAGGGACAGACATGGGGAACTTGCAGGTAAGATCACTGAACTCACCCTGTTACATAGTATGACAAACACCACTGACCTTGATTATATGAGGAACCTAAAACTGTCAAACACACAAACAGAGAGGAAGAGCTGGTCATGAAAATGGGCAAATGTTGATCAAGGAACACAAACTTTCAGTTACAGGAGGAGCAATTTCTGGAGACTTAATGTACAGTGTAGTGATGATAGATAACGTGTTGTGTACTTGAAATCTCCCAAGAGAGTGGAGCTTACGTGCTCACACAGACACAAGAAAGGTCACTGTGGGAGATCATAGCTGAATCAACTTAATTGTGGAAATCCTTTCATGATGTATGCATACATCAAAAAAAATCA
The DNA here is from genome assembly GCF_000181295.1 of Otolemur garnettii. Classification (NCBI taxonomy): domain Eukaryota; kingdom Metazoa; phylum Chordata; class Mammalia; order Primates; family Galagidae; genus Otolemur; species Otolemur garnettii. Next base: position 1,537,774 of record NW_003852451.1, read on the forward strand.
TGCTGTACACCTGGATTATATTCTTATTTGTCAACTATACCTCAGTAAAGCTGAAAAAAGATTCCAACAAAGAAATTACCCCATCTGAGAAACAGGAAGAAAAAAGAATGAAAAGAAGTGAACCAACCCCAAGACCTGCCGGCCTGTCAAGAAGACCTCCACGTGTGCTGGGAGAGTCCCAAAAGAAGAAGAGAAGGAGAAAGGAGTGAAAGAATAGACGAAGAAATCATGGCCCCAAAGTGACCAAATCTGATGAAAGACATAAATTGACATGTCCAAGAAGCTTGACAAACTCCATGAGGATAAACTCAGAGATTCACAGAAAGACACATTATAACCTGATGATGGATGATAGACAGACAAAGAGCAGATCTTAAACGCAGCAAAAGAGAAGCAGTGTGTCAAATACACAGTAATCGCCAAACCATTAACAGCCAACTCCAGAAACCACAGAGGCCAGAAGAGAGTGAAATGATATATTTAAAGTGCTGAAAGAAAAATATTCTGTCAACCAGAAATTCTATATCCAGCAGAAACTAATCTTTAAAAGTAAAGGCAGAATTAGAACATATCCAGATAAACAAATTCTCCGGGAATTTGCTACTGGTAGACATATACTGCTATAAATACTGAACACTGAATTATTTCAGATTGAGGTGAAAAGATGTTAGAGAGTCACTCAAAGCTGTTTGGAGAAATGAACTCTGGTAAAAGTAAGTACACAAGTAAATTAAAAAACCTCAAAATTCTCTGAAGAAGATAGGCACGTGGCCTACATTTATATGAAAAAATGCTCACCATCCTTAATCATCAGAGAAATGCAAATCAAAACTACTTTGAGATATCGTCTAACACCAGTAAGATTAGCCCATATCACAAAATCCCAAAATCACAGATGCTAGTGTGGTTGTGGAGAAAGGGGAACACTTCTACACTGTTGGTGGGATTGCAAACTAATACATTCCTTTTGGAAAGACATCTGGAGAACACTTAGAGAATTAAAAATAGACCTGCCATTTGATCCTATAATTCCTCTATTAGATATATATCCAGAAGACCAAAAATCGCACTACAATAAAGATATTTGTATCAGAATGTTCGTTGCAGCCCAATTCATAATTGCTAGGTCATGGAAGAAGTCCAAGTGCCCATTGACCTATGAATGGATCAATAAATTGTGGTATATGTACACCGTGGAATACTATGCAGCCATTAAGAAATATGGAGACTTTACCTCCTTCATGTTTATATGGATGGAGCTGGAAAATATTCTTCTTAGCAAAGTATCTCAAGAAGGGAAGAAAAAGTATCCAATGTACTCAGCCCTTCTATGAAACTAATTTATAGCTTTTATAGGACAGCTATAAATGGGGAGAGGGAGGGGAGAGAAGGAGGGAGGGTGAGGGGAGGGAGGGTGATTGGTGGGATCACGCCTATGGTTCATCCTATAAGGGTACATGTGAATCTCTCTAAATGTAGAATGTAAATGTCTTAATACGATAAAAGAAAAAGCCATGAAGGCTATGTTAACCAGTTGGATGAAAGTATTTCAAATTGTATGTAGAAATAGTACACTGTACCCCATGATAGTATTAATGTACATTGCTATGATTTAATAATAATTTAAAAAAAGCCAGCCTCACAGCAGGTTTTGGTTTGTGCCTTCACTTTTTATATGCCACATTGTTTAATAAACATTCTGCAAGTGCTTCCCCTCCGAGGTGCGGAGCAGGTGTACGTGTGCCCCAGCATGGTGTTATGTTTACTGGCGGGCATTTCTCCGCAGATAGCGAGAACCACTGCGCTGGAGACTCCCTCAAAGAGCTTCACAGGGTTGTGTGATGGCTGCTGTCATGTGTCCACCTGGCTGAGCCATTGTGCCTGGTTGTTTATTAAACACTAGTCTAGATATTGCTGTGAAGGTACATTTTTTAGATGCAAATAACATTTAGATCAGTCAACTTTGAGCAGAAGACCCTCCATAGTGCGATGGGCTTTATCCAATCACTTGAGGGTCTCTAAAAGACTGAGGCTTCCCCAGAGGAAGTAATTATTCCCTGAGGACTGCAGCAAGAAACCCTGTCTGAGGCTCTGCCTTCACGCCTGCTGGTCCCCATGGTCCTGCCAGCCAGTCCTTAAATTAAAACTGCTGATATACACACCCATATGTCATATTCATTTTTGTGTCTTTGGAGAACCCTGACTTGACACAGTCCTTATCTTTAACTGAAGTAGCTTTCAATTGTCTAAGTTTTTATTTAAAAACACTAAGACCTTTTAGAAGGTCTTAGTACATTAATTTAATGCGTTCAGTCCTTGGGTGTCATTCCACCTGGCTGAGCCCTGGCACACAGGTGCCTGACTCTCAGTCAGTGTGAAGGAAGGGCATGGCTTTGAGTTGGAAGAGAAGTATCATTAAGTAAGGAGCTGCCTTGCTCACATCCCAGGCTCAGACTTCAGAAAAACCATGGGACTGTCAGAAGCAACTGCAGTGCCAAAAAAATGAAAAAATAAAAATCCGTGTTTTGTTTTTTCTTAACCTAGCCTTCTTATCCTGCATTTTATACATTTTTGAAACAAGTGATTAAAAATGTATCTAGTATCTCAGTGGACAAGATTACGGCATAATTTTGAGACTAGGGACTGACTAGAAGAAAGAACCTTGGAAATTTCAATGGGCAATTTTTTTCTGCAGAAAAAGTGAAATCAGAAATTAGAAGAGAAGCTGAGAGTTTATTGAGGAAGCTGTGCGGTTGCAGCTGGAGCTTGAGCAACGTGGGTTTGAACCACATAGGTCCACTTACCTGTGGCATTTTTCCCAACGAATGCGAAGGGAACCAGAGCATCCTCAGGACGTGACATCTGCAGGTCTGGAGGGCTGAGCTCTCCTGCACGCGGGTCCCACAGGGCAGACTTCAGGACAGACTGCACACAGGTTCCGTCACACGCAGGGGCCCTGAACCAACCCCATAGACCAAGGGACACTATGTGCCACTTGTGCAGGGGGTAGAAAAGTCCTGCACCAACAGGCTGACCACAGGCGGCGCCCACAGGGCTCCTGCTCACTCCCTGCTCTCACTGTGAGGTGGGCGTGCAGGCACCTGCTGCTACCAGAGTGGCCCTGAGGCTGGCACTTGCTGCTGGGCAGGTGAGCGTGCAGGCACCTGCTGCTACCAGAGTGGCCCTGAGGCTGGCACTTGCTGCTGGGCAGGTGAGCGTGCAGGCACCTGCTGCTACCACAGTGGCACTGAGGCTGGCACCTGCTGCTGGGCAGGTGGGCGTGCAGGCACCTGCTGCTACCAGAGTGGCACTGAGGCTGGCACCTGCTCATCTTCACTTTGTGCAGCCTGGCACACCACTGCTATCCCTTTAATACCCTATTGTTCAAACTCTGAAAAGAGAACATGTTACATAGTTTAGAGACACTGGTACTACACACATGTCAGCGATGTTTTTAATTTTTCTTTTTAATCTGACCTTTGTCCCTGGCACTGCAGACTTTGCCTTGCTCTTCGTAAGTGGTGAAGGATTGATGTATATTTTCTATGATAAGAAATGGCTGTGTTCTGGGCATCTGATGGGTGGCAGGAAGATGCTCGGACATGGCCAGCAGACCCTCAGAAAAGAGGGTCTTTTCCCTCTCCCAGTGCCTGACGGCAGACAGGAGCTCAAAGGGTAGTTCTCTGGCACCTGTCCATGCCTGGCCACCTGCGCAGCAAGGCTTCTCTCTGCCCGACTGCACTTCCAGCTCTTCACTCATCCTTTCAGGGTTTGGTGAGTATGTCGCAGCAATAGTTCAACTAAATAAGCAAATGAGGAGAGAGGGTTTTCTGGGTGAGGGCTCTGTAATCTGTGTCCCTGATTCTGATGCTGCCCTAATGTTTACTCCCCCTGCGCCATCCCCACCCCTGCCCACTCCCGTGTCACCACCTCCTTATTCCTGAACCAGGGTGTGGGAAAAGCATGTTTCCCATCTGACACCATCAAGGCGGAGGGTGGAGGCCACACACATGCTGACACATGTCTGTCTTAGCTGAATGGGGAAGGTGTTGGAGGGGTTATCTGCTCACTATGACCACCAGGGCCAGCCCTCACCCACTGGACATGTAGCAGAAATCACCTGCAGACTGGGCACACTGCCCTAGCTCTCTAGGAGCTGTCCAGGCCCCATGCAACCCCCAGCATCCCCCAAGACCCCACAGTCCCCTCTCCACTGCAGGATGCCCCACCTGCCTCTCCCCAGCCCGGCCCCTGTGTCCTCCTTCTCTGGGGCACAGTCCTCCTCCTTCCTCAACTGCTGGCTCTGATGCCCCTATGTCCCCTGGAGCCTGAAAGGCAGCTTCCCCACCCCTCTCTCTGCCAGCACCTTCCTGACACAGAATGCTCAGCCTGTCTGTCAAGCCTGGCACGCTCAGGCACGTTCCCCAGTGTGAACGAGGAAGTCGTGCTGGTGTCTTCCCTCCCTGAGGGTCCTGGGCTTGACATCACTTGCACTTACCTGTTTTGAGTATCAGGGGTTGGTTACTGAGCCCTCTGCTGCGCATTCTTCTGTAACAACCTTCATCCCATCAAGGCTGCCACTCACTGGAAGGTCATGAGCAGAACACCCACACTGGAAAGTTCATCAGAGCCCTGGGAAGCATCAGCCCATCCCAGGAGTGGAGAAGAACCAGAGCAGACGACGCACAGAAGGAGTCGGCCACCACCTGCCCTTCTGTCTCAGGGCTCACTTTGCACATGGTTGGACATTGTCACGGTGACTCAGGGGCCTTGCTCTAACTTACCTCCCCCATGTCGACATGGGACGCCTGGCTTCTTTACACAGAACAGTTTCATTTCAGTCAGAGATAAAACACAAGTGCCCCGGGGAGACACAGCACTAGGTTTCCATCCACCTAACGTGCCCATTTGTGCCGCACACCAGATGCAGGGTCTGGGCTGATTCTAGGGAACACGTACCTGGCCATTGTGGAAAGTTCTGGAACAAGAGCAGAAAGACACTGGTGCAGTGCACAGCAATGAAGCTGGTGCTCTCAACAGCTGGGCTGGTGCGGGGCGGGGAAGGTGGAGGGCAGAGCACAGCCAGACGCTCCTCCCCCACCCAGCTACTGATGGGCAGGGGCTGGGGTTTGCCTCTTGTAGTTTCGATTTTGGAAATCAGGAATCACAGGAGCAAACTTGATTGCTCAGCGGTGTGTGTGGTGTGCTGCCTGCCCGGATGTCATGGGTGTCAGTGAGTAGTGAGACGTGGGGGGAGTGGGCCCGTGGCCACCTGCGTGAATCCCAGGGCCCCAGGTGTGGTGGGTGGTGAGTGTGGAGGACAGACGTCTCCACCCACATCACTGCTGCCTTCTCAGTGCCCACAGACACACCCGGTGACAACAGGGGTGTCAAGTCACTGCTGGGGTGAGTCTTCTCTGAGGCATTGTTTCCAGGTGAGTTAACCCGGTGGACTAGATGTCTCTCAGAAAACTCCTCGGCATTAAATCTGATAAAAGGAGTTTCCGTAGAAAAGGTATACAATGTTTCTAACAACGGTCTCCAAATCCCACGATTTGTCCCCAGGGCCCATAGTGAATGCAGCTCACAGGTGAGGACATCTCCGACCTGGCTCAGGTCCCCAGTGAGCAGGGGAGCCATTTACAATCCCTATTCTCCTGAAATGCAGATTCTGTCCCAGAAGATGTGGAGCGGCCACCATGCAGCACTGATGGGCAAGTGACAGGGACAGGGCAGGACATTTGAAAACAAATGAGCACCTTCCTCGGCACAGGGTCCCTTCACTGTGTTAATCTGAAAACTGAGGGAACTTTATGAAAATTTCGAGAGTATTTTCTGGCTTACTTTCCCCTTGTTCTGTGTTTTGAGCAAATGAGAGGTGATTGAGTGAGCTTATTTTATATTTAATGTCCCAGCTGAAATTTAAACATAAATACCTAAGAGTTAGGTTGCATGTAGAGTGTCCTATATGGCTGAGAAGGGGTGGTGGGTGGACTGCTTCCACTTGATCAGAAAAATAACGTTGTAGATGAGAAGCCAAGGTGATAGAATTGATATCCATTCTTAGCTTTGAAATAAAAAGATACAATTTCCTTTAAATACCATTCACATACGGCCAGTGTTTCCAATGTAAGTGCAACTTTGTTATTAAAGTTCTAAAGACAAATCAGCTTGCTGACTTTATAAAACAATATCATTTATATGACTCAGGCTTCAAATATGTAAATGGCTCCACATTGGTAAGAATTCACTAAAATTTCCCATAAAACATTTCCACTCAGTGGTATACAGGTTATGAGATACCAGTGATGAATTCTAAATAAGTCAGTTTTGTTCATATCAACCAAAGACACGAGGTTTTCATTTATTCCAATAAATACACTCATAGTTCAGAGACTGTTTTGCTGGATTTGAGTCAAATTAACATGCCTGTAAAACTGATTGTTTTTCCAGAGATGATAAAATAGGCTTGACCTCCAGGTGGAAGAGGAAGGGTAAACCAAAAGAGAGAAAAGTATATTTAACCCCTTTCTGCAGAGAATCAATTACGCAAACTCACTTATTTTCTCAATTATACAGATTCTTAAAACCAACATAGGTTTGGGGGAAAGATGAGAGCAACCTGGAAATACTACATTGCTCATCCAGACGCTATGTGCAAAATATCCAGTTTCAGAATCATTCTCTTCTTCCTCAGTCACCACATTGGAAGACAATGTCCCCAACTGACCCCTTGCCTCGAAACCTATGCCAGCTCCTCAGTGGAGGGACAAGGATTCCACTGTTAGTCCTCAGTGCAGGCCGAGCCGGCTGCCACGTGGCAGGTCCCTGGGGACCCACCCGAGCCCCCTTCTCAAGTGGCTGCCTCAGGTGTCAGCTGACTTAGAGCCTTTACAGGGAGCTGGGGACTGAATCAGGTCCACACCCTGAGCACTGTGCTGTTTCCCACGTCTGTCTGTAGCCACCAGTCGTGCTTTGTTAGAGACTAGGGGCTTAGTATGGGAGAAACAGCTGGGAGAAATGTGCGAATCAGCCGAGGTTTCTGCTGGAACTCAGCACCATGAAAAGCAGTTGTCAGCTTGCAATGACCTGATAAAGAACCTTCCAAAACGTGGGTTTCCAGAGACATAACAATGAATTTATATTTATTTCTGGCATTGAGGAAATCCACAGGAGTAACTGTGACCATGCCTGTGTTTGGGTCACAGTGATGACCTTTGGAAGCATGCAGCTAGATGCCATCTGACAGTCACAATGACCATGACCACACCACAGCTCAGGAGACGCAGCACTCAGGTGCCAGGCAGGCAATGTCTTTCTGCTGCCTTTCCCAGCTGTGCGTGTCACTGGTGTCTGGTCATTTTACCTAGCCTTCTCTGTCCCGCCTTCCCTGAGAAATGTTTCAAAACCTAACCCAGTAAATGAAGGTGGGGGGGAGAGAAGACGTGTGAACCTGCCCCCCTGTGCCCTGAAGTCAAGTTGGCTGTGTGGGTTCTGGAGTGAGAAGGTGTCTGAGCAGCGTGTGCAGAGCTGACTGCCCTGGGAAGGGGAGGAGCTCTCTCCAGCAATGTAGTGGCCAAGGTTCTCTGTTTTTTTTTCCCTGCAGGATTTCTGATTTCAAAGCAAAAACCTAATTTAAACAGCAACCTAATTTACCCATCTATTGGTTTATTAGAATACTAAGAATCTTCTCTTTTAACCCAATAAATGATAAACATCCAGATTTTCTGAAATCCAGGATGGCCTAGCATGTTCCCAGATAACTTAGTAATTGCAGTTTAAATGTGGATTCCCAAGAACATCAGACATTTCTTCTCTCAGTTGGACTAATGTCCAGGAAGGGCAGGGGCAGGCAGAGGAACATAGAGAAGGCACCCACAGTGCCGTTCAGCAGAAGCTAACACAGATGCCCCGGTGGCTAATTGAGAAACTGGTAACCACCCCCCCTTCCAATCCCACAAACCGAGAATTAAAGAGAAGCATTTTAAGTTTAAAACCGTAACAGGAGCTGCAGGTGCCCCACCCTGAGCAGGCTGCACTGTAAGTTAGAATAAACCCGCTTGCAGGTCCCCTAGTCTGCCACCCAGCCCGCTGGAGTTCAGGGGTCCACTAGGTCCATCATAATACCGAGATGGTCTTTTCACTGTCCGTACCTCACATCGCTGATGTAAAAGCAGCAGTGGGCAAAACTGCTGGCTCCGTAGCCCAAAGCGAGGTGGGACACCAGGCCCTCGAGGGGCTGTGGTTTCTCACACCATCCACTTGCAAGAAAAATGAAAACAAGTTTCGCTTAAGAATACCCCAAATTAAGCACTGAAATTAATAGTAACTATTTTTATATTTTAGGTTAATATGAGGATATGTGTGATTAGGTAATATTATTTGTGTTTGTAAGGTAAAGTCCAGAGTTTGAGCTGCGTTTGAGTCCTTCACCCAGGAAATCCTTCACCCCTCAACGTACCCAGTAGGCGGGAACTTACCGAGCCCCTGCCTTCTTGAGTCTAAATGTGTTTTCCTCTCCTGTGGGCCTGTAGTTCTTCACCTATGTGTTTCACATTAGTGCTGAGTACATGGGATTCTTGCTGTTCCATTCTTTTTATTATTATTATTATTAAATGATAGCTGTGTACATTAATGCAAACATGGGGTACAGTGTAGTGTTTTCATATACAATTTGAAATATTTTCATCATTCTTGAGAGACTTGACTTAGGAGAACGTTCTCCAAATCTATCCAGATAAATACAGATGATGCAAAGTCTCCATCTTCCTAATGGCTGAACCTTGGTCCACGTATACCACAGTTTACTGATCCACTCACGGGCTGATGGGCACTTGGGTTGTTCATACATCTTTGCAATTATGAATTGAATTAAAACTAACTATATTATAAACATTCTGGTGCAAATGTCTTTGAGGTAGGGTGATATTCCTCCCCCTCCGGGTAGATAATAATTAATTATTCAATCTCTACCATGTGGGCATCTTTTTCATACATCTGTGTGATGAAGTGGGAGCCTGAGAGCTCTCTGGGCTAAGCTTCCCAGGGTGTGATCGCTGACTCCAGAGATGCTCTCAGGCTCTGGTTACGCAGCAGACTGTGCCAGGACAGGCCACACACAGGAGCCAGATGGTGAACAGATCTACACAAACAGAGATTGAGGCCATTCTTCTTGCCAATTTCTTTTCTCTTTGGGAAAATATAGTTTTAATTTAAAAAAATATATTTTATAATCATATAATGGGTATATTGTTATTTTAAAATAAATAAAAACAAATAGTTTTTAAAAGATTTCTGTTTCAGTTTCTCATCTGGTAAATCCCTAGTCATTTTTAAGAGTGTAGGTGGTCGGGCAGCTCCTGTGGCTCAAGGAGTAGGACGCCAGCCCCATATGCCAGAGGTGGAAGGTTCAAACCCAGCCCCGGCCAAAAACTGCAAAAAAGAAAAAGAGTGTAGGTGGTGCTGACCCCAAAGCCCAAGGCCACTGCAAGTTCCCCAGACTTCTATGTTTCATCCTAGATGTCCTAGACCAGGAGTTCTCCACTCTGTCTGAAATATTAAGTCATTTGGAAGCTTTTAAAGAAAACACAGATGCTAGACTTACCTCCTGAAGTTCTTATTTAATCGGACTGATTTGTCTCAGGCATTGCTATTTTTTAAATCATCCTTGGTGATTTTGGTGCACAGCTGTTATCAGCATCCCCTGGGGTGCGGGCGGGAGCAGTCTGAAAGTCAGAGCTCGGGGGTCCAGGCCATCCCTGTGCAGCAGCCATAAGCCTTGGGTGCACGTGAACCAGCCCACCTGATGTACAGCCCTCACCTGCCAAGTGAATCCTCTTGGACAGCGGACAGCACACCTGAGTAGGGCACAGGCCAGGTACCTCTTCTGCCCTAGGGAGGAGCAGGTGAGCCTCCAGGAGCCTGCCCGAGGCCGGGCCATGGTGCAGGATGAAGGAGGGCTCTGAGCCTGCTGCCTGTTGTGGGTGGACGGCCTGGTGACAGGCCACTAGGCCACGACAGGATTGTGACATCCCCGGAGATGGGGCTGGGAGGCTCACTGAGGCAGCTGCTCATCAGTCCATTTCCCCATTTCCTGAGGACTGAATGTGAGAGGACTCAGTAGCATGGATGGAGCCAAGGCGGTCACTGTTGGTGTCCATGGCCCCTGGTCAGCACCTGACAGTGCCTGACTCGGGCGTGTGGCACATGGCCACCAGCACAGTGTCAGGAGCACAGTTCTGCCTTGTGAACAGGTAAGTCAATTCTCTCTACTCTCAAAGATTTCAAAGTGTGCAGATTCTGGGGTTTAGCTTCTGTACATTCTAATTTTTCAATAAGTAAACTAATAAAACAACACAGAAATAAATGGAAAAGGGCTGGACATGCAGCTGTTAGCCTTCCTATGTCCTTACAGAAGAGCTGGGAGACTGAGCTTTAGCAAGAGCTCTTTGAAATGAAATGTTTGCAATTCCATATGTCTTTGGGGCAAAAACAAAGAAGGGAGCTGTTGCTCAAGCCAAGATCCCAGAGAACACTGTGGGCTCGTTACTGGGGCTTTGGTGTTGTTAAATAAAGACGCCACCAACGCCTCCTGACATCAGAGTGTCGCCTGGGGGAGGAAGCTGTCGGAGGACGTCGTCCGGCTCCACTGTGCTGGACGCTGGGGATTTAGGGGCCGCTGTGGCCTCATGAGCACAAAGCACTGATTCTAGGCAACTGGATATTTGCCAGCAACTAGTTCTTTAAAAATCATTAAACAAAAAGGCAATCTCCCTATTGAAATATTTAACAGGAAATTTTGCGTCTTTGATAAGTAGAGTATAAAGAAGTCATTTCCTAACCAGTTTATTAGCTGATGATTATTTAGAAATCAAGTCAGACTTTTAGCAAAGTTGGAATCGGACAGGCCTGGCTCACTGCACAAGAACAGAGAGAGCAGGTGTCCTCACGGCTGTGACCAAGGCCACAGCAGCAGGGAGCATGGGGTCATCACTGCTGCCACACAAAGCCACAGCAGCAGGGAGCATGGGGTCATCACCGCTGCCACACAAAGCCCACGGGCTGCGGCTTCTCGCCCCACCCTGGGTTCTGAGTGGTGTGTGGTGCCGGGGCACAGCTGTGCTGAGCGGGCCCACCCACAGGTAGGACCCCTCCCCTGCAGTGTGTGCACCTGTTAGCTTGGAAACATCCTGTTCCCAGTTGTGTGTCCAGTGAGGGAGCCACTAGCCACATGTGGCCATTTAATTCAACTTTAAATTAATAAAAATAAATAAAACTTAAAAGTCAGTTCCCAGGTCTCACTAGCTACAACTCCAAAGTTGTCTGTCCATAGAGGCTGGAGTATGGAACAGGCTGGAGCACTATTTCCCCACAGGAATCCCCACTGGGCAGCACCTCTGTGGTGACCCACACAGATGGGTGTGGGGTGTCAAAGGGATGGGAACTCGGGGTAATGACAGTCCACACCGGTGATTTTCAACTGGTGTGCTGCAAGAGGCTCTTAGGTGTGCTCAAAAAATTTTAAAGATCACTAATTTAATCATTTTTAAAAGGTATGTAAAGCACAGTAAGTATATTCTTTATTTTACGCTTCTTTTTTTGATCAACATAATTTAAATGCTTGCAGAAGTTTAACTATAGGTTCAAGTGTGCAGTGAGATTAAAAAAGGTTGAAAAACACTGCTCTACACACATGAAGGCAGAGTGCTGGACCAGCCGATCCTTTGAAAGGTAAAAACAGAATAATAAAATACACCTTCAGTCCACGGCCCGCCGCCCAGCAGTCACCCCTGCCAGCGTGTCCACTTCCCTCTGGCCTTTTCCTGTCCACACTACCACAAATGAGATCACACATGGACACTCAGAATACTAGAAGAGATCTTGAATTTAAGTCTAGCTCCAAGAATTATGACTTTGCTTCTAAAATTCAAGTGGGGCATGGCGGGAGGTGGTCAGTGTGGCCTGAGAGTGAACGAAAAACCCAGAGGCAGATGGCCCTGAACTCAAATCTCTGCCCTGCTGTCCAGCAGCAGCACCATGGCCATGTCCCTCTGGCCCTCCAAGTCTCAGGTGCCTCATTTATAAATGGTAACAGTAAAAATGTAGATGGTGTAATGTAGCCAAAGTGGGTGGCATGCTGAAACTCAGCAGCTAACACTGTTGGGCAAAGTTGAAAGGAGTATTAGTATCTTTGGTTTGCTGGGAGGTACAATTTCACACAGGTGGGAGGCTCCGAATCCTCTTGCCAACAATCCAGACTTGAGGCACTTCGGCGGCTCCACTCCCTCACTTTTCTCTTGGACATGTCGGGTGAACACTGAGTTCCCAATTGAGTCAGCTGCTTACAGGACCTCGTCTATTGAAGTCTATCAAATCATGTGTCGAGCCAACAAAGAGGGTTGTGTGAACAACGGCCACAGCAGTGCCATAAGGGGCTGATGGGCAGAGATAAAAATGAATGAAGACAAACAAATTAGTTTCGTGACTAAGCAACACATTAGTTCCTGCAAGCAGGTGGTCTGCAGAACGTCCTCAGGCCTGGTTCAGAGTGACTCGGGTGCGTCAGACAGGGTGCATGTTGGCCAAACTTTTCACAACCTCCTTTGTGCAGCTTCACTTATTGGAGAAACTCTGCACCTGCCCTGGAGTTCTCCTCCTCCCTCCCTCCTCAGTGCAGGGACCATATTTAACCTTTCCTGGACATAATGCTGGGGTGGGTGCTGGATTCCCAGCAGGATGCTGAGTGTGTCCCTGTGACGCAGCCTGCACTTTGCAGGGCCAGGCAGGAGTGTGGCTGCAAAGTGCAGGGCGTTTCCATCCCCACCGGCCCCTTCCTCAGCTGAACCCCACATCTGCTTCGTCACCCCCAGCCTCTCCTTCCTCTCCCCAACCCTGCACTTTCTCATTTTCCTACACTTTAAATGGTTTGCTATGCCCAGGGACATGGGGGGAAGAAGAAAAAAAGGATTTGAAGTTATTGTCCTGCAAGATCTAAATCCCTTCTCACCAAAGCAAGAAGTCACTGGACAGTCCCCGGTTCTCCTGACCCAGGTCAGAGTGGACTCGATGGTCTGAAGCCTCCTCTCTGTGTGTTCACGTAATGCCAGGAACACTTGATCTGGAAATAATAGGAAAGTGCAGTTTTTAATTTGCGTCATATGGAAGGATTTGTACACTTTAGAATTTAGAATTTAAACTATGCATGAATAGGATGGAAAGAAATGCATTATTTTTTGCACAAAAAAGTAGGAGGAGGAAGGGAGGAGGGGGAGGGCTACTTGGGGAGGGGCAGGCGTGTGGGCGAGAGCTTCAGAGCAGCGTAACGTTTAATGTTCATGGAGTTTATTGTCCAGCCCACCTGCAGGACAGAGGCTGATGGCAGCTACAGCCCCAGGCCAGGGCAACTCTGTGACAGGGACGGCAGGCCTTGCACCCTCCCTATAGGGAGTCCTGTTCCAGCATCTTCAACAGCAGAAATGTGGCCTGGGCTGATGCTGACATGGTGTCATGCTGGGTGGGGGTGTTGACGCCACAGTTTTAAGTTGCTATAGTGACAAGAAACACGTCCCTCATATTTTTAAGGAGGGGCACAGAAAGATTTCTTATTTGTACAGAGCAGGAATTCCTCAGTTATGACCTGCATCCTCTGTGGGGTCACAGCAGTCACTGTGGTGATCAGGAACTAATACAAAAAGTCTTTCTCACTTCTCTGGCAAACATTGCACAAGTATTGAACTTCACTTTTATAGCTGCACGCTGGTAAGTGCTGAGTATCTTATTAAGGGTTAATAAAATTGATTCAAAGAATAGTTTTATAAAACAAAATCTTCTGTGTCTGCTTTTATTTTATGAAGTATGCAGGGAGTCAACCTTTAAGTATCCTTCAAGCCACTCTCTAATCCCTGTTACACCAGAGTTCAAGCATGTGTACACACATGCACACAAACATGTACCAACACATACTCACACGCATGTACACATCAATGCACACAGCATATAGGCACCAACACACACAAGCATGTACATACCGACATGCACACACAAACACGTACACACCTACATGTATACACGTGCACACACAAACATGCACACATGCTCATGTGCACACACCCTGCCCCACCACTGGACAGTGAGGTTCGGAGGAACAGACCTCGTGAGCATTTTCACACATAAGACCATCTTATGTATCAGCTCAAAACCCTAGAGGCTGCTGCTATGAAATGGCATTGCTTTTTTTTGCTATGAGCCGGCTTCTCCCACATGCAAAGGCTTCCTTTGGTTGAATCATAACATTTGTTATTGAGCTCTGGCCACATTTGGTCACAATCTCCTCATCCTCTTTAAGTTGTATTCCTGATGGAAGTATTTGAAAAGATGAAGTCTGTGAAGATCTGTTTTAGTGAGTCAACTGAAGGAGTTTGATGTGTTGTTAAAGAAGATAGTTCTGGAAACCCAATTTCAAAGACACCAATTGCTAAGACCCAAAGAGATGAGGCTGTGTCAGCCTTGAAGCTGCAGGGCCATTGTCAGTCAGGTGAGGATGAAAGAGAACTTTGTAGAAGTAGAACAACAGTATTTGCATTGTGTTGAGTGACCTGGGTGTCTGCTGGGTCACCGTGTACTTTTCACTTCAAATTAGTTGAATCAAATGCTGGTGGCACGAAGTAGGGAAAACCCAGTCACTCTCCCCAGAGCTCTGGGAATTCCTGGGGCGAGGAAACCGTGTTTGGCACAGTGACGGCTCGGTTTGATGGGCTGGCTCCATGCGTGCTTCCCCTGCCACAGTCCACACCTCTGAGAGTGACCAAGCACACCATGTGGGTGCCCAGAGCTCTCGTGAGTGGCCCTGCCAGTCAACCCTGCTGTTGGTGGCATGTTCCCAGCCTGGCCATCCAGAACACCCTGGACCCCAGACAGAAGGATGGTCCCAGAGGGAGTTGACCCCTCAAGGGGCCCAACTTCTGAATTGATAAAGACACTAGAATACACAGAATCTCTCTGCTTCTGAGATTATCAGCTGCGCACATCACATCAGCCTGCAGCGGCAGGTAGGAGAAAGAAAAAGCCTTCCAGACAGTGACCAAGGCAAAGAAGAGCAGAGCTGGGGGATGAGGGCCAGCACGCAGCCGGGCCAAGCACCTGAAGTTAGCCCTCTTCTTAGAATTCTTTGCACACAAGAGATAAGTTAACTTTTTGCTTACACTAGTAGGAACTGGGCTTTTGCCACATGTGCAGAGAGAGTTCTGGCCCTTTCCCTAATGTGATTCAGACATCGTTTGCAGGGTGTTGTCAAAGCCCGGTTTTGCTCAAGACTTAAGGGCTTATCATATAGCATCAGAACGAAGAGATTAAATTTTACTACTGGGGAGATTTCTTCTGCCAAGCCCTCCGTCTATCTCCACTCCTCCAACCGGCCCCTGCCCACCTCCTTCCATCCCCTCTGGGTGGTCACATCTCGGCCATTTGCACTTCACTGTGACTTTCTCTATAGCAGAGACTGAAAGCTAAAAATGGCATTTCCCGCACGACTCTGCAGCCAGGATTGCTAACAGGGTTTAGGCTCTTTCCACCAGCTGCACCTGTGCTGGTTTGGAAACCAGGGAGAGGTGAGGCCACTGCAAGGCGGGTCTCAGAAGCCCAGCTGTGGCTGCAGGAGGTCCCTGGGGCTGGGCAGAGGTGAGGACCCCTTTCCTCAGGTGGGCACCTGGGACCATGTGATTCTGGAGTTGATGGCAGCACTGCAGAACCAGGCACTGGGCTCCTGACAGCGGAGGAGACAGGAGTCTCTGGGAGATCCAGTTCTGGGTGTGGCTTTGGGAGCTTTTCCTGCAAGCTCATCCTAAATTGTCTCTTCTGCTCTTCCAAGGCTCCAGCAAGCCATTGAGCGCCCCTCCTGTCCCTGTGCACTCTGGCCCCAGCAGGAAGCCCCACGGCCTGCATGCCCAGGTCCCTCTCCCTTCCTTGGCATCCTCCCTTGCCCTGCCTATCCTATTTCTGGCACCAGGTGACTTAGCGGTGTCCTCACACTCCTGCTCTCCCTGAAAGCTGCCCTTCCGAGAGCTGAAACAGGCTGGGCAAGCTGGCTGACCAGGACTCCTTGAGTTCTTGTCCCCTCAGCTGGCGGTTCTGTCCTCCCACCTCAGAGGCGGGCTGTACCCTTCAATCTCCATTCCTCTCTTCACCCCGTCCCACCACCACTCACTAACTCCTGCCCTTAGCCACGCACTGCCTGGGCGTCACTTTCCTTAATCCCAGTCCCAAAAGGCAGATGTTATTTTGCAGTTTTACAACATCTGTTGAGGCTCAGACTGACCACATCCACTCAGGGCCAGAGCTGCTCCACCCGACCCCAAAGCCCCAGCCATCACCTCTGTGCACCCAGCCCCTCTGTGTGCCCGGCCCCTCTGCGCCCCTGGTCCCTCTGTGCGCCCAGCCCCTCTGTGTGCCCAGCCCCTCTGTGCCCCCGGACCCTCTGCGCGCCCGGCCCCTCTGTGCCCCCGGACCCTCTGTGCCCCCGGACCCTCTGTGCCCCCAGCCCCTCTGTGCCCCCGGCCCCTCTGTGCGCCTGGCCCCTCTGTGCACCCAGCCCCTCTGCGCCTGGCCTCAGGAGCAGAGTCCTTCACCGCATGGAGTGGTGGAGCTCAGATGCTGCATGCAGGAAATGGAGCACCAGGCTTGTAGAAGCGTCACTGGTTCCTGAGGGAGGTGCTGGGAGCGGGGCAATCTCCTAGCCGGCAGGGAGATGTTTCGCAGCCTGGAGACAAGCCTCAAGCAACTGCAGCTTTAATGAGAGAAGATCTGTGGCTCATTAACAAGCAGGTTGAAACTTGGACATCTGTGGTGCAACAGGGTGGGAGTCGAGCCTGAGGGGAAAGAGCAGGTAGTGATCATTAAGAGGGTAGCCCTTGTGCCTGGGCCCCCACACCTGTTGCATAATGCTTCAATAAAAGGCCGCAGCAGAGATTACTCAGGCTTTTCCCTACACCTAAGGGAAGCCCACCTCTTACGGGCATGGACTTCTAATCCGTGTCCCTGCTGTTTTTAATTGCACGGTGACAGGGTGCTACAGTGGGGCCCCGACAGATGCAGGTCTGGGAAGAAGTCACACCTGACTTCTGGAAGTGCCCCAAGTGCAGCGTCTGGAAATGCCCCAGGAAGACACTGGGACCTGTGGGGCAGCAAAGACACAGCCACGGAGGACAGAAGTGGTCCAGGAAGGCTCTGCTCACTGAAGGGCATGGAGGGGGCAGGTGCCGGCCCTAGCTGCAGGTGGCAGTCCTCAGACAGAAGCACTGTCCATGTGTGAGCCTGGCACCAGATGGCCGTCCCATCACAGACGGGAAGACCTGGTGTCAGGCCCTCGCTGGACAATCAGTAATGGCAGGGCTGGAGGATTTCAAAGAAAATACGGACCTATCTTCAACTGTATGTGTTATGTCTCTAGCCTTTCAGACGGGGTTTATTGACAGCACAGCACACAACCTGTGGAGGGAGGGGGCTTAGGGCAGTAGAAAGTGGCAGAGAAGGGAACTCTCCAGGGGTGGGTGGTGAGCAAGGGAAAGCGCTGTGGAGCCCTGGGAGCCCCGTTCTGCACTCACCGAGGGCAGGCCCCTGGTTGGGAGGCAGCCAGGTGCCAACAGAGGGGCTGCTGGGCCCTGTCCACCCTACTGGAAACTTGAGCCAGCGCCTGCCTGTCCCACACTGGTGTGCTCAGACCCCCTGCAGGGACTGCCCTGCCTCATGTCCATCCTCCTGTTGACTGGGGGCAGGGGGCTCCCGCCACAGCACACACCACCCTCAGAAAGAAGAACCCACCTGTGGCTCATGTGGACGCTCAACATGGGCTCAGGGCTCTTTGGATTTGGCTTTCCAGGGCCCAGAGTGCCCAGCAAAGAGGTGCAACCTCCAGGGTCCCAGGCAGGCAGGTCCCTGGGTGTCACAGACCACACAACTGTGGGGCGTGTGGCTGCCCAGATAGGCCAGGGCAGGGTCCTCTGGCCCTGGCTCCTGGTGTTTGGATCCAAGGGCAGAACTGGGCCAGGAATGTGTCCTCAGAAGCACCGGGAGGCTGTGGGGCTGGAAGAGAGACCAAGTTAAGTGCACAGAGCTGGAGGCTGTCTATAAAACCTCATCTGGAATGTTAAACAGTGCACAGTGGATTTTGTTCTTATTGATTACCTGGAATAGAAATTCTCCTATCTGGAAGGCCATTGATAACACAGTGTGTCTGATAATGAACACAGCTCACTTCCTTTTCCTTGTCCTGACATGAGTCACGCAAATGGAGTTTACGGGTCCTGAGTGTGTGCACAGCACGGCAGATGTGTGCATGGGTTTGCATCCACACACCCCTATCAATCAAATCCTGTCTCGGGGCTTCTGTTCCATCTTGTCCCCAGAAAATCTGGGAGTGCATTGTGGTCACACACAAAGAAGAATTCATAAAAGAAAGATTTCCAGGAGAAGAAATAAGTAGGTATGGGGCTATTTGAACTTAATTAATGAAGAGGAGTTAATTGTAGCTCTAAGCAATGGTACAGCTTCCTTATGTATTTGGCATAAAAGTTGACATCAAATTTAAAACATCATAAAAATGAGGGCTTTAAAAGCAAATTGGCTAATGACTGTGGCCAACACAAACGGTATTTAAGATTGGTCAGAGGAGGGGAACTTGAAATGCTCCGAGGTTATATAGTTCTGTACAAAAGCAGCTGTGTTGCCCTGACATCTGGGTCTCTCTGAAAACCCCATACCCCAAGGAGCAGCCCTTTACCCTCATTGGGAAACTGAGAAAGACCCCAACATCCTTCCAATCCTGTAGTGATCACCTGACACTAATGGATGCAGACACAGGAGAAGCGAGGACTTGGCTGACTTCCGCAGAGCCCAGGGTGCTCCGGTGCCTGGTCTGCTGAGGGCCTGTGGTGCACTCCACCTCACTCAAGGCTCTGATGCCGCTTCACAGATGACCAAGCCAGAGTTGCAGCGAGAGGATGCACAGCGCAGGTGACTCCGGTGGCTTCAGGAGCACAGGCAGCTCTCGGACCTCACCGCGCTTCTGGCTTTGCAGCAAGACACCTGGTTCAAGAGTTTAGGTCCCTCCCCTCTGCTGGCGGCTGTCAGAGGGCAGTGGGGATGGACAGAGCTGGCTGAGAAAGCACTCAGGCCTCAGAAGCAGGTGGGGGGGAAGGGTGTGGTGACGGCCCATGGGGCAGGAGCAGGTGGGACCCCAAAAGCCCCAGCTGCTCCTGATCTCGCCTTCCACAGGCACCCCAAGGCTGACCAGGAAGGAAGGAAGACTCCAGGTCCCCAACCTGTATTTGGTAAAATTCCTAAAACCTACAGAGGATAGTTTAAGCAACTCTGACTTCACTAATTTTTTAAGCATTGTATCAGAAGACATTTTTGCCAGATGACTGTGCTAAAATTGCTTCCAGAAAAGTTTTATTTCCTTCTCTGACCGCCCCTCATCCCTGGAGAAAGTGAATGTTTCTACTCACTGCGAGGACAGGGTATGATAATGCAGCTCAGGGAGGAACCGGCTTGGGCTGGTTTGAGGCCACCTCGTTCCGGTGCTAAACACTGTGAGGAAGGTTGAAGTCGAGCTTGGTGTCTGAGCAAATCCCACCTACACGGGAGACTCACGACCTTGTCTCACCAGGCCTTTTCCAGGAATATGGCCTGCCACCTTTCCTGTGGAGGACAAACTAAAAATCCCCAGTAACAGCATCTCACCAGAATGCAGAGCTGGTCCACAGACAGCGCGCTGCCTGCTCTGCTCTGCGCCCACCGTGCCTGTGAAGGGAGCTGCTGGACCAGCAGACCAGGGCAGAGCAGGTGACTTTGAACAGCACCCGGAAACACAAGCAGGAATCCCCACAGCGCCTACAGCAACATCACACCACGGGGACTTCAGACTTATTCCCTCTTTTCTTTTTTCCAAAGACAAAAAGAAGAGTAAAGCTGTTTGTCTTTTTTCTTTTTCACAAATGACATGCACAGCACACACTTGTCTGGGAGGAGGAAGAAGGTCCACGTGGGCAGCAGGGGCAAAGCCCACGTGAGGGGCTTTCTGTAGGCGTCATTCATTCTGGGGTCTTAAAATTAGTAAAAGAGTAATAAAAAGAATAAAAAAGAATAAAAAGAAAAGCAGCTGCCAGACTCCATTTTCTCTCAAAAGAGCCATTTCGCATAACTTTTGCTTTGGTAATTAATTGGCAATGAAGTTGTTGAAATCACTGATGACATCAAAACCAAACTAAACCCACCCCAGAGCAGGTGCCCTCCCCCAGCTCCCAGGTCACTGGACATGTGCGTTCTCTTTAGAATCATAAGAGCGAAAGGAGTGTCCACTGGGCTTCCAGGACACCCACAGCAGGGCAGGGCTCCCAAACTCCCCAAGCAGCTCTTCAATGTCAGAGGAAAAAGCACTGGTCTGCCCACCCTCAGGACAGCAGTGGGATTCCAACCATCACCCACCAAAACAAACAAAAACTATATAATAAAAAGCAAATGTGACGGCAAGAACACTCAGAAAGTAAATTTTCACTTCATCAATTTCATGTGTATCTGCAAATATTGAAGGAAGAGTGTCACACATCTAAGTTAGACATTATTCATTTCCTCTGCGAGTCAGAATGTGCCCTTGGGTCCCAGGACCCCCACAGTAACTGCAGCTGGGCGCTGGGACTCAGGGAGAGGTCTACACTGCACAGCGCTGCTCAGCTGGAGACCCAACAGTTTATCTTTAAAAGGGCCAAGAAAACTTCCAGAGCCATCTGGGCCCCCGGCAAGCCCTAAAGTCACTGCACTTGAGCCTTTAAGAGAGACAGAAGTGGACGCCTGCTGCTATTTTTGACACCTATAACCAGGGCGTCATCTAATTCTTACCCAATACAAACTCCATCTGATGGTGGTACAAATAAAAAGAAAAATCCATTTATTTAACAAAATTTGTACACCAGGCACCTAACACAGATCACTCTGCAGTGTCAGGTACGGAAGGGCCACAGACTGAGCAGACAGATGCTCTGTCCCCTCGGAACTTGCATTCTGGACGGGAAGAGGTGAGAGGATAGTCAAAGTAGGTACTTGGGGGTCAAAGTAGGTGCATTATGGGGTGGGGGTCAAAGTAGGTGTCCTATGGGGTGGGGGTGAGAGAGGCACATACGGGCGGTGGGGGGAAGGGGACGTGCCCTGAGGCACACTGCTGGGGGGAGGGACAGACAGGAGGACACACTGCAGGTGAAACCAACCGTGTGGCCCTTGAATGATTCCCTAGACGAATCAGGGACCTTAGTGACCATGTGGCCAAGAACTTGTAAGGAAACATGGAAGGAAAGAGAATTTGTTTCTCTAAAAAGCTAAGGCAAGTACTCTGGAAAGACAGAAAATCTGTGTTTACAAAAACTGGTATTGACTTAGGAGTGCTGGGAAATCATAAAAATCCACAAGCACTCAGCAGCCGGATTGTCTCTGACACACACTGATGTCCTCAGGCTGCTTTGCAGAAAAGAGCTGGAAGTTTTCAGGGGGTCATTTTGGGCATGGTTTGTGGGAGAAGGAGGAGAAGCCCCAGTGAGCCCCTCAGAGAGGGCCTGGAGGTCAGCGGCCATGTGAGTGTTTCCGGCGGCCACACGGGGCGCTCTTCTGCATTTAGCTTCTCTGGGAGATTTGCTGTTGGAGCCACAGTTGACAGTTTGCACAAATCGGAGGGGAGGGCACCCAGGTGTCCCTGTCAGCGGCAGGACTGAGGTGAGTCTGCTTCATGAAAGACAGGCTGTGTGCTACGGGGGCCACAGTTGGCCAGGGCCTGCCCCCAGCCAGGTGTCACAGAAGCTTCTGGAGGAGAGGGAAACTGACAGCCTGGGAGAGACCCTGTGCCACCCAGGAGCAGCACATACAGACCCACAGACCACAGAAGAGGCTGCTCTGTGAGGAATGGGCCCAGGATCTAGTAGGGCGATGGGATGGCTGGTAGGGGACCCACAGGACTGAGCCTGGCCAGGGTTTGGACTTTCCTCTCGAGGCCTGGGGACATTGGTCAAGGCAGTGAAATGTTCACTTCTAAGTGGTCAGCAGAGGGTCCCCCTGTGTCTCCTTGGGTCACTTAATTGACACTTGTTGGTTTAAGGAAGTCCCCTGGGCACCGTGGGGCATAGGGTTCCCCTCTCACTGGACTCCACACTGCCTTCCCTGATGGCTCTTTTCTTTCAGCACATACAAGAGCTGACAATTAAGTTGTGAACTCACCCTAGAAAAAGTGCTACAAATATCATCGTGCTACCCGCCGCTCCCAGCCCAGCAGTAGTAAAGAGTGGGTCCCGGTGGCAGGTGGGTTAGGTGTTTGGTCAGAGGGCGGGGGAGGATGTCCAGCTGAATCTGAGTTTGTAGGTTTTCAGTGTAGGTAGGAACTGGAGCCACAGCAGAGAGCAGGAGGTGAGAAGTCAGCTGCAGGGACAGAGACTGAGGAACTGAGAACACCTGTGTCTGAGGGACAGAGAAAGGAAGCACTCCCCACAGACGGAGGGGACGTGAATCCTAGGAAGAGGGAATTCCAAAGATGATGGCCAGCAGTGACAAGTGCTGCAGATGCTGAGTAATGTCACAGTTAAGTGGCTGCAGAAACAGTGAAGCAGCAGCATCAGTGACCCAGCAAGAGAGGTGCAGTGGGAGGCGGGGGGCAGGCGCAGGCCCGAGGGCTAATGGACAGGTGCCCTGGGAAGGGCCCCCAGTAGGGTCGCTGCCCAGAGATGCACACTTGAACCTGGCAGACTTAGACTAGAGTGTGAGTGTCTCCCCTGCCCCAGGCCACAGAGACATGTCCATCGTAACTTAGTCCTGAAGAGACCTGCTCAGAAGAGAAGACGAGAATGAGCAAAGTGAGGGGACCCAGTGCTAAGGGAGGAAATTTTTAGGAAACATACATATATGAGATGTGGTCATTTGTACTCGTATGAAGACAGCTTGGATGGCCGTTCCAGAAAAGAGTTCCAGAACTGCTTTGAAGAGTTGAGTAAGTGCTGGGTCGATGCACAGCTTCCTGAGGGGGACACTTGGAAGGTGACTGTGTGATATTCAGCCATTTCTTGCTAACTTTTCCCCAACATTTGTTACCTCCTGCTGGCTCTGAGAAGATACAGGCAACAAACAGCAAAATTAAAGTAGTTGCTGTACCTGATCAGATCTCATGGCCTTTGCTAGACTATGAGTGCACACATGAGAATACATGCATGCATGTGTGTGAACGCGACACGTGTGTATACACTGGAGCACATGCACACATGTACAAACACGAGTGTATACATGGGAATATGCACATGTGTGTGTACACGATGTGTGTGCACAAGTGTGTGAATGTGATGTGTGTGCACACTCAGGAATACATGCACACGTGTGTGACTGTAAGGTGTGTGCACACACTGGAGCACATGCACACGTGTGTGAAGATGTATGTGGACACATGCACACGTGTCACACTTTTTCTCTCTGCTACAGATTTGCGTGTGTGTGCACATGTGTCAGAGACCCTTACCTCAGAATACAAGCAGGACACAGCTACTGGGTGATCAGCTAAGCAGCCTTTTGATATCATTATCATATTTAGCAGGATGTTGGTTTTCTTGTTTCTGTTTTCTCAGAAAACACAAGAAGCATCACCCAGGCCGTACCCCTCCGTACCCCTCAGCAAGAGCAAAGCAGGTTATTAGCCACCGAACTCCAGCCCTCTGGTGGGGGCCACCATACACTCTGTGACCCTAGGGCCAGGTGGCCCTGAGCAGGATTGTCCTCCACTTCTTCGAACCTTCGAACCCTGACCATTGTGGGAGACCCTCTTGCTGAGTAGCCAGGGTGTCCTCAAGGGACACCATTTCCACAGACTACTTCTGAGATGGATGTGGAAACGAGACAGACACACAGCAAGTGAACGAGGCCGACAGGGTCCCTACCCTCAGGGCACACGGACCTGAGGGGGGCTGCAGCCACAGGGTGGCGACGGGACGGTGAGGCCATGGCACTCACTGCAGGAACAGCAGCTGTGTGGTCAGCGGGCTGCTCTATCAGGACACCAACAGATTTGTCTTCTCTACCCTCTTCCCTGGGGTCACCCCCCTGGGGGAAGGTGTTACAGGTGCTCACACAGAACAAGGAGGTATGGCCTGGCCTCACCTGAATGCTCCTCAGGCAGCTTTTGGGTTGCCAGGCCAGTAGGGTCAGTCACTCTGAGCAGGGGCAAGCTGGAGTCCCAGGGAGTTGTAACCCACAGGACAGTCTCACTCAGGTCCTTCCCCCAGCCCCCTCCCCCTCAGGCCCTTCCCCCAGCCCCCTCCCCCTCAGGCCCTTTCCCCCAGACTCTTCCCCTCAGGGACCCTTCTCCCGGTCCTTCTCTCTTGTCTTAGTTGTGGGTATGACAGTTTGCTGTGAAACCCTTTCATTCAAGTAGTTCACAGCAGAAATGGCCCCAATTATGGGGTCCTATGACAGAGGCTCCTTACAACACTTCTCCCAGAGAATCACTGTCTTCAGCGTGTGGTGGGGACACACAGATGCCACACTCAAGAGCCCTCAGACAAGGAAGGCAAGTCTGGGGTGATGGAGGGGCTTGGGGTTGAGCTGTCGGCTGCCCCTGTCCATGTTGTGGGTCGCCTGCCCCTAAATCCTTTCATGGGAATCCTTCCTGCTGCAATTTACTCTGCAGGGTTTGCTGAGAGCACGTACTGGGACAGACTGAGCCGGCCCCCATCAGAGTACAGGGGGCTGACCGACTGTCCGCAGTCAGGAGTGGCCCCCATCAGAACACAGAGGGCTAACCAACTCCAGAGTCAGGAGCAGCCCCCATCAGAACACAGAGGGCTGACCGACTGCCCGCAGTTAGGAGCAGCCCCCACCAGAGCACAGGGGCTGACCGACTGTCCGCAGTCAGGAGCGGCCCCCTATCAGAGCACAGGGGCTGACCGACTGTCCGCAGTCAGGAGCGGCCCCCATCAGAGCACAGGGGCTGACCGACTGTAGATAAGAGTGGCCCCCACCAGAGCACAGGGGCTGACCGACTGTCTGCAGTCAGGAGCGGCCCCCATCAGAGCACAGGGGCTGACTGACCGTAGATGAGAGTGGCACAGTGACGCTGCAGGGAGCTGCCAGGTATCCCGTCCAGCCCGAGAGCGGAGCTGACACAACGTGTCCTTTCAGGACGAGCCTCGTCTGTCACACTATCTCCAACTGGGACCCGGAGAGGCCTTTGATGCCGGTGCCCTTCCTGCCCTGCCAGTGGCATGTGATGGCCCATTTCTTTGTGTTGTGTGCCTTTTGGAATTGTGAACATTTGAATCCAGAAGTGAGTAGGTAACAGCTGCCTTTATAAGAGCAGGATGTTCCCATGAACGGTGACTAGAGAGATCATTTGAAATGGGAAGAATGGATGTCATTCTGTCTGGTTCCTAGAAACCCCATCTCTGCCTTGCTGGCAAGCCATGGAAACAGTGAGATAAGGAAGCCCCAGGCCCCCGGTCACATGGCTCGGGGCAGCGGTGGCACTCTGGAAAGCCGGGACTAAGTTTCCCTGAGAAATGCAGGGTGTGCCTCAGCAGACTGACGCACCTCACCAGCGCCCCTGCTGTCTCACACTGCCTCATTTTCTTTAAAGCACTTTTAATTATAGAAATTATTTTGTTCATTGTTTTGTGTGTTTGTCTACCCAGTGCCACAAAGGAAGCATCTTTTTTTCACTCCTATTTCCTGGAGCCAAACAAGCCTGGCAAGTCTGCATCATACAAAAACTCTTGCTAGGAAGAGAGTGGCTCTCCCGGGTGGCCTTCCTCCAGCGCAGCGGGTGGAATGTTATTTATTTCCGTTAAGTGGGATCTTTTAACAGGTCCAGAAACCATCACTTGAGTAAATTCTCAGTTTTAGTATGATGTTGCCACTTCACCCCAGGAGGGTAGACCAAGTTTGGATTTTCTGGTTGTTGATAGACATTGGCCTCTTTTCTAAGCTGTTGCTTTGACACAATGTGTCTGGTCACACAAGACCCAAGTGTCAGGTGATCTGTGTCTATAAAGCTGGGACATCTTCTTTTATCCACTGCTTCAAGATTCTATGATGTCCAGATGTTTTTGTTCAATTATCCATCATGGTCTCTCTGTTGATTTTTCATGTTTCAAACTCAGTACATGGGTGGCACCTGTGGCTCAGTGAGTAGGGCGCCAGCCCCATATACCAAGGGTGATGGGTTCAAACCCAGCTCTGACCTAATTGCAACAAAAAACTAGCTGGGTGTTGTGGCAGGCGCCTGTAGTCTCAGCTATTTGAGAGGCTGAGGCAAGAGAATCGCCTAAGCCCAAGGAGTTGGAAGTTGCTGTGAGCTGTGACTTCACGGTATTCTACTGAGGCTTAACAAGTGAAACTCTGTCTCAAAAACAAACAAACAAACAAACTCAGCACAAAACATCTCCAGTTCCAGAACAATTCTATAAGAAAGTGGGATATCTGTGAAACAGGCATGCACGTGCTACACAGCATACCACAGGCACACACAGACAGGTGCACAGCACTCACAGTACACCACAGACACACACAGACAGGTGCACAGCACACACAGTGCACCACAGACACACACAGACAGGT
>NW_003852451.1:1565172-1571256 GCF_000181295.1 Otolemur garnettii
CACAGCACACACAGTACACCACAGGCACACACAGACAGGTGCACAGTACACACAGTACACCAAAGATGCGCACAGACAGGTGCACAGCCCACACATGCAGAGACGCACACACAGTGCACATGCACACTACACACAGGCACAGATACACAGAGACACATAACATGCATCAACACACACATGCACATGTACACGAATACACATAGGAACACACATGTAGTCACACAATGCACATACAAATGCACAGACCCACAACACACAGACACACATGCACGCATGTAATGCATATGTATACACGATGCACACACCCAGACACACAGAGCACACATCACACCCACATGTGTGCACCCAGACACACAGAGGAGACTGAAGCTCCTATGGTGACAGTCAAGCCCTGGGTGGGGCCTCCCACCTGCCGACGAGGCCAGAGTGTGTACAACCCTCACCTTGGAGCATGGAGGGGTGAGACTGAACTGCTGGTGGGAATCCCAGGATTTCTGTATTGGAAGAACTCAAAGCTCGGCAGGGCTGTGGGTTCCTAGACACAGGCAAAGTACACAGGGAGCACATGGGCCTCTTACCTAAGCTGGTTCCCAGGTGGCTCCTGAGACACCTAACTGTCCCCTGCTGGACCTGGGCTGCCTGTGCCGGCACACCTGAGGCCCATTCTGCAAACACATGCCCACAGGCCCACCCAACCTGCAGCTGAGCAAGCTGCCTGTCCACAGAGGTCACCAAGCAGGTGGGGACCCAGCACCCGTCTCCGCGTGTATGGTGAGGAAGCGTCTTCTGCTCCACGAGACAGCAGGGCCAGCTTCGCCTCATGTCTTCCTCTGTGTCACCAGCACCCTGTAAGGAAGGCTTTGCTAGAAGAGTCCAATGAGAGAGACAGAGACAGAGAGAGTGAGGGAGATAGATACACAGCCAATTCCAAGTGTCCCTTCAGCCCTAAGTCTCTAAAATCCAATTAGCTCTAAATTCTTAAACTGTGCTAATTCAGGGTTTCTATGCTTCTGATTACCAGCTAGATGTGGTGGTGGGAAGTTTCTGGTATTGGTAGGACAGCCAGGTTACCTGCTGTTACAACATCACGTGTGTGGGGTTGACCTGGGG
Source organism: Otolemur garnettii (assembly GCF_000181295.1). Lineage (NCBI taxonomy): Eukaryota > Metazoa > Chordata > Mammalia > Primates > Galagidae > Otolemur > Otolemur garnettii. The sequence goes on from NW_003852451.1 coordinate 1,566,283, forward strand.
AGCAGACAACTTTCTCCTAGTCTGGGAAGTTTTCCAGGGTAAAAAAATCCTGTGCATATTGTTCTTTGTATTATGGTACAATAGACAGTCTAATACTTCTTTTAACAGCCTCAAACCTCGCATTGTAAATTGTAAGCTGATATCCTGGCCTCTCACTAGTTTTCATCCAGGAGGCTCTGAGGAAGTGCTGGCCCTCAGTTCTCCCGCTGAGTAAACACTCGGGCTGTTAGATTGGCACCAGCAACCCCACCTGTCACAGCTGCCAGTGATCTAAAGCCCTCCAGGTCTTTTGGGCAGAATGAGCCATTGACTGGAAATTCTCCACAATAACACACCTCACCTAAGTCGGGAAAAAAGCTCTGAAAAGCCAAACTCACAGATGTAGATTATGAGAACTCAATGAGGCTATTACCTGTCCTGTACTTTAAAGAAGGCTTGTGCCAGTGAATAAGATAGAAAATTTGGTCCTTTTTAAAATCAGGCTGAAGGATTTAAATGAGTAAAGTGTATATTTAAACTGGAGAATCTGTAATAACCCCTGGGGGTGTTCCTGTTACATCACTGTGCTTTTATTTCCATGGACAGTTTAATGTCTACAACAGAACAAGAAGCAGTGAAAACAGTCGCGTGGATCCGGCTCTGACGCTCCCTAGCCTCTGGCCCCAACCTCCCTAGTCTCTGTGAAACAGGGAAATGGTGCCCACCTCATAGGAAGATGGAGGGTCAGGGAGAGGCCAGGTGCAGGGGCCCACTCAAGCTGGGGACCTAGAAGGTGCAGGTCAGCACCTTCTCGTTAAGGGCTCAGGGGACAGAAGCCACAGCCACCAAGGGACCTGCATCCACCTGACTGCCAGACGTCCTTCCTGGCCTCGTGGGACCAGAGAGCTGCTGCTAATAAATTGCTGTGGGACCCAGAACCCTTTGCATGTCTGACGAAAGCACCAGACTCTTTCCAGAAGGTGATGATGACCATGACGATGACACACACAGAATTCTGCATTTAGAGTCCATGCCCCCCACCAAAGTCCACCCACGCAGGCCCTGTAGGGAATCCCTGAGCCCCACCTTGGAGAGTCCCAGGAAGGGTCCAGTGCTCCCAGAGCTCACTCCTCTTACAGATGGGTCAGTAGGGCTGCAATTTGCCCCAGGCTAGAGGAATATCAAAGGCAGAGCGGAGAAGCTCTGAGTTCCTGTGCTCTGTCTGCTAGCTCAGGAGGAGGAGGAAGCGTCAGCTACGCAGAGAAGGAGCCTGCTTCTGGGAGGAGCCGGGCGTGGTGGTGCTGCTGTGAGCCACGGGCACATGTGAGCCACAGGCGGGTCACAGGTTTGTTCTGAGCTGGAGCTGCCCTCTCTAGGCAGTGGTCACAGTATGCAGAACCGTTTACCAGTAATTCCTCATACAAGTCATTTATGTTGGCAGAAAGTGACATCAAAGCCAAAGAGGACCGACTCCCAGGGAGATCCCCAGGGCCTGTAGGAGCAGCTCAGCCCGCCCAAGATCCAGTTGTGGGGCGAAACATTGGTGTTCACAGGCCACTGAGGTTCCACATCCGGTGCCAGGTGCAAGGAGGGGCCCATACAGGGGCTCAGCAGCTGGCAGGGGGCACAAGAAGCAGTTCAGAGGAGGAAAGGGGAGAGGTTGTGTCCCCAGGGAACTGGCCTGGGAGCTTCCTGAAGCTGATGGCCCGTAGCAGAGAGGAAGGAAGTCTGTGGCAGGGGCAGGTGTCGGGAGGCTCCTCCAGAGCTCAGTCCGGGTCCTGCTGCCTCCTGCACGATCATACCTAGCTGCTGTGGTCTGAACGTGCCCTACAAACTGGGGTGTTGCCAGTGCAAGGGTGTTAGGAAGTGAGTGGGTACGGGGGCTCCTCTCTCCTCAGTGGGATCGAGATGCTTAGAAAAAGGGCTTCATGCACCTCCCAGCAGACCTGCTGCCCACCCTCCCTGCCCTGCCTGGGAGAAACCCAGTGCCTATTGACCCATGAATGGATTAATAAATTGTGGTATCTGTATATCATGGAATACTATGCAGCATTAAAAAATGGAGACTTTACCTCTTTTATGTTTACACAGATGGAGCTGTAAAATATTCTTCTTAGTAAAGTATCTCAGGAATGGAAAAAAAAAAATCCAATGTACTCAGTACTACTGTGAAACCAATTTATAATCACTCACACTTGAATATGAAAAATGAAACACACCTATAGCCTAGGATGAAGGAGGGAAGGGAAAGGACAGGGTAAGGGAGGGAGGTGGGTCGATAGAGGGAGGGTTGGTAGGGGGACCACACCTACGGAGCACATTGCAAGTACAAGTTGGATCTGTCAGGTGTAGAACACAAATGTCTTAACACTGTAATTGGGTAAATGAGGTGAAGTCTATGCTGATTAGTAGGATGTACGCACTCCAATTTGTACAGATAATCAACACATTGAATCCTATAATGGCATAAATGTATTCATGATCTATGTACAGATGACGTAATAAAAAGAAGGTGTTACCACTGCTGGTGCCTCAACCATGGACTTTCAGCCCCCAGGACCATGAGATGACATTATATAAGAGGAAACTTTGACTTTCTGGGCCCCCAGCCCCACACAGCTCACTGAGAGCTCACCCCCTCCTGCCAAGGTCCTGACCACCACCTTCTCCAGCTTCTCTCTTTCTGAGGACTCAGCCTCTAATTCTAGTTCACAGAGAAAAACCGGATGTCTGATCTACCTCAACTCCCTGCCCTGTGCTGACCCAGGGCGGGACTGGACCAGCCTCGGGCCTGCACCTGGTCTCCAGAGGCCTCACTGCCCAGCCCGGCCTTCACATGAGGGTAACAGCAGTAAACTCACCGCCAACTCCACCTGCAGGTGCCACTTAAGGCTCTTGTCCCCACACCCCCTCTCTCCTCCACCTGGACTCCACTCTGGCTCTGGCTAATTTTGCACCTCCTCCCCCGCAGCCCACCTGACTGCAGGACACCTTGGCCAGGTGGCCCCCACCTTCCCAGCAGCCCTGGCCCTGTCTGTCCTCCATGATGACGTTCCCTGCAACCCGCTTCCCACAGTCTCTTCCTGGCAATGCCTTTCGGCCCCCAAATGCTGTCTCCAGCCCCTCCTTCTGCACATCTGTCCTGTAACCAGCTGGCCTTGGGGGCCCTGGTTGTACCACAGGCACCGCAGACCCAGCATGTCCAAGAAGTCCATGCACTCCAACCCTGGGGTGCCCTGGGCCCCTGTCTGGCCTGTGGCTCCACAGTCACCGCTCTGCCCTTCCATTTCTGTGTCCCCCAGGAGGATCACAGGCCCCCTTCAGGCTCCCTTGGTCTCTGTCCCCCCTGCCACTCCCCGGGACCTTCCTCCTATCTCTGACTGTGGGATTTCCTCACTCAGACACTCGCAGGGCCCTCTCCTCCAGGGGTGGAGTCTGTGCTCTCTTGAGGTGCGGGAGATGCTGCACTGGGGTCTGCACCCCCACCCCACATCGGCGCTGGCTGCTGGGGTCCTTCCTGCCCACCCCACCCAGGGTGCTCTTCCCGTGTTTACAAGTCAGCTTCCCATCAGGCACCAGGCCGCCATGGAGGGGATGAGTTTCCATCTGTTTACCTTTTCCATGTGTTTTTTATTTAATAACATATTTCCCATGGCATTAATTTGAGATTTAAATATGTAATGTGTGCAGCACATCTAACCTCTCAAATTACTGCCAAGCTCTGAAATAAATTCTGTCTAAATCCATGGCTACCGCAGCTGTCCTGGGTGTCCCTTGTCTCCCAGGAACTAGAGACAGCCCAGGGACACATGGACAGAACCTCTGGGATGTCTGCCAATAGGACAGGTGACACTCAGAGCCACTCTGCACTGTGACAAGAGGCCCAGTCCTCTTCCAAGCAGATTCCGTGCTAATCTGCTCTTATGGCTGAGCTTGAGGAAGGAGTTTGATCTTATTCAGGCAATAAAACGGTGTTAGGTATTGGCATCTTTCATGCTGCCTATAATTACAGGCGTCGTGGGATAAGGCGGCACTCCTGTCTGAGGACCACGTTTACAGGGGTAGGTGCTTAAAAACAAACTTCTGCCATCTGAGCACAGCTGAGAAAAGCTCCTTCTTAATGGGCCTGAGGGAGGGTAAACTGTCTCTAAGCTGCTGCCCTGAGGGGCCGGGTCTGAGGGAGGGGTCCCTGTGCTCTCAGCCCCTAACAAATAAGTGCTGGGAACTTAAATGTACATTTAAATATTTTGAAGAGAGTTAGAAAATAAATTATCCAACTGAGCCCCAGAATCTGCACAGACAGAACAGCTTCCTCTGGCAGAGGGGTGGCCTTATGCCCCCTCCCCGCCAGCTGTCAGCTGGATGGGAGGGTCAGCATGTCAACCCCCCCTCAGCACCAAGCCCAGCTCAAATCCGAATTTAGGCTGGTGGTGTGCAGGATATGGGGTTGTTGACTTCCAGGTAGAAAAGGGAAGTTAATATGTATCCTCTTAACTATGGAGGACAGTCAGTGACATGCATACTGGACAGCACAGACAGGCCTGGGGGGCTGTGGGGACAGTGGCACGCCCTGGACATGTCCACTGGCCATGAGCTCTTCATGCCTGCAGAGCACATGAGCCAGAGACGGCCTGGGGACGCTGTCCACCTTGCTCTTCCAGATGGGCCGTCTTGATCGTTCATCTCTCCCAGAAGTCCCTCCAGTTAAAGGAGGAAAGACATTCCCCAGATGAGTGTGTGACTCGAGCTTGTTCTTACACCGTCTCTCTCTCTCTCACACAGTCACAGAGCTGTTCGGTAGACTCCTAGATGTCGATTCATTTTTAGCTAATTATTGCTATGGGGACAGATCAAAAGGCATTTATCAGAAGGGACTAACCTCAGGAGCAAGATAAACCCAGGACAAATACAAATGGTCACAACGCTGACAGAGCCTGGCCTGTGGGCCTGTGGGCCTGTGGGCATGTGGGCATGTGGGCCTGTGGGCCTGTGGGC
>NW_003852451.1:1571276-1574888 GCF_000181295.1 Otolemur garnettii
GCATGTGGGCTACAAATGGTCACAACGCTGACAGAGCCTGGCCTGTGGGCCTGTGGGCCTGTGGGCATGTGGGCGTGTGGGCCTGTGGGCCTGTGGGCATGTGGGCCTGTGGGCCTGTGGGCCTGTGGGCATGTGGGCCTGTGGGCCTGTGGGCCTGTGGGCATGTGGGCATGTGGGCATGGGGGCATGGCTGTCTGTGCACACACACTTTGTCTCTCTGACCTCAACAGGACCAAACAAGCTTGAGGACATATGAGCCAAAGGGCCACATTTCCCACAATCCCACTGGTGTGAAATTTGCAGTGGACCACTCTACAGAGGAGAGAAGAGTGCCCTGGCTGCCCAGGACTGGGGCGGAGGGTCATGGCTGGGGACAGGAGTTTTCCAAAACACCTTTGGGTAGTGGTTGCACATCCCTGAATATACTAAAAAACCACAGGGTTGCAGCCTACATGGATGAGTTAGTTACATGGTGTGTCAATTATGTCTCAATAAAGCTATATTTTTTTCTTGTGTTGTTGCCTTCAGTAGAGTGCTGTGGTTTCACAGCTCACAGCAACCTCAAACCCTTGGGCTCAACCAATTCTCTTCCCTCAACCTCCCAAGTAGCTGGAACTACAAGCACCTGCCACAATGCCCAGCTATTTGAAACAGGGTCTTGCACTTGCTCATGCTGGTCTTCAACTTGTGAGCTCAGGCAATCCATCTGCCCAGGCCTCCGAGAGTGCTAGAATTATAGGCATGAGCCACCATGCCCAGCCAATAAAGGAGCATATTATTCCCCTAGCGCCCACCTGGAACCACACTGAGCATTTGTTGGGAACACTCTGCAGGCCAGCTGTGCTTCGGGCCTGACCACCGTGGTCTTCATGGCCATCCTGCAGACAACCACTAACCCAATGTCCAGGTGAGAGACCCACTGGGAGGAAGTTGTCCTGAGCCACAGAACCCAGGACTCTCAGTTGTGACAGTCCTGCTGCTGCCCCTCTCTGCCCGGCCTCCCTTCCCAGCAACCCTCCCTTCGAGCAACAGGAGAAAACTTGGGAATTTTGGAAAGCTTTTTATGTAACACTTTTTCTGGTGACATCAGCCTTCCTAGTATATAGCACCATGGAAATTTCCTTAAAGCTCTTTGGAGAGGTTTTCCAAATTTGGTCTGTTTTAATATGTGGGCCTTATTCTTCAGAAAATGTCAGCTTAGTTTAAAAGTAAAATGTAGCTGGAGAAAATTTTCTCTTGTTGATAAAAATAGTGGATGAGCATATGTGAGTAGCTGCAGAAAGTGCTTTCAGCCTCATCAGCTCTTTCTGACGGGAGATGAGTCTACAGTTTGTTCTGTACCCTGGAGAAGGCAGACGCTCCTGCTTCCATGGGCACCTGCCTACCCCAGGCCTCTTCCTCACCCTGCCGACTCAGAGAAGCAGCAAATGGCCAGGGCGATGCCCACTTGGACAGTGCCCTCCCCCCATACTCACTCCCAGGGGCTCGTCCAGGGTCGTGGCTCCCGAATTCACAGCTTTAGCCAACTCCCTCCTGCACTCAGCCCCCTGCCTCTCTGACATCCACTTGGAGGTCTAACAGGCCCAGGCTCTGACCTTCACCCTCACCCAGCCTTGGCCTCCATCCAGGTACTTGGCTCCACCCTCTGGCTTCAGCCATGACGGGCTCCCAGGTGCCTCTGCCCAACCCACCAGCAATCTGTGGTTCTGAGCCCCGGGAAACCCAGGGTCTCCTCTGGACACGCCATTCTCAGGAGGACAGAAACGGGTGACCATCATCTCCCACATGCTCCTGGGAAGTGTGAGTGGGAGTGGGCAGCCCTCACCTCCTCTCACAAGGACAGGAGGGCTAGCCCCAGCTTGCCCAGCAGGACAGTGCTCTTAAAGGAAACCCAGGCTCTCTCCTCCACAGGGAGAGGGGAGTGATGGGTTAAAAGTCCTGGGGTCAGTTTTGCTGACCCTCAGGAAGCCTGGCTTAGATGTGTCCAGCAGGGCACTTTGGAATGCAGGGTGCTTGTCAACTGTTGTTTCAGGTGAGACTCAGGGTTGCAGAGAAAACACCCTCCCTGGCCCCCTGCTAGGAAATCTTCCCTGGGAGACTCAAAATGTCCATCTCAGCTGTCTGGGGTCACTGGGAGTCCAAACTTCTCCCCATTGGGACACTCCCAGCCTCACTCTATAGTCAGTTGTAAATAAGAAAAGAATGTTAGAACTTGGAAGCAGAAGACCCCCTTACCACGCCTCTGTTAGGGGCCCATGGAGAGCCCAGGGAGGGCAGCAGGCACTGACTGGCCCAGAGCAGGCAGTGTGGGGACAGCCCTGCTAGGGACCCAGTTGCAGTTCCAGGGAGTCCCCTCCTGCACGAGCCATTAAGATTCCAGTGGAAGTCACACCCCTACGGAGCACACCACCAGTGCCATGTCCCCGGCATCTGAGCCTCTGGCCTCTTAGTCTGGAGCTTTTTAGAACCTGGGCCTCTGGACAGGCCCTTTCTTAAAGCAGCAAGCGTTTACGGTGACGGTGTCCGTTCCCAATCTCTCACTTTCACTGCACCCTTGTGGCCGACTTTGTGCCAACGGTATTACCACCTTACATGTGTTTATTCTCTATGATGTGTGTGGTAGCACTGCGGAGAGCAGGAAATAAGTAGAAAAGCCAGTTCTGATCAAGCGTTGAATCAAATTCCAATCACCTACAGCCTGGAGTGAGCCTGTGAGAGCACAAGGGCCCTCCCTGCAGGGCAGAGCCACACCCAGGCACGAAGCCTCATGGGTCAGGACAGAAATACCTCCTCGGTCCATATAAGCCTCCTGAGACCCCAGTAGATACAGTCGCCCTCAGTATCCTCAGGGAATTGGTTCTACGACTCCTGTGGACACCAAAATCCACAACACGTGAGTTCTTAACAGACAATGGCACAGGTTGACGCACACCCCGCTCACCCTCCCGTGCACGGAATGTCCCTAGATCACTGGACGTCACTCACGGTGCAGGTTCACGCACACCCCGCTCACCCTCCCATGCACAGAATGTCCCTAGATCACTGGACATCACTGACAGTACCCACCTCAGTGTAAGTGCGTGTAAACTGCTGTCACGCTGTATTGTTTGCGGGACAACCACCTCCCCCTACCAAAGAAAGACTGCACATTTTCAGCACAGACACCTTTTTCCCCAGATATTTTCAATCTGGGCTCAGTTGAATCCGGGGGTATGGAGCCCACACAGAGGGTTGCCTGTATTCACATTCCAGCTACTCAGAAATAGACATTTTGTGTTGGAACTGCAAAAGACACTATATAAATCCATCAGTTATAAATGACGCCCTGAACTCAGACTCTGTTGGTAGCAGCGTGGCTCCAGGAGAGAGAGGGATAAAGAAGAGAGCGACCACGGCGCTTCCCCCCACGCAGGGGCCGAGGGAGCTGCTGCTGCAGGCTGACTGAGGCTGGAGGGCGAGCCAGGATGTGCGGGGCGGCCCCAAGGGCCGAGAGCTGGAGGGTGGGCCGGGATGTGCGGGGCGGCCACAAGGGCCGAGAGCTGGAGAGTGGGCCGGGATGCGCGGGGCGGCCACAAGGGCCGAGAGCTGGAGGGTGGGCCGGGATGCGCGGGG
>NW_003852451.1:1574908-1583542 GCF_000181295.1 Otolemur garnettii
CAAGGGCCGAGAGCTGGAGGGTGGGCCGGGATGCGCGGGGTGGCCACAAGGGCCGAGAGCTGGAGGGTGGGCCAGGATGCACGGGGTGGACACAAGGGCTGCAGCGGCCCCTCTGGAGGGCACTCCCCAAGCCTTGCTAACCTTGGAAGGCCAGTTGGCAGCATGGCCACAGTCCATCCTGGTGAGAAAGTGTAGACACCGGTAGTCCGTGCAGAGCCTGGCTCTGCTTTGTGAGATAGCCCCAGGATTGCCGATGCCACATACTGTCTCTCCACGGAATCCTCTGGAGAGGCTACTCACTTGCTTGAGTGAAGTTTCCATTATTTTAGAACTTTCAGAAAGGTTGCAAGAAAATAATCGAATTCTTAAATGTCTCTGCCATATTCCCAACGACACAGAGGCTCGCAGGGTGGCTCACAGGGATGGACTGCAGACGTCCTTTCTTGCCACGTGTGATCCTGCTGACCTCTGGAAACAGGCGGCTGCAGGGGGACAGGGGGATGTGGAGATGGGGAGTAGGAGGGTGTGGAGAGGCCTGCAGAGGCGTGTTGTGGGAGGGACTTGGCGAGGGGGCATGGAGGGGGAGGGGGACACAGTGACGGAGCGTGGCCTTCCACCCTGCCACAGACGGACTGCTGAGCCACTGAGCCATTTCTCTGCTGAGAAACGGTTCTTCTTATATTGGGCCACTTCCTTCTTGTGGCTTGAAATTCATATGTGCCACCCCTCATCAGTTACTTTTTGAGAGAGGAAAGTAAGCCTCTCAGGGAGAGTCACCTCTGTCTAGTTGTCCCCAGCGCATCCCTTGGGTAACAGGGGCAGAGAACTGGAAGAGGAAGCAGGTGGATTGGGAAACGCTCCTGCTATGGGGCCTGAGATGGTGAACTCTGTCCCCTACGGCTCCTGCCCCCAGCTTGGAAGTGATACCCCACAGATTAAGTACCGAGCTATGAACTGGGGATGCCCTGGCTCCACCTCCCACACACCTGGGTGGGTAGGGGCCACCGTTAGCACATTTTGAGAACAGGCAGAAAATGTGAGAGATACATCATTACACCGTCACAGAGTCAGACAGTGTCGAGCTGAGCTCAAACCACTTGTTCTGTTACCTAAAATATTCCCTAAGGCTTATGTTTTCTCTTTTTAAAGGTCACACAGCATAGCCAGAGCAAGTGACATCCTGGGAACATAACTGGTGGACACAGTGCACCAGGATACGTGTCAGGCCGCACCTCAGGAGTCCTCTGAACGATGGGCGTGTCCTCCTGTTTCTCCTTCCAACAATGGCATGGTGGCCGGGGTTCACACATCCCACCCAGTAGCAGGAGAGAACTTGGAGAGTGTGGCCGAGCTGCTGACCGGGCTGGCCCTCCTCACAGAGGAGGCTCGAGGTGTTAACCACAAGACACTACAGATAAAACATCCAACATGAAATGAAAGTGAGATAACAGAGCTACGTACTCCTGGTGGCTTAGGAAATTAAAGTCCTTCAAACACCCTCTAGTCGTCACAGGGACCCTGGGTCGCCGCCTGTCATCCTCTGCAATTCACCCTCAGTCAAGTGCGCTGTGTGGACAAGAGGCTGAAAGGGAGAATGAGGGGCAGGGCCTTCACGATAACCCGAACCAGAGTGTGAGCCTGGGGCAGAAGCTTCGTCAGTGTGAGGTGAGGGAGCCGGGTGACCGTGGGAAGAGGAGGGTGACGCAGCCCAGTCACACACCTCCCCGAGTCTGGAAAGAGGAGACCAAACCCGCAGAAGGTCAAACTTGTTATGTACCCAACAAATAAGCCCCTTAATAGCAATAGCAGCTACCAAAACACACTCAGGTTTTAATTTGCCAAGTAAAATTTTTAATACGTGTCATTCTAAACCCGGGCGAAGTCTGCCATGTGAGCCAAGTGAACCGAGTCTCCCACAGATAACCAGTTATCAGTGGGCCGTGCCAGGCCCTGTGGACACCCTGGAAACCAGACCTCAGGGGACGTTTGAGTTGCAAATTTCTTGCAGTTAATTTGGAGCTGGGAGCACAACCTGAGGCCACTGCCTGGAGTATGTCCCAGCTCTGCCACGACGGGGCACAGGGACGGGCAGACTCCCTCTCCGGCCTCAGCTTCTCCACCTGTTGGATGTGGACAGCGGTGGTGCCATCCCGGGGGTCATCGTGGGGGTGAGTTGATGCCTCCAGGGCCAGTGCTCAGAGGGCTGCTCTGGTGTTCATGCGATCCCCGCCATTGCTGCAGCTCCTCCTACTGTGACCCATTTCCCCACATGCGATCAGCAAAGGCCATCTGCAAGAACAGTCACGCTGACCTGGCTGCACAGATGTAATTCAAATACTTCAGTAAAGAAAAGCTAAATGCTTTATAAAAAATCAGTCCATTTTGATTTATCAAATGAGTTTTACTTCAATTTTGATTAATCATTTTTCCCATGCATAAGATAATGATTACTTTTGAAACCAGTCTTCACATATTTAGTTAGAAATCTAAATTTTATCAAATAATCCAGGAAGTCACTCCCAAAATAAAATAAACTTCCAGAATGTGTCTTACCAGCCACACAGCTCTGAAGAAGCTTCTGAGTCAACCACCGACTGTAAGTGACCAACAATAGCATATAACTGAGCGGAAATGTGTCATTTGCTCCCCGTTCCTGTGTAAAAAGGACAATGGAGGCTCTCCGAGTAAACAAATCACCTTCTGTTCCCCAAAGTCACGATGTCAAGGGGGAAAAAGCCCAGAATCAAGGACCTTGGAGTCATTGACCCCGCAGCCCGAGAGTCCCTTAGGACATAGTCCCTTAGGACATTAGCCACCAAAGCCTTGGGGTGGGTCCCAGGCCACGGTGAGCAGCCCCTCGACACTGTCCCCTGCCACCCAGATGTCCCCCTCAGGCCTCTCTAGAGCTTTTCACCCTCGTTCCTTAGTGGGAAGGACTGGCCCCTCAGTCTCAAAGCTTATGCCCATGTGTGTTGACATTTCAGATTCCAAATGGAACTAACAGAACATTGGTAAATAATACACACAACTTAGGTTTCCAAGAAACTGTGCAGGATCTGGAACATGTTCATTAGCAAATGACTGGAGTTTGGGAGCTTTATCCAGCACCTTGTGCCATCAAAGGTCAGTGGCTGTTTTCTCGACTGCAGCCCCTCCTGCCTCACCGTGAGACTGTGGCTGTGGCTTTGTGCTGCTTCTCGCCGGGACACGTCACTGCAGCTCTGACACACCGGCCTCCCTTGGGAAGCCCCGACACAGGGTGCATTGGTGGACATAGCGACCTGGGCAGTTTTAAAAGCAATTCTGGGTTTTGATTTTTTATTGTTTTTTTGGGTTTTTTAGAGACAGAGTCCCACTTTGTTGCCCTCGGTAGAGTGCTGTGGTGTCATAGCTCACAGCAACCTCCAGCTCTCAGGTTTAGGTGATTCTCTTGCCTCAGCCTCCCGAGTAGATGGGACTATAGGTACTCGCCACAATGCCCGGCTATTTTTTGTTGCAGTTTGGCTGGAGTCGGGTTCAAACCCTCCACCCTCAGTATATGGGGCCGGTGCCCTACTCACTGAGCCACAGGCGCCACCCAGGGTTCTGATGTTTTGACAATCAAAAAACCCCTTTTCTGTAATTTAGCCTTCCCCGCCGTGGCTGGTCAAGCTCGTCCTTCCTCCAACACCAGCAGCCTAAGGACCTGCCGGGGCAGCAGGCTATTAGACATCCAGATATAAGACCTTGGGCCTGGAACTACTGACTCACGTCCCATCGTGCTCTGAAAGGCTGCCTTCAGGGCTCAGTCCTGGCTGCCCCCCCACCATCTGCCACCCAATTCAGCCTCCTTCACCCTGTGCCTCTCAGCTCTTCTGGGAAATAAAGACTCAAAAGACAACCTTAAGAACAACCAGATGAAAATCTGAGCTCAGAATTCTGGGCAAAATAAGTCACAAAAACGTGTGACACATCCAAATGGAACAGAGTCACTATTCCTCTTTCTCTGGGTTAGAGATACACACCTGAGCATGTCCTGGGACGTATCACTCATTAGACCACCCAGAGATGGGCACTGATCAATTTTTTAAACCTGTCAACCTCACTCTACTTGTGGCTGGAGCCAGGAGCAGGCAGCTCAGTGGGCTCAGTGGCACTTGAGGGAGTGGCCCCCAGTGGCCCAGGCAGTGTGAGGGCACATGTGCTGCCCCCTTTCAACCTGGGAAGGCCCTATGCAGGAGCTGAGCTGCACCATGAAATACTCAGCCAGGCTGACTTGGGGAAAGTGTTTAAATCTTTCATTTTTGAGTAATCAAGAGAGAAAAGAGGCTTGGCAACTATAGCTTAGCAGTTAGGGTGCCAGCCATGTACTCTAGGTGGGTTTGAACCCAGCCTGTACCTGCTAAACTAATAAAAAACAACAACAAAAATATCCAGGCATTGTGGCAGGCACCTTTAGTCCCAGCTACTTGGGAGGCTGAGGCAAGAGAATCGCTTAAGCCCACTTGAGGTTGCTGTGAGCTGTGACACCACAGCACTCTACTAAGGGTGACATAGTGAGACTCTGTCTCAATTAAAAAAGAAAAAAAGAACAGTGTCCTCACTCAGCAGGGCCAGGGATGGTTACCTGGTATGTTCAGTACCCAGTCACTCTCTTTTACTCTCATTGAAGGGAGCTTTTAGATAGAGAGTGTTTTTGGACCTTGTTTATCTCACAGCACACTCGAACCTATAGTTAAATTTCCGTGGCACACTTAAATTATGTTGATTTACAAAACAGTAAAAAGAGAAACATACTTAATGTGCTTTTAACTTCACTTGAAAATGATTTGATTAATGATCTCTAAAAAGTTTGGCAGCACACCTAAGATCCCCTGGTTGTACTACCAGTCGAAAACCACTGAAATAGAGCAATTAATGTTTTTCCCACAGCCTTTTCAAGGTTATGTGTCCATTAATGGGTGTAAGTTAAAACTTCTCTGATGGGTTCAAGTGCCCTGGAGATCCTAGCACAGATAAGGACAGCCCCTGTCCACTTGGAAGGGCCGCTGCCTTTAACTCCTAAACCCCAACCCTCACCACAGCCAGGGCCCCGGCTCAGCAGGAGGCAGCCAGAGCTGGGACTGAGAGGGACGGGGGTACGTGGGCCACAGGGGCTCTGGTCTTGGGACCAGTGTAAACAAAGAACAAACCTCCTCATCCAGTTTAATGACAATAATGGAAAATCAGAAGCAAAGTCCCTGAGCTGGGGAAGACCAGGTGTAGGACTCAAAGGGAACTGTGAAAATATCCTGACCATAAAAATAGTGCATTATAATTACGTGAATAATTCATAAGCCCTTCGCTTCAACTGTCAATGTTCAAAATGGAAACGTAGGTGCACAAAGCAGTCCAGATAGGGATGGAGACTCAAGCCTTTACTCTCAGAGTTGAGATGTGACTAGTGGTCAGCAGAGCCAAGACCAGGCTGGAAACGGCCACCCACACCCCACACCCTGGAGCAGTTCTATCTGGGCCCCAGCACTGGCTCTGGGTGTGTCTGCCACGGTGATAAGAGGCAGGGTCGGGACGCAGGGAAGATGGCGGCCAAGGTCTGGGGGAGCATCGTCCATAGTCAGGTAACAGCAACGTTCCCCTCGGGCAAGATTAAATCCCCAAGTTGTGTTCATTTCCAAACACTCCACATCTTCAACATTTTAATCTCCATAAAGTCAGGGAAGTCTATGATCAGTGGCAAGGTGGTCCTAAATGGCTGTGGTGCTGCAGCCAGCAATTCACAGAGATGTGGACATCGCTGGACAGAAGCCCTAGCCCACAAGGGAGGGACCTCACGGTGGCCATCAGGGCACCTTGGAGGGTGCCACTCTAGGGCTGGTGAGAGGCGGAGGAGGGGCAGCTTAGGAGCAGGGCTGACGCCTCTGGGATGACTCCGCTATACCCGAGGATCTCCATGTTCTCGGTGTGGGATGTCCTGGATCACAAGTTATGAGCCGGGCAATGGGGTCTTGACTGCAGCAATTCTTGTCCCTCAGAGTTCCAACCAACAAGCCCCCTAGGGTCGAGTGAACAGCAGTCCTGATTGTTGTCTGAAAACATCCAGTGTACCAGTGTACACCTGCCAAGATCAAAGAAATGCAACATCTACACTTGTAAAACGGTTGTCAGCACAGGAGGAGACCCTGCAGCCAGGCCAGTGTGCGCCAGCAGGGCCCTCAGCAGGGACACAGGGGCCGCACTGAGTGCACGCCACCCTCACCTGGGTGACCAGTCTGTCCAGCTTGCCGGACTATCTCTGTTTTGGCATCAAACTGAGGGATTCCCAGGATATGGCTATGGCCCAGGGATCTAATTTGTGGCTTCCTTTTATCTATTCACACGTGCGACACGTAACAACGTTTGTCTAAACTGGTCCAGAATTTATGCGCCTTTTGTGAGCATAGTGTAAAGAATTTCTAAGTGATGAGAAAGACTGGACTCAGTCTAACTGGCACTGTCTTTGGTGATGAAATTTAAGTGGTGGTCTCGACTCCTTGCCAGCGGTTCGTGGTCACAGCACTAGGTGGGGACACTCCAAAGACTCCAAGGCAACTGAGGGCCTCACAGAGAAAAGATTCTTCCTTCAGGCCTTTCATGTTACATGGCTCCATCACGGCAGCACAGGAAAAATACCAAACACAGAAGCCAGGAAGAGGAGAGAAGGGACTCGAACAGAGGGCGGCCAAGGGCAAAGGTGCAGACCCCCACAGCAAGGCCGTGGCCGGCACGGATGCAGCTGTGGGAGGTGGGTGGCGTCCACTCCTCATTTTGCAGACAAGGAAACCGAGGCACTGGGAAAGCAGGGCATCAGAACAGTCTTGGGTGAAGTGAGACTGGCCTTGTAGGCAGGCTGCCTGGAGCCAACGCCCAGGCCAGGACCCCACCTGCCCCCATGCCTGGAAGAAGATATTCTTCTCCAGCCACCGGCTTCATCCTGGGGGACCCCTGAGCCCAACCCAAAGGGACCCCTTCCCGCTGATGGAGTTTCCACACCAGCACTTGGCCGTGCTTTGGCGACACAGCAGAAGAGGAAGGGAGACCCTCAGGCTGCTCACCTGCCGCTCACCTGGGGCTCCACCTGCTCCCCAGACTCACAGGCATGGTGACTGCAAACAGTGTCTCCTCCCTTTGGACACAGGCCGAGGCTCAGAGCTGAAACGGCCTGGCTGACATGCAGGGCTGGATCTTAGACTCTAGCCCCCTGTCTCTGCAAAACCCAGGACTTCTATATCACCTGGGTGGTCCTCAGCCCCACCTTTGCTCCTAGGCACAGGACAGTGAGTGGAGAGATAACTGTGTGTGCATGTGTGTGTCAATTATGGGTTATAAAGATGAAATTTCTCTTTTCATGCAAACATTTACAGTTGAAAGGCATTTTCATAGACTGAGACTTTGGCTTTTAAAATCAGCATTGCTCACAACAGGACCTGCACACAGGTGTGAGGCCCTGGTCACTGCCACACATGGCCCTGGGCTGAGGGTTGACATTCATGTCTACCTAGAGGTCCAAGCACCAGCCACACAAGGGACACATGAACATGTTGGCCAGTTCTCGGGATTCAGCCTCCTCACTTGGTTTGTAAATGAAACACATTCTGTGCCCACTTGTCTGCCATGAAGAGCTTTGGCAATCATGGGAGAGGATTAGCTACTTTTGTAGAAAACTGTTTGCTTAATCAAAAATAAATGACAACCAGATTACTAAAGCACTTTGCATTTTGCTGGGCAGCAGAATCCGTCTTGTCAATCAATGCCAAGTCATTTTTTTCCAAAAGGCAAAAATGTGAATTTCAAAAGAACGGGGATTTGGTTTCTCAGCTGCTCCTTCTGCCCTGCGGCCCAAAGACTGTCCTCCCTGCCCCACCCTGCAGTCATGGCTTCAGCTGGGGAAGCAGGAAGCTGGTCTAGCCCGTCCCTGTATATCCTGGCAGCCGGCGGCTCAGCCCAGGCTCCGTGGGGCTGTGCTTGGTGACCCCACCCCTTCCTGCTGCCAGCTGCCCTCTGAGCAGGGCGACTGAACCAGGTGCACTCGACCCACTTCCACTATGACCAGCTAGAGTCTGCATGTTTCTTTGTTTCTTTGTTTCTTACAGGAGAGACGAGGCTGCCTTGTAGAGTATTACAAAGATGAGTTTCACACAATTTGAAATAAACTAAGGAAGCCTGGGTGAGGCCTGTTGCTTTAGGGATCAGTCATGGCACCCCCAGTTCTCCCAGGCTCCTGAGGTACTCGTGACATGCAGGCTCTGAAATGTACCCTGTCACCTGCCTTCAGAGAGACACCTCTTTGGGGTCTTTCTACAGCTTCACTCCATGCTGTGACAAGGCACACACTGGTGGCAGCCTGCTGTTTGCCTCCCTTCTCCTTCCGAGATGGGAATAGGGGCACCATGGCTCCTGGGCTAAGACAAGGGCAATGGGCCAAAGAGGGGCAGTGAGTAGCCAGTGACCTCTGTGGCTCTGCAGTGGCCTCCTGGGAGAGAGGGGAAACACCCACGGCACTGAAAGCAGGGGAGAGGCCTGCATGAGAAATTCAGGTGGGACAAGGCCTGCATGAGAGGAGAGCAGGGGAGAGGCCTGCATGAGAGGAGTGTAGGGGAGAGGCCTGCATGAGAGGAG
>NW_003852451.1:1585534-1593720 GCF_000181295.1 Otolemur garnettii
AGCAGGGGAGAGGCCTGCATGAGAAGAGTGTAGGGGAGAGGCCTGCATGAGAGGAGAGCAGGGGAAAGGCCTGCATGAAAAGAGAGCAGGGGAGAGGCCTGCATGAAAAGAGAGCAGGGGAGAGGCCTGCATGAGAGGACAGCAGGGGAGAGGCCTGCTGGTCACACACACCCTGTGGGACAGAGTCCCTGTCTGACAGAGGTGCTGCCCATGAAAATCCCTAGTATTTAGATGGATGTTTGTAGAGCAGAGAGCAAAGCAGAAATGTCTGGCTTTCTGCATCAGTGAGACTAACATGAAAGGAACCAGAGTTAAAGATGCTAAAGCAAAAGGGTGATCAGCAAGCAAAGGTCAATCGTTATTCCTAGACAGGCTCCTCTCCACAAAGGGTGGACGGGCCGGGAGTTTCCTGTAAGGCCTGGCATGGGCGTAGAGCAGGCATAAGAGAAGATGGCCCATTTTCTCCAAGTGCCAGGAAAATCTACCAAGTTTACAATAATGGTGACGGTACATTTTCTGTGAGTGATTACTGTGCAGAACATTAGCCCCAGAACAAACCTGGCCACCCGCCAGTCTTCTAAACTCATCCCCAGCCAGGCAAGGTCCCAGGGTGAAGCCACCATGGGAGGCAGAGAGGAAGGCAGGTCTCAGTGGCCACAGGGACATGTAGAATCATGCTGCTCCCTCAGCACCTTCAGTGGGGCTCAGCCCCCTGCACCACATTTGTCCATTTTTCCCTGAGAACTGCTATTTTTACAGCTGAAGAAAATGAGGCTTAACATGGTGATGCCCTCATAAAGTTCACACACAAAGCTCATAGCATATTTGAAAGTAAAACCCAGGACTTCTAGCAAATGGCCCTTTCTCTGAACTTGCGCCATCCAGACAGACTCCCTGGTGCTGGTGCTGTAACAGGGTGTGAATCTCCAGTTCTTCAGGATTGGCCGTGCCTGTTGAGATGCCCACAGGCTCTGCCTGCACTTGGTCTAGAACATCTCTGTGGTAAATGCATCAAACATCCGAGCTCCTGAGCACACACAGCTGCAGGTCACAATGTCGCTGCAGGCTGCCGGCCACTGCCCCTTTGGCCCTCCTCCCCTGGGTCCCTGCCATGGCCCCTCGTCATAGGCCCCCTCTGCCTACAATGTCCTTCTTCATAGTCTGTCTCCAGACCTGGTCCAGGTGCAGCCTCCTCTTCAGAGGGCTCCCTAGCCCTGCCTTCTTCCCTTCCTGGAGAATCTCAGTGCTTCCTCTCCAGTGTCCCCACTGACTTCACTTGTCTGTCCCTTGCTGGGCTGTTTCCCTTCTCGTGTTCATCCCTCTGCTTTTCCTCCCCACTGGCCCACCACCTCCTCAAGCCCAGGGCCCTACTGTGAGCATTTCTGTAACTCGGACACAAAATGCACCAGTTGGACTGAATACAAAAGGTGTTTAACGTGTGTTGGGCACACTAAGTTGCTCCCTGGAGTCTTGTCTCCCAACTTTGCCAATTTTTTTCTGTTTATGCAGCTGGGGGACATAGGAGGGTCTTGATCTATAGCATTTGCCAAGTTCCAGGACAGAAATACACGTCCCGCACCCATTTTGGTTCCCCCAGGGCCAGCCCCCTAACTCCTGATGTTTGGGCCTCTGCTCTTGGCTGGTCACACCCTGCTCCGGGGCATCTGCCCATGCTCGTCCTGGGAAAGTGATGCTCAAAAGACAGACCACACCCACACTCAGTGCTCTGCCTGCGGTCGAGGGATGGTTTCTGCAGGGAAGGAGCCACTAAGTGCAGTGTGCACAGTGCGGCCGCATGGAGCCTGGGGTGGCAGAGCCCGGAGGACTCAGTCTAGGTCGAATCCTTCAGCAGACCCGTCCCACCTCCTGTGTGTGCACAGGGCTGTTTTCACTAGCACAGTGTCCTGTTTTCCGTGAATTATAATTGAATTCTGGTGACGTAAATTGCTTTGCCATCATTGTTTTTCTACAAATGATGTTCATCTTCAAAGAAAACAAAATGAGACCCTTTACCAGGGTGGACAATTAAGTTCATGAATCATCCTAGAAAAAGTACAACATACCACATTGCTGAATATCACTACCATCACCTTGGAAGTGCTCCCCTTGGGGAACTGTGCTCTGAAGCCAGCGGAAGTGTGCTACCCTTCAAAGCAATTTTAGAGCTTTTTTCCTGAAATAATCATCAGAGCTGTCATTGTATGAGGTCTGACAATTAAGTTCTTGAACTCCTCCGTGCTTTGGGGCAACTGGCACCTGCCTCTGTGTGTAGTTTCTACATCCAGACAGAGGGCGAGGCCATCTTTTCTCAGTGGAGGCTGGAAAGGGAATGACAAAGAACCAGGAAAATCCCCGAACCTTCTGACACAGGAGGTTCAGTGTCTACACTTGTGCCCCAGGCTGGAAAAGGAGAGCTCCGACAGTGAGGGCAGGCCCACAGCCTGCACCTGATCTGGACTCTGCAGGATTTACTTACTAGAGGGAGGGACACAGTGGAAGCCATGCTCCAGATGGTGAGAAAGAAAATGCCAGTGTCTGTGGCTTCCCCCAACTTCCCACAGAGGCAACACGGGTACAAGTCAACGCCATGTTGGCAACCACTTTAAAGAAACGAGAAGTCCTTGAACCCACGTGTCAAAATCCCCTGACCACCCAAGTCCCTGGAACATCCAGATTCCCCGAGAGTCCACGTTCCCTGGTCACCGTAGGCCCTTGTCACGTCCTCTGTCATTCGCCCAGTGTGAGAGCTGCTCATGCCTGTAACTTCTCCGTCCTGGGTGCTGTCTACACGCTCAGTTATAAGCAGTTAAACTTAATTAGAAATAAGATGTTCCTTATAATCTCACTGAGATATTCTGGTCTGTTTCCCACCATGGAGACCACGTGCCTAGGAGGCCAGATTTTAGCCCTTGACATGTGGACCTGCTTTTGTGATGAGTTGTATCAAGGAGAAAAGAGACTTCATTTTGTATCAGAACAAAGGTCTCAAGAGAGACTCAATTCACCAATCTTAACCCATTAGCAAATCTGTGGCTTTTTCTTTGTCAGTAAGTCTGTTTATAAAGATCATCACGTCTCAAGCAGGGGTGTCCAACCCTTTTCTTTCCCGCTGCACATTGGAAAAAGAAGAGCTGTCTTAGGACCGGGTGCAGTGGCTCACACCTGTAATCCCAGCATTCTGGGAGGCCAAGGCAGGTGGATTGCTTCAGCTCAGGAGTCCAAGACCAGCTGAGCAAGAGCAAGACCCCATCTCTACTAAAGATGGAAAAATTAGCTGGGTGTGGTGGCAGGTGCCTGGAGTCCCAGCTCCTCAGGAGGCTGATGCAGGAGGATCTCTTGAGCCCAGAAGTTTGAGGTTGCTCTGAGCTATAATGACAATATGACTCTCTAGCCCGGACAACAGAGGGAGACTACATCTTAAATGAATGAGTTGCCTTGGGCCACATATTAAATACATAAACACTAACAAAAGCTGATGAGCAAAGCAAAAGGTCATGGATACTTTTCACAATGCCGCTACCACAGATAATCAAAATATTCCTCAAATAATCTGCACGTGACCTGCAGGCCACAGGTTGGACACCCCTGGCTAATCCTTTGTTTAAAGGCACTGTTTTTTGTACATATCAATGGTGCTATAAAGGAGAATAAAAATCTCAGGGCAGAGACAGGGCAGGACCAGCATCCTTCCACCCCCCCCCTTCTCTTCAAACCTCCACCTTGTCTCACGTGCAATGCAGATTTCCTGAGTACTCATTAGTGCCAAATGTGGCCGCCCTCCACTGCCTTCTGGGTGCCCCTCCATTAAACACTGAGTTCCCCAGTCCCTCATCAAGGAGCACAGGTGCAGCTGCTTTGGGGGTTGTGCCCCTCCCAGGCACATCCTCCAACTTTGCACGACTCATCCTCCCACTTTGACTGCACTGACTCCATTGACTGACATCTGTCGCCTACTTAGGGTTGTCAGTGCCTTTGTGACGTATTCATTCTTGGAGGAAAATCCCACCAACGTGATATCCTGGGAAATGACACCAGGCTTGTCACAGCATCATCTGACAGCTACTGACCGAGCAGAGACCTGTGCCGGTGGCCGCAGCTGGGACACAGAGGAAACTCCAACAACACGGCCCCGGCGCCATCTGCAGGCCCAGGGCACCACCTGCTGGACACACAGGCAAACAGGTTTGCGCAGACCGACAACGGCCCTGGCAATGACAGACAATGGGGGTCTTTTAATTTGTTTTGTTTTGCTTTGCTTTGCTTTAATTTTTATTGTGGTCAGAACACAATGTGGGGTTTTTTTAATTTGTTTTGTTTTGTTTTGCTTTGCTTTGCTTTCTTATAATTTTTATTGTGGTCAGAACACAATGTGTGTCAATCTCCCTCGCACAATGTCAGGTGTACAGCTCGGCGGTGCTAACCCGGGTGCAGCGGCCCACAGCCTGTCTCTAGATCTCCCTCACCTTGCAGACCTCAACTCACCCGCCCGCAGGCCCCAGCGAGCATGGCCAGCTCCCGTCGTCTCTGTGAATTGAAGCGGCAGGGTGGATTCGAGCGTGCTTGTCCTTCGGTGACTACTTAGCGTTTCACTCCGCAGGACAACCTCGGTGCGATGGTGCTCTGCGTGTGTGTTTATCCTCTGCCAGCCCCACTCCGGTTGGTTCCACCTTTTGGCTTTTATGGATGAAACTGCCATGTCCACGAGAATGCATATATCTTTTCCAGATCCCAATTTTAATCCTTTTGGGTAAGTGGGAACTGCATGCTATTGATGGGAGTATAAGACAGTGCAGCTTGTAAAAATCAGAGTCTCCCCACCCCAACACACACACACCCACTCCTTAGGCAAAAGAGAAGGGCCTGATGGCAGGCACCTGTGAGAACCCGCCCCACCGGTGCCTCACTGTGGAAATCTCTTGCTGATCTCTCATAAGCATGTGAATTGTGCCTGTGCCCACCTAACACTGAAGCCTGTTCGGTCCTCACTGATTACAACAGGGAGACGGACAGAGCCAAACGCTCTTCCACCTGCTGGGGATATCTGTGTAACTGATGCTTCCCTCAGTCCCAGATTTTATGTAGAATGCAGATTTCTTGGGCCTCATGAGAATGTAACAAATGCCATGAAGGCTATGTTAACCAGTTTGATGAAAATATTTCAAATTAGATATAAAACCAGCACACTATACCCCATGACGGCATTAATGTACACAGCTATGATTTAATAAAAAAAAAAAAAAAAGAAGAAGAATGTAACCACTGCCTCATCAGCCCCTTCCTCCCCACTGCTCTGCTGCATTTAAATCACGGTGGTACTGACTTTTCCTGTGGAAACACAGCCACAGTTTGTCTGCATTTCCTGTTTTTCCTGGGGGCATCCTCAAAACTGAGGCTTAATAAACCTCCATGGGTTACCTCAGGGGGGCAGCCCTATGGAGCCACCTGGCCCCTCTGCAGGAGCTGAGCCCGTGAGAAGCAGAGTGACAGGCAGATGGTTCCCATGGCAGCAGGCACACTGATTGGCCGTGCCTCTGAGGGGCCACTCTACCTGGGGAGGTCACTTGGCTCAACTGTGGGTAATGCAGCCCAAATACCACATGCCTGGATCTCTGCAAGGGCTTCTGATGGTGGCAGGAGACATTCCCAGACTGAGGGAAGGTGAATTGGAACCAGGGGCCACTTCTGAAATAAGTTTCCATAAAATTGATGTGGATGTGGGTGTGGTCTGTCCTAGCCCATTTGGCTTAACCAACAGAAATTTATTATTTCTGGTCATTCTGGAGGCTGGAAGCCCAAGATCAAGGCTCTGGCAGATGCTGTGTCTGGCGGGGACTGCTTCCTGGACTTTGCTGGATTTTTGCTGTGTCCTCACATGGTGGACACTTTGAGGGGCTCTCTGAGGTCCCTTTTAGGAGGACACTAGCCCGACCCATGAGGCTCCTCCCTCATGAACTAATCACCTCCCAAAGAGCCCAGGATGGGGTAGACAGAGCCCTCATGGCTCACACTGTGACCAGGGCCCTAATGCCACCACCTTTGGGGCAAGGATTTCAACAGATGACCTTTAGGGGACACAAGCATTGAGACTTGAGATAATACATAGCACACTGCTGTTAAAGCTGATGCTACAGCAGTGATGGTATTGAAACTAGAAAAATACAGATAATGCAACACCCATTTATTTTGGACTCCAGGAAAGGAGCAGGTGTCTTCAGAAAAGGTCTAAGAGGCCAGATGTCTGGAGGTGCTGTGGGCCGTTGGGGGTGCAGGGGCTCACCCCACTGGCTCCTTTCATGTAGCTATTTCTCTCGGAGCTATTTTCCTTTCTCTTGGTTTCTGCACGAGAGGAGGGAGGGTGTGGACAACTGGGATAATTCTATTGCCCTTCAGAAAAACAACTCAACTATGAATTGTGGAGAGAAGAGGCCGACAGCAGGTGCACCCACCAGCCACCGGGAGAGAAGCGGAGCAGCTCGCTCTTCGTCAGCAGGGGGCGCGCGAGCGCTCAGCGCCGCTCTGGGCGGTTTCCAAGTTCGCAATGGTTGTTTTGAGCTGAGCGCAGAGCTCAGCTGTTTGCAACTCAGTACAGCACAGCTTCGCTTTAAAATCCCACAATTCTATATAACAATTCTGGGGGGGAAATATACATTAGTAACACTAGATCAAAATGCACCTTTCCTGTTAGTTTGCTTATTTTTAGTCAATTACTATCTGTATTTAACTTTCACTGTCAGACTCTCAAACTGTCTCCCTTTCAATTCATAGACTACCTTCCTCAACATCACTGGCGAGACATTTTTGCTACAGTTCCTACCTCGGAAACCCCCTGCTCCTGTTGGCTGTTCCAGGGTGGCCAGTGTGGCCTGTGGGTGGGCTGGTGGGAAGGGCTCGGCCTCTCCCCTGCTCCAGGGGACCCTGCCTGGGGCTCTCCGCCCTCTGGGAGAGAACTCAGCCTTGGCTCCCACCCTGCCGTCCATGGGGAAACGGCCTGAACGCGTCAGCAGCTGCCCCACAGCTAAGCCCGAAGGCCAGTCCCTTCGCGCCGTGACAGCGCAGGCGAGAGGTGGGACTGGGTCATTCCTGCACTCCCAGGAGACGCTGGGCAGAGGGACTGCGAAGAAGTGCAGCCCTTCTCCACGCAGGCAAAGATGGATCCCGGGAACCTGGGCAGACTACTGGGAAGCTGGGCAGGGTCGGGATGAAGTAGTGCGCATGCGCACAGTCAGAATCCGCGCATTCTCGCGGGCCTTGAGGGACCTGCAGCAGCATCCGCGCTCTGACGTGTGCACTCTGCCGCTCTGCCGCCACTGCTCACAGCTGACCTGTTCCAAGTAGCTGACCTCTGACATCTGACCCAGAACACGATCGGACTCCTCACCTCTCAGGTGTCACTCAGTCTCCGTTTCTACGCATCACTTTCCGCCTGGGGACAAAGTGCTGCATACTGTTCGCCGTGCATGTCAGTGTCTGAATTTCTCCTTTTCAGACGTGTGTGCAAGGAGGAGGCAGAGATCGGGGTGATGCACTTACCTGCCCAGCAACCCCAGAGGCAGAAACACACCAGGACTGAGAGGGCTGGGAAGGAGCCTCCCTCATGGCCTGGGACCACCCTGCCCTCATGAGGGCCTCACCTGGTGGCCTCCACTCTGTGTCTCTGCTGTCAGAACTGTGGGGCTGCACTTTGTCACAGTGCTGTGTGGATCCCCAGCTATGGGTACCCGCTCTGTGGGGCACAGTGCTGGGCAGTACTGTGACCAGGTCCCAGGATGGGGTGGATGGGTCCCCCACAGCTCACACTGTGGCCAGGACAGGGTGGACGGAGCCCCCATGGCTCACACTGTGACAGGATAGGGTGGATGGAGCCCTCATGGCTCACACTGTGACCAGGGTTCAGGATGGGGTGGACAGGGCCCCCATAGGTCACATTGTGGCCAGGACAGGGTGGACGGAGTCCTCATGGCTCACACTGTGACAGGATAAGATGGATGGAGTCCTCATGGCTCACACTGTGACCAGGGTTCAGGATGGGGTAGGTGGGGTCCCCATAGGTGACATTGTGGCCAGAACAGGGTGGATGAGGCCCCCATGGTACACACTGTGACCAGGGTTCAGGATGGGGTAGATGGGGCCCCCATGGCTCACACTGTGACCAGGGTTCAGGATGGGGTAGATGGGGCCCCCATGGC
>NW_003852451.1:1593740-1610353 GCF_000181295.1 Otolemur garnettii
TGACCAGGGTTCAGGATGGGGTAGATGGGGCCCCCATGGCTCACACTGTGACCAGGGTTCAGGATGGGGTAGATGGGGCCCCCATGGCTCACACTACGACCATGGCCCAGGATGGGGTAGATGGAGCCCTCATGGCTCACACTGTGACCATGGCCCAGGATGGGGTAGATGGGGCCCCCATGGCTCACACTGTGACCATGGCCCAGGATGGGTAGATGGGGCCCCCATGGCTCACACTGCGACCATGGCCCAGGATGGGGTAGATGGACCCCTCATGGCTCACACTGCGACCAGGGCCCAGGATGGGGTAGATGGACCCCTCATGGCTCACACTGACCATAGCCCAGGATGGGGTAGATGGACCTCCCATGGTTCACACTGTGACCAGGGCCCACGATGGGGTAGATGGGGCCCCCATGGCTCACACTGTGACCAGGGCCCAGGATGAGGTAGATGGAGCCCCCATGGCTCACACTGCGACCAGGGCCCAGGATGGGGTAGATGGGGCCCCCATGGCTCACACTGTGACCATGGCCCAGGATGGGGTAGATGGACCCCTCATGGCTCACACTTTGACCAGGGCCCAGGATGGGGTAGATGGGGCCCCATGGCTCACACTGTGACCATGGCCCAGGATGGGGTAGATGGAGCCCTCATGGCTCACACTGCGACCAGGGCCCAGGATGGGGTAGACAGGGCTCTGTAGGTCACATTGTGACCAGAGCCCAGGATGGGGTAGATGGGGCCCCCATGGCTCACACTGCAACCAGAGCCCAGGATGAGGTGGATGGGGCCCCATAGGTCACATTGTGACTGGGACCTTGGACAGCAGCATGGCTGGTGTTCACTGTGCTGAAAGGATGCTTCAGTGGTGGCTGCCCGAGGCAGGACTGCTGTGGTCTCCAGGGCCTTTGGGTTACATTAAACCTTCCTGCACTGACTGGCCTGGGGACCAAAGCCTACTCAGCCTGTGCAAACATCACTGTGGTTTTGGTGGTGGTAGAAGGCAGGGGACTAGGCCACAGTGTCTATTCTATGAGGAAGGGCCCCAACAAGGAGGAATGGGAGGGGGATGAATTGATCTACTGAGGTGGCCTGGAGCTCAGCCCAGTTCCCAAAAGGCAGAGCCCCTGGCTGGGCTGACCACAGCCACCTGTCCATGGGCCCCATGCAGGCCCTTGACCTTGTGACCTGTGTGTCCCTTCAGGATAAGGAAGACCACCCTTCTTCCTAGGACTGACCCTCAAAGAAACTCACTTTGACCAGGTGATGGCCAGTCCCCTCTATGCTCCCCACAAAACACTAACAGGGGCCCTGACCAACCCCTCCCATGTCCACTATCTGGCAGTAACGGGACCACACTCCACCCCGGCTCTGCGACTTCCCCAACCCCACCCCGGGCGATTGGCGATTCTGTGGGTGTCTGGTGGGTGGGCACACAAGCCCTGGAGAGCCTAGGCAGACGTAGTTCCATCCTCCCAGGCACTATATGCTCAGAAGGGCTGGTCACTTCCAGCCCTCCTTGGGACATCAGGGCCTGCCCATCCTCAGACCTGGCCTGGCATGCAGGTGTCAGGCACTTGGCAGCTGGCTGGGGGCCATGCTGTCCTTCTTGCCAGTCAGCTCTGGTCCCTGAGAGGGAATAGGGGCCAATCATGGTGCCCTCTGCAGACTCTGCCCTTCTCCTGGCAGCCAGGAGCTGACTCCCTGGGCCACAGCACAGCCAAGCTAACGTCTGTGACATATCTGACCACTTGCTAATAGGACCTTTCACCTTGTAAGGTGGTGTCGTCTGTCGGGCTTGTCCAAGCGAAGAGGCGGGGGATTCAGGATGGTGGCTGGGCCCCTCCCACACCACACCTCATGCCCTCAGCCCCTGCCCCTGGACGCCTCCCCTATCCCAGGCTCTCTGTGAGTCCCTCCCGGAAGAGGTGTGGACAGCTCTCTGTCAGAGGGGTGGGGACAAACTGGCCCTCCTTTTGCCTGTCCCCAGCTCACCTGGGACCCCTTCCAGTGTCTGGGAGAGGCAGAGGTGGTGGTGTTGATCGGCGTAGCCTGTTTTCACCTGGGAGAGGTATGGCAGCTGGGCAAGGGCCGCATCCCTCAGGCTCCTCCCAGACCACTCTCTGCAGGTCCTGTGCCAGCATCCTGCCCAGAAGATCTGGGCCCTTTGGACAGAGGCTGCTCTTGAGGCATGAGCCCAGCAGAAACCCTGTCTGCCGTCTGTTCACTCAGGACACCATTGGAAGCTCCAGCAAGCCCCTCCCCACCTCTAGGCCACAGGGTCTCAGGGCCCCCACCCTGCTTACAGGAGGATTCCCCCAGCCAGTGCTGCATAACTGAGGGGTTGCAGCCCAGTTGCTTTGGCAGACAGATGATCGAGGAGCTCCATGTCCCACCTGCCCCCTGCCTGGGGGGAGTGCCCCAGAACAGGTGGGATGTGGGGGACAATGGGGCTTTGGTACCATAGCTCCACAAAGACAGTAAGATATGTTCTAAGACACGTGATCTCTCTGGGGCCCTCCGCACAGCCCCCAACATGTGCATCTGCTGGCATCTGTACAGAGACGATCTGGACCGGGCATCCCTGAGAGCCTCATGTCCCGGCTGGGGCTGGGGCTGGTGCGGGTGGTGCAGCCCTGTGCCCATGCCATTCTCACCTTTGTTATGTGCTGTGTGGCCAGCACTACATTGGCCACATGGCCTCCTACTCTCGGGGGCAGAGGGCTGGGGCTCCAGCTGGGACTCGAGCGGAGCGGGGCTTCTCCCTTCTGTGAGAGGCAAGGTCGAGTATATGACCTGGACACCTGTAAGGAGAAACCTGGTAGATGCTCTGTACATGAACCTGGACCAGCCTTTGGGGGATAACTGATAAGATGTTTAGGGGCATTGAGGACACTGAAGGCTTCATTCCAAGGACAGCCACAAAGCCCTGGCACTGCTGTAGTTAGTGTGACGTGGAAGGAAAGACCAGCCAGCAGATCTGGGTGAGATTTGGCACTGTGATGGAGAAGGGTGTTGGCGTTGGCTGGGCCAACCACCCACTATTCCAAAAGGCCTGTTCCCGCCAGCACAGTACGGGGTTCACCCCTAACCCAGGTCAACGACTGTGCCACAGACTGTCAGGGGACAGGGTGCAGCTGGTGGGGTGACGTGGAGCAAAGCTGCACCAAGACCTGCACACACGCACACACACGCACACGCATACGCACAGACATGTACACACGTACACGTACGCTGTGTGCACATAAGCACACACAAACACATGCACACAGATCGACATGCACACAGTACACACACACATGCATACCTGCACACGCATGCACACACACATGCATAAGCACCGCACATCCTGGTGTCTCCAGCCGGTCACCTTGGCCACACAGTGCAGACTGTGCCTTCCACACCCCCTGGGGTGGCAGAGGACAGCGCACCCCTAACATAAAGGAGGCAGCACAGGGCCACATCAAAGCCAGGCCCAGACCCTGCGTCCTGGCAGCTGTGAGTTGGCCGCGACCTCTGGCTGCCCCAGAAACCACTGGGGCCCCATGGGTTCCTATTCCCATTCTCCCTCTGGGCCTCATAGACGGATATGGAGAATTATACCAAGTGTCCCTTAATTACTGGGTAGCACCACTCTGAAGACACTGCCTCTGGTCTCTAGGGAAGGCAGAGGGGACGGTTGGAGGCCAGCTTCCCTCCCCCACTACAGCCCAGATGGGACATCAGGGCCTGGAGGTGAAGATCACCCTCAGGGTCTCAGCCTGACCCCAGGGTGGCCACATTTGTGTCCCAACAGCCCTGGAAAGGAGAAGTGAAGCTGAAGCAGGAGGGCCCCTGGGAGACGGGCTTTGCCAGGAAGGAGTGCCGAGCAGGACTGGTGGGAAGCCAGAAGCTCACTTTCCTCTGCGGAGATCAAGCCTCAGCAGAGGTCTTTTAAAGAAAACAGCTGTTGTCCAGGACAGTGGACACTGTGGCAGGGGCAGGGCTGGTGGGGGCCCGTCAGTGGTCAGATGACAGCCCCACAGCTGACCTGTGGATGAGGGCTCTGTGGTTGGGGGCGGGGGGCGGTGATGTGAAGCTCTGGGTTGGGCAGACACAAGACAGAGCCTCCAATACCTCTGATAAAGCAGTGTGGCTGGGAAAGGGACCCTCCCCTCAAAGCCCCTCTGGGTACCTGGGAGTGCAGATGGCTCCAGAAAGCTCTGGTGCCAACACCAGCAGGCACACCCTCACATGGCCACAGTGACTGCTCCTGTGGCCAGCAGGTTAGGGTCCCACGGGGGCATCTGGGCTTCTGAGGGTGGCCCAGAGAGCTCAGTGCAGGGCCCTGGGCTGGCTATGAGGCCACTCCTGGGGGTCTGGCTGGGCCCCAGGACCCATTTCTGAGGACCACCCTCCTGCTGTCCAGGCCTGGGGCTGTGAGGAGCATGGGAGACAGCAGGTCCCTCGTTCCCTCCTGGCCTCTGCACTGGGCCCTGGATCATAGCCTGGCCTCCCTCTTTGGTGAGATGGAGAATTCCAGGTGTCAGAGTCCTGCTGGCTCCACAGGTCCCAGCTGAGTCTCAAAGGAGGAGCCGGAGGGCTGCTAGGAGGCCCCGGGCAGCCAGTGGCCTCGGGTCTTGCATGCATGTTGCTCCTAAGCCCCATACCAGGGCCCTCAGTGGCCCCAGGACTCTCTTCTACCAGGCAGGGCAAACACAATGAGCCTGGGGACCACGGCATGTCAGCACGTGTCTGCCAGCGTGAGGGCTGTGCAGATGTGCTGGGCACCGCTGCCCTTCCCATTCAGCAGTTGCTCCATTGGTCACACTCCTCTCATTGTGAGAGGCTCCTTAGAGTGGGGAGAGGGGGGACCCTCCTAGGGGTGGCTGAGCTAAGCCACACTTAGCTCAGGCCAAAGGGATGTGTGGGGGTCCCAGTCATGTCATCACAACTGTAGGGAAGCAGCAACTCCCTGCAGCCACCAGCTCACCCTGTCTGGGGGCCACCTCACAAGGTGGACATGTCTCCTGGCCCTGAGCAAGTTGGGCCCTGGGAGGGACACCAGGGTGGCAGGAAGGCTGGACGCTGAGCCAATGCCCCAGACCTCCCCCCCGGTAACTCCTCATGGGGGGCTTCCTAGTGCCGCTGTCCCCAGGGTGGGGAAGGCCCCCCAAAGTGTCTGGCTGAGAAGACACAACAACCAGCCCTGCTGAGGGAACACCACACGGTCACGTGACTCAGTGACCCGAATGCTGGGGATGCCACAGACTGCTCAGCAGTCACACCATCAGTTAACAAAATGCTGCTGCTGAATTTGCGATCATCTGTGTTATTTGCTAGCTTTTTAAATGTGGTGATTTGACAGTTTTCAAAGCTTTTTGCAAGTATTTATCTTTATATCTATTTTATATTTCATAATCCTGTATTTCTTCTTGGAAGAGGGTGCCCCGTCGCCACACCATCGAGGTTCAGGCCTCAGAGCCAGGCTGAGGGATTCTGATCTGGGAGCGGCTGATCTCAGAGAAGCCAATTTGGGGCAACAGGCCTCAGGCTGCAGAGCTGGGTGGCTCTTCTCGCTCCCCTACCCCATGGCCCCGGCTGCTGGCTGTGTGGGCTCTCAGCTGCCCTGTGCCACTGTCCCCAGCCAGGGCAGCACATAGCAGACAGAGGTGCAGGCCACATGGCAGGACTAGAAGTCACTGCCACCAAGTGCTGGGTCAGCACCGTGTTCAGTGGCCTTTGTCCTCCACTGAGATTCCACAGTGTCAGGGCACTGGCACGATGGCATTAGAGGAAGAGGAGGACACTGTCCCAGAGCATCCAGTGGGAAGTGGAGCTGGGACGGGATGGCCCCTCAGAAACCTCAGGTCACTCTGTTCTCTGAGGAAAAGGGCTGCCCAGGAGTTGCCCCGACCTCACAGTCTGCACTATCTGGGGAGGCTCCAAGGGCCTGTCCTGTCCACATGATAGCTGAGACCAGTGCCCACCGGGTCCCCCCACCTCTCCTTGCCTGGCTTCTCCTGTGAGGACCTGTCCCAACATGCCCTGGTCTCTGAGAGTCCTGGCTGTCCCCTGTGCCCATCTTAGCTACCATAACCAACGACACACCCACATGGCCCACAAACAACCTTCATTCCACACGGTTCTGGAGATGGAGTCCAAGGTCAAGGTGCTGGCCCACCTGTCCCTGGATAGGGCTGCTGTCCTGGCTGGCCAGTGGCATCTTTCAGCTACATCCTCACATAGTAGAAAGATGAAGAGCCCACTGAGGTCTCTTTTATAAAGTCACTAATGGGGTGAGGATCAGCGGGGGCGCACAGACCCACAGCCACGGCTCGTGGTAGACTCCACTGCTGCTGCATCCCATGGCCGGCAGAGACTGGGCCTTCTGCAGGGGCCCTATGCAGTCAGTGTCCCACTCCCATTGCAGGATGGGGCCTGTGGGGTGGGCATCTCCTGAATGGTGCTGAATGAGGAAGGGAAGGTGAGTGGCGAGTGCCAGGGTGTAGCAGAGTCCAATTGCCATCTGTGAGCACTTTCTCCCCACCCCAGCTGGGCTCCAGCAGAGTCTTAGCCACTGGTCATCCCTGCCCACCGGTGGGGGCTGCCACCCCCAGGGTCCTCACACACTGGCCTCCCACTGACCTACCCTGACGTTTTTGGAAGATGCAAAATGCCCACAAAAGAGGGACACATCAATCATTTGGCCCCCACACTGAGTGGATAGCCAGCTGGCCTCCCGCTGTGACACCCCTGGGAGGCCAAGATTTGGTTTCCTCTTTCTCCACAAATGAAGTGTTTCTGCCAACAAAGCAAAGCCAGGGGCTAGACTGCAGGTCCCAGGCCAGGCCCTCGGCCACAACAATGTGCTGACAGAGTCCCACCCACCCCAATAGCTGCTCCCCCTCTTCTGTGTCCAGCCTGCCCCTGCTGAGCCCTGCCCCACCCAGCATACTCAGACAAGGCCCCGGTGCCAGTGACTATCCTGAAGGCTGCACTGCACAGCTGGTTCCCCTTGCCCAGGGTGCTGTTCTGTGTTTTAGGGTAGCTGCTGTCCCCATAATACCTGGCTCCCTCCAGAAGAGGACAGAGGCCTTGGGCATGCTTAGGCCTCTCCACGCCCAAACTGGGCCCTCCCAGGTGACAACAGGGTGTCCCTCATCATGGGTCTGAAACAATGGCATCCACCTGTGAGCTCAGCAGAGCACCTGCAGGGCAGTCATTTGTCACCACACACCCTCCAGGCCCTCGAGGTGGCTGGTTTCCAGAGAGGCCTCCCTACCAGCCAGACAGGGCTCCTTGCTGGCTGCAGGCTGCAGCCCCTCCTAGTCGGGCCTCCAGGGGTTTTCATGCCTCCCCCGGGCCTGGCTCTTCCCAGAGCCTTGATATGTCTGTGGAAGAGCTTTAGACCAGCAGCCTCTGCCATTGGTAGACGTGAACAGGCTGGGTCTCTGGTTCTGGTCACACAAACTGACCCTGTGCTGGCCTCTTCTCACGGTGCCCTGAATCTGGATCACAACTTGGGTCAGGAGGTCTGGGAAGGGTGTGCCCCCACCCTGCCCCCAAAAGCAGACCCTCAGGGCTGCTATCTGTGCATGGGGTGTCTGGATTAGCACCTAAGACACCTGGTCACCATCGAATTTGGGAACACAAGGGTGGTCTTGGAGATATGTCTCAGTGGGGCCGGGAACTACATTCTACAGTCAATTTTACAATAGATGTGGCCTGAACCAGCCAACGGCACCTACTCATTTGCTCTGCTAGGTCAGCAGGTAAACTGTCCTCTCAGTCTCAGTGTCCTGTCTCTCAGACGAGTGTGGCACTGAATAGCCTGAAAGGCCCTGAGGAGACTAATGAGCTGGTGGACCCGCAGACACCCCAGCTAGGGGACTAGTGGACGGACATAACTGAGCTCTGATCCTGCCCACAGCTCCTTGTCCCCTTTCTCTGTGTGCTTCCAGGGGCCCCTCCTCTCTCCTCTCCCTCCACTTGCATCAGAACCTCTGCTTTCAGCCACTGGAATCATCAGAGGTGTCAATTTACACTCCCAGACCTGCGAGCTCTGAGCACGGCTAATTGGATCAGGGGTGGATACCAGAACCACCTTCCTCCTAGGAAATAAGGAATGGAGGGGAGAGACAGGCAAGAGCTGGGATGAGGGCTGACCCTTGAGCCACACAGCACAGCAGAGCTTGGTTGCATCACAGGCACCAAGAGGGGCCCCAGGGTCAGGCCAGGCTCTCCCGCTGTACAAGCCCCTGTGTCTTTCCAGAAAGGCACCCTACCTGGATTCTCCTACCTGAGTAATGCCCCAGACCTGGCAACTCAAGGGCTGGTGGGAGCCCAGCCTGTGTTCCCCAGGGGCAGATGGACGGCAGCTTTGCTGTGTCTTCCCCTAAGGATCCTATAGTCTGCTGTGAGGCAAAGTGTCCACGGATCGTCTACAAAAGACTGGTTATGGTGACAAGATGACCGTGACCTCATGCAAAGAGGAGCTTCATCAGACACGCCAAGAAGTATCATTGGTGAGCACCTCGTGGTTCAGCTGCCATCTTCAAGGTCACAGTGGCAGTTCAGCCCCTTGTCGAGCCTACAGCCTCCCCAGTGAACCTACAGCTCACCCCCTCCTTGTCAGAACAGATGGTGGGGTGGTGGCCGTCATTCCTCTATTTTCTGTGAATAAAGTTTGGTCACTGGGGTCTCACCGTCTTGAGCCAAAGGCTTGTCCTGTTAGAGGAGTTTCTCACCGCAGCCCACAGGTAAGGCACCAGCCTGGGAAGGCAGCTCCTGGAGTTGCACGGCCTGCTGGAGGACCAAACCTGAAGACAAACTGGGTTTTATTTCAGGCCTCAGGGAGCATCTCAAAAGCTTGCAGGAGCTTTCAGATTGTTGCAATGTTGGGGGCCACTAATGACTTTCAGTGGGCAGGGGAAGGACGCCGGACTGTGCAGCCACAGGACAGCCCCACGTGGCTCACAAATGTCCCATGTCCATGAGCACTTAGGCCTCACTGGACCCTCACTGCTCCCCACAGTATCTGGGAGGATTTAACGTTTACCGCTCACCTCCATGTGAGAGTCGTGTCCATCAGGGAAGCTAAACTTTCTTTAGAACACTGCCAAGAGGTTTTCACCACTTTAGAAAGTTTCACAATGCCACGTTGCTCATGAAATTTGAATCAAATATGAGATGTCTGCATCTGTCTGCATTACAGTTATCACGTGCACGGAGATTTCACACACACGAGACACACGGACACACTTGTTTAGACATTATTTTTAGATTGTCAAATATATATAAATTGAATATGTATTTCATGTTCATATCCAAATTCATAGATTTCAACATATGTTCAAATGTTGTCTGAAAGTTTATAAATTCAAATACATAGGTGTGTGTGTGTGCACAGATATGTGTATGTGTGTGCAGAGAGAGAGAGACACAGAGATACACGACTCATTTTTCTTTTTTTTTCTTCATTATATTATTGTTAAGTCATGAAATTGATTCTTCTTTAAAAACGTCCTCTGGTAGATTGCACTGTTCATAGTTTTATCTCAGGATAATAAACAGTCCTTATAAAAGGTCTGTTATAAATGGAAGCGTTGGTCCAGAACAGGTCAGGACCTGTGGTGCTGAGTATTTGGCCATTGAACTGAGATGTGACATGAGCATAAAATGCACACCTATTCCAAATATAGTATGAATAAAATACAAAATATCCCCATTTTTTGTATTATTTCATACTGAGTACACATTGAGATGGTATCTGTTATTATTGGGGTTTCATATGATCTATCCACTGGTCCACCATCATCCGTGTGCCAAACTGTCATCTCTCTCTGTGGCTGCCATCCACCCGTGCACTGACAGCCCCGTCACCTGCCATCTCTGTCTGATCACCTACGTTAAAGCCCTGAGTTGACGCTCATGCCCCTGTCCCCTGCTTTTCTGGTAAGAAGCAAACCCTCCCCATTCTCCTTTGGGCATTATTTATTTGTTCAATATTGTGCCCAATGTCCTGGCCACACCAGAAAAGAGCTGGAACCAGCAGCCTGGGCCCGGCATCCCCCTCCCCAGGGGTCAGAGGGTCAGCTGTGAGAAGGGGACGGGGGCAGCCAGCTGCTGCCCTGGGCTCTGGACTCACCCCACCTGGCTGCACCCCCAGTTCCCAGCAGGGCCAGTGACCACAGAGGGCAGCCTGCGGCCCACACCACCTCCCTGAACCCTGTGGACATAGGTGTGCTTGCTTGGGGCTAATTACTATAGAATCATTTCACCTCACACTCACCTGAGACAGAGTGAGCAAGTGTTTTCCTGGCATTTTAACCCTTTGTGCTATAAGAGCCACCAGCTGTGGCTTCTCCCCAGAATCTGCTCTGTGCCCACCTTCAGAGCCAATGTTCACTGCCCAGGAAGATGCATTTTGTTAAGCCCACATACCCCATCTCCTCTGCACCCCCTTCCCTGTGACCCACCTGAGGCCTGAGGAGGCACGGGAAGTCAGGCTTCTTCCCTCACACCCTTGTGAGTCCCAAGACGGGCCAGGCACGTTCAGACTCCCCATCTGGCCCGGCTTCAGAATCTAAGGGTTATGCTCCATAGTGTCTCCTTACAGCTCTGGGGAGAGGGGTGGGGTGGCTGGCCCTCACTTGCCTGGCAAGGAAGCTGGACTCTGGAGGCTGAGCAGGTGTCTGGGGCACAGAGATAACATGGGAGCCCAGGTTTGTCTGGTCCTGAAATGTGTGCTGGGAAATCCTGGGACCCCCACCAGGGGTCAAATGAGACAACAGGTGCTGAGTCTGTAAATGGCGCCATGAATGCTCCCTGTCTGCGCAGCTCTTCACAGCTGGCTCCACCTGGCCACACCTGAGGCATCAGGCACCCATGGGAGGAGGTCCTCTGAGAGGTCTGCCTCCCCCCCCCCGCCCCCCGTGGCCTTGCAGGAGTGCATCCGGGTCTCCTATTGGTGCTTATCACAGTTCTCTTGGAATGAACCAGGCCTATTAGGGCTAAGTGAAGCCTGTTTATTTCTAAGGGCACATACACTATAAGCAGTAATGGGAAACACATTTTAAGGGTGGGAAGCTCATTAGCACGGTTAGCCCAGGCTCACCTGCCCCACCCAGGGCTGGGCGGCTGCCTCCTGGTTTGGCCTCGCTCCACCTGCCGCGCTCGAGTCCCAAACCCCAGGCCCTGAAGCGTCTGCACCACGTGCTTCTGGCTGGGGGAGATGCACAGAATCACCAGCAACTTTGCGTCACCTCCTTCAAAAAGAAAGTAAAAGTACCTAAGGTGACAGGAATTCCCGGAAGAGACGGGGTCTGCATGGCTGGGAATGATGCGGGCAGAGCAGCTGCCCAGGCCCAGGGCAGACACAGCCGTCTGGCACTACCGGAGCTTGAGGGGTCTGGCAGGTCCTGGACAGCAGACCAGGTACCCCACCCCTTCCAGACACAACCATGTTGTCCAGGGCTCAGGAGGCTCAGCCCACCCCCACCCCGGGCCTGGGGCTATTCCTCCTAGGGGAATTTTGCCCCCTCCTCTGTCTAGGGACCAACCAGCTCAGGGTTCAGCAAAACAGATGGAAACCCAGACAGGGAGAGGAAAGTGCTCTGGGGAGTACTGGTGAGCAGAGGGAGGGAAGGAGCAGAGCAAATCCTGGGAGGCAGGTGACAGCACCGTGGGCAGGCCTCATGACCCAGTCAGAATAGGGGGCTGTCTCAGGGTCACGGTGGGCTCTGCCCCCACAGGGCTGCCTGTGCCTCTCAGGGCTGCCAGCTCTCCCTCCCACTCAGTCTGGGCTTTTGCTTCCTGCACTGGAGACCAGGTGGCACTAGCAAGGCCACAAGGGTTCAGCCACTGTGTGGCAACCCTGGTGCCGGCATAGTTGGATCTCCCCTGTAAGGAGACCCAACCAGCAACCATGTCTTAGCCACCTCCGTGTGAAGGGAGACGGGCTGGGAACTGATACCCAGGGACCTGGCCCAGCTGCAGGGCCACGCCAGACAAGCCAGACACAACAGACACTCCACACACACACCAGACTCACACCAGACACACATCAGACATACAGGACACACCAGACACACATCAAACACACACGACACACTAGACACTTTACACACACTCCAGACACGCCAGTTACTCCACACACATGCCAGATACACCAAACGTGCCAGACACACCAACAGTTGCTATACAGTTACAAATACCAGCGCAAGACCTACTGCCAGGAGGGACAGTCACAGAAACCCAGCTGGGACCCTTCCCACAGAACAGGACTACAGGGTAGGAGGTGGGGGTGCATGAGCTTCCTCAGGTCAGGTGCTGGGGGAGGCCCGGTTACCGAGGGAGCCCCGCAGCAGGTGGGTGAGCTTGCTGTTCCGGTAGGGGACATGGCCATGGCGCTCCGACAAGGCCCCCAGGACGTCTGCAAGGGCCGCAAGGCTGCGGTTTATCCAAGAGGTCTCCCTCAGGGCTGGCCCAGTCACCCCGGACACGCCTAGGAAAGGTGGACACAGTCACCATGGCGTCAAGCAGTGAGTCAGGAGGGCAGGTGGTTTCTCAGGAGGGTGACTTCAGGGAGGCCTTGGGCTGGGATACCCCTCTCCTGGGGTGCCTTGCTCCTCTCCCACCCCAGAAAGAGGCTCCTGTTGGTGCCGAGGTCTCCCAGGTGAGGGTGGCAGAGTCACAGGGCATGGCTTCCAGATGGCTGTGCTGAGACCACCCACCCGCCAGGAGGGAGGGGACTTAAAGTGATCTTGCTGGACCCAGAGCTCTTGTGCAGGCCATTCCCCTCTGGTCTCTCTGCATCCCCTGTGACTGTCCCCTCTGCAGGCGCTTGTATCCCCCCCAGAGCATGCAGCCCACTCACCAGCACACTCACTGCCAGCCAGGTCCACCAGCTGCAGCTGGGTGCGCACCTGCTGCAGGCGTCCTGCCGGGTCCAGGGCCCAAACTGGACCAGACCCGCTCCTCCTTCTGCCCACCACTGGCGGGTGTGGGGGACATACCAGCTCTCCGAGTGGCGGACTGAACTGCTGGTCTGCTGCAAGGGAACAATGGGAAAGAGGGAGATGAAGCTCACTTAGCCCCACATCCCTGCCAGAAGCTTCCGGAACCTCACCCTCAGGGCCACACCTCCCAGTGAGGAGAAATCGGGCTTTGCTTTGTGCCTTATTTTTAAATACAGGCAATCCCAGAGTTACAAATGAGACAGTTTCTATGGACTTGTTAAGTTGAACTTGTATGTAAGTCAGAGCAGGTACAGTCACCTCTTGTCTGTAACAGCCTCTGTTCCTAAGTGCAAGTCATCCATCAACTGGGTGTCTATAATTCAGAGACTTGCCATAATATCCCAGGTTCCTAATGGCGAGTTGTATGTGAGCTGGATGTTTGTAACTCAGAGACTACCTGTAACTGCCTGAGACCCGGGCTCTTTGTCCCTGCAGCCTGAACGTGGGCCCTCGACCTGAGAGCTGCAGTGTGGCCCTGGCCTGAGCCCGCAGGACGGCAGGTTCCTGGGGTTTGTCCCAGCCCTGCCGAACCAAAGGCAGGCACTGCCCTGCGGCCTGTGACACTAGGCAGCTGTGGTCCAGGGTCATCGTCCCAGATGGCCCAGGCCATCACAAACATGCTGTTTCTCTTATAGAACTGGAGCCACTTCACCAGTGGCGACTGATTTTTAACTGAGAGTTCAGTGCAGGTGTCATTTGTGACGATTACCATGTGTATCTCTCTATATCATGTTTTATCAGCCGAATGTGTCCCTCCCTCTCACCCCACTTCCTCGTCTCTTCTGCGACCCCAGGGCCTCTAGGTTTGGCTCCCACATCCCTAGAATGTGCTGCTGCTGCTCTCACTCTCGGTCCCGTGAGAGGCAGGTGCTGCCAGAGGACACAGATTTTTTATTTCCAAGTGGATTTTTCTGTTACTTTCAACTGACTGAGCTCAGATGGCAACTTACTGGTGCTGTCTGAGCAGTGGGCTGTGGTCACGGTCATGGTGACAATCAGGTGTGACCGGGACGAGTCCTCATGCACCTGGGTAGGGTGCTGCGCTCTGAGCTGCAGGCCTCGGCGGATGAGCCTCAGGAGGTCTGTGGCACTGCTGGCGGCCCTGGCGGACGACGGCCAGCATTAGACACACCCAAGAGGACAGCCACCCTGTCCTCAAGGCCAAGTTCAATAGTCCTGAGCCAGCAGAGGCCTCCCCCAAAAGCCACACTGCCAATTTCAAGATGGTTCACCGAAGCAAATTTTAGGCAAAACAAAACATAACCAACCAAGCTTTTTGCTTTTTGAGGCTGAATGACCAACTGTCTCCCTCATGTCCAGGACGACTCACCCGTCTCAGACCCAACTCAGAGGTGCTACCTTCCCAGCGTCACCCATATGGTCATATATTACCCCCATGTCCTCAAAATATTTGCGTGTGAAGTCATGTTCACGAATAAAGGTTTAATCCCATTATAGTTGATGAGACGTGAGGACTAATTTCAGCTGGGCAGTAATCACTCCCATCCCATCTTATTCACATCTCTCCCACCTCCACGTAGCTACCACTGAGCAGAGCTCACTCGCACAGCAAAGCGCAAGGTGCGTAGCTCTCAGCACCACGGCTGGTCCCGCCAGTCCCCGTGCAGCACTGCAGCCCCCAGCTACTCACTCGCAGGTCGGGGGCGTGGCCTCCTTCCTTCTGTCCTTGGCTGTCATTGCCTCACGCTTGACCCCGGACACCACTGCAGAACTGTCTTTGGCCAGAAGGTCAAAAATGTCATTATTATAAACTTCCACCATGGAGATCTCAACCTGTGGGCTTGTTGATGGATTTTCTGAAATAAGCCTGTAGGAAAACACATAAGAGAATAAACCATCAGAGAGACCTCAATGACCCCTAATAACAAGTCTAACAGAATGACGTTCGGGGCCAGACATGGTGCTCACCCCTGCCATCCCAGGATGCGGGGAGGCTGAGGCAGGTGGATCCCTTGAGCTCATGAGTTCAAGACCAGCCTGAGCAAGAGAGAGACCCCATCTCTACTAAATATAGAAAAATTAGCTGGAATTGGTGGCACATGCCTGTAGTCTTAGCTAATAGGGAGGCTGAGGCAGGAAGATTGCTTGAGCTCAGGAGTTCGAGGTTGCTGTGAGCTATGATGATGCCATGGCCCTCTAGCCGGGACAAAAGAGTGAGACTCCGTCTCAAAAAAAAAAAAAAAAGAAAAAGAAAAATTAGTGACTAATTCTTATATAAATTGTATTTAATTTAGACCAAAGTACATTACTTAAGCATTAATTTTTAATTCAACATGTTAATATGTTGTTTATCATATTGCATCCTCATTTATAAGTGAAATATGTTTGTAATTTTCCCCTTATAATAATATATTTTCTCCAGTTTTAATATCAGGTGTATCCAGACTGAGTAGAATGATTTTGAAGTATTTCTTTTTCTATTGTCTGTAAGATTTGACATGATATATTTTTTTGAAATTATCTGTTACTTTCATTTATAAATATTAGTTTTCTATTTTTTTGAGACTTTGGAAAAAACAAAATAATAAGAAGAAGTTGGCTGATCAAAGTATTCTGTAATAGACATACTTCTATCTGACAATGTGAATGTTACTTTCTTTGTATTATTACTATTATTATTGCTTAATATTTTGTTGCAGCAATCATCTGATTTCTTTTCTGAATGTATTTATCTTCATTCATTCTTTATGAGGTTTTTGTTCTCAGTCCTAGTGTTAAATATTGCTATTATCATTAAATTTAGCCTTTTTAATTCTGTAAAGGCAAAAGTGGAAACCTAATATACACAGGTATAAGAAAAATTAATAAAAAAAAATTAAGTCCAAAAAAAAAAATGATGTTCAATGTAAAGCCATCCAGCCCTAGAAAATACACAGAAAAACCATTATGATCCATCTTACTAATACTAAGACATTGTCTCGGGAACAAAGTTATTTTATGTGAGTTATATTTAAATCACCAACCTCTGCAATCTGCACCCTTAGGACTCCACATACCCCAGGGAGGGAGTCTGACGGGCACACAGCCTCGACCCTGAAGGCACATGCCCAGCTGTCACCACAGAGAAGCCCAAGGCAAGCCGTGAAGGCACAAGGGCCTTCAGCACTTTCCAGAGATGGGGCTTGTTTGTTAACATATTTCTGCTTCAGGGAAGATGAGTCCAGAGCTCTTCACCCTGATTCCAAATAAGACCTTCCTGTGACCTCCGCAGAGTTCACTCTGACTCTTAAAGAAACAACTGTGTGCTTTATTTTCTTCATCTCTGAGAGTCTATGTGCTGACTGTGGAGACTCTAAAAACAAAGACACTGCACTTAGAAATGGCCACAATCCCACAACAAGGAACAAGAGGCTGCAGACCATGGCGCCCTCCCCTCCCGGCCCCCTGCCTTCCCCTCTGCAAAACTTTCCCCCAGCCTTGTCCCCAAGGAGCAAATGCAGCCTCTTGTCTTTGGAGACTGCCACTTTTTTTTTATTTTTTATTTCAGATCACTATATGAGTACAGTGAGGTTACACTGTCTGCATTTGTTAGGTAGAGTCCAAGTTGTAGTTGAGCCAGGAGGCGTGTCATGTACCCCTCCCCTGTGT
>NW_003852451.1:1610510-1614153 GCF_000181295.1 Otolemur garnettii
CCCTCCTCCCCTTTCCCCATTTCCATGTGGTTGTGCTTTTCTCTCACGTGGGGGTGAAATTTTCCATCTACTGGTTTCATATCAGTATGGAGCACACTGGATACTTGCTTTTCCATTCTCACAGCTCAGTTCACAAGTGCCAGGGTGTGGAATCAACCCAAGTGCCCATCGATGTGGGAATGGAGAAACTGTGGGGTATGTACACCACATGGTACTATTCAGCCAAGAGAGATGGAGGCTTCACACCCCTTGTACTTATCTGGATCCAGGTGGAGAACACCCCTAAGGGGAGCCTGTCCCCTCAACACCTGCCTAGTCAGACTGATCTGACCAGGCCACTATCTTCCTTGGGCTCGTGAGGATATGGGAGAAGGTGCTGGAAGTCTAAGGCAGGGCACTGTTTGCCCTGGAGGAAAAGGCCAGCAGGGCGGTTTTTGTCCGGCTCTAGAAGAGTTTTGCCAACAATGAAGAAGATAAAAGAGGCTAAAGTGAATGAGGAGAGAACCTTCTCACCCACACAGCACCCAGGGGTCAGTGTGAGAAGTTCCCACAGTGATTACTGAGTAGGTTCTAGAGCAATGCAGAAAATCAGCCTTCAGTCTCAGGCTGGGAGAGGCCAAGCACTGAGCCGGTGAGCTGCATGTGGAACTGGCGGGCAGTGACCTGTGGGTTCAGACTCCCCCATGGGCACCTCTGAGGGCACAAAGGGGGCACTGACCCTAGAGGACAGGCAGCAGGGCAGCAGGGACCCCACCCTGCGCCTCCTGTGTCCGCCCCCCTACACCTGCAGTGGCCTCCTCCACCATCATTCCTGGTCAGCTTCCATTCCGGCTTCCTGAGTGCGGAGATGCATTGGCACACGCATCTCTGTGTCCCCTGTGCCTGCGGCAGTGCCTGGCACATAGAGACCTCATACATTTCCATTGATAAGGACGACAGTGGAGCTAAACCTAGGACTTGGTGTCAGCAACCAGGTTTACAAGGAAGGGGAGAAGGTTGTAAAGCCAAAGAACCCCAAGGGTAGCCTCTCACTTTGTTTATGACGGCAGGATAATGCCTTCCTTTGGTAACTTCAGCAGCCAGGGGTGGTATTTTTTAGGGTAAAAGTTTTATGAAAACAATCTCTGAGGCCAATTCCCGGTGTTATCTTGGCTTTGTGGTCTGGGCAGATGGATGGTCCTGTACACCCACACTCACCCATGGGCTGACTGGACACATTCCTGTCCACATCTTGTCCATGTGTGACCACAGAACACAGAGACAGAAAGATTTCTGTGTTTGAACTATTATCCCCATTTCTATAAGTGACGAAGGTGGAGCTTCAGGAGGCTATGGCCTTGCCATGGCCTCTCACTTGGGAGAAAGAAGGTTAGAATTCAGTCTGGAAGATTCCAGTGCCCTGATCACTGCACTCAATAGAAAATGTAGTGTGCTAACTCACAGTTTTATGCCCTAAGATGTAACATGTTTTAAAAACCATTTTAGAGACAAGATAATGTAGATGCCTGTGGGCAGTGTGATTTCACTCCCTAGTAAAGCTGATTATTCTGGAGAGTCCCCAGCTGAGTGCCTGCCTGACTCATCTCCATAGCATTTTCTAGGGGCTAACAGCTCTTCCCTGGGCCCCTCGAGCTGCTGTCCTGCAGAAAACCTCCATCCATGAATCCCATGAGCAGATAGAAAGGCCACACGTGACCGTAAATGCCTGTGTTGAGTCAGCCCCACACCACGCCTACAGATCCGGGT
Source organism: Otolemur garnettii (assembly GCF_000181295.1). Taxonomy (NCBI): domain Eukaryota; kingdom Metazoa; phylum Chordata; class Mammalia; order Primates; family Galagidae; genus Otolemur; species Otolemur garnettii. Next base: position 1,612,257 of record NW_003852451.1, read on the forward strand.
CAGCAGAAGCGGCCTTCTCCCCAGCGCCCAGTGCACTGAGACAGGGAGGCAGGACTCGGGTGCTGTGAAGTCACATATCCCCCATGACTGCAGCTTCCATGCTGCCTGAGGACCCACAGTCGCAGTGCTATTGGCAATTTTTGCAATGGGCCTTTGGTTTTAGGGATTCAAGAATGAAATCCCAGACCATGTGACTAAGTGACAGGACAAAGTTTATTTTACAGAGAAGGACACAGAGAGAAAGGCAACAAAGCCTCCAGCAGTGGAGGAGAAATTCCCAAATGAGAAGACCCAAGGGGGTCTTTTATCTGGGGTTTGTATACTGTGTGCAAGCAGGCAGATTTTAAGAGTAAAAATTACACTTGGTGAGGGGCTGACAGACAAAATCTTCTTATTAGTGTTGATTAGGGAATGAGTGTATTAGCAAATGAGTGAGAGTCTCACAGCTCCTGTCTCAGGCAAAGTACCAGAGGTCCCATTTCAGGAGAGGCCATCCAAATGAAATCTTGCTTGTGTTCAGAGAGTGTGGTTTGGAGGAAAAAAAGTCAGTTTACCCAGGCCTAAAAAACGGGGGTCCCTGTCCAGCTCTGAATGTGAGACCCTGCATCAATGGAGCAGAAGGAAGTGCACAGACCCTGAAAGGCTCCTGCATCCCACCATCTGTTCTCTTGCAGTCCCCAGTTCCTCCAATCCTTTGTTGCCTGAACTCTCTGCTTCTGAGCCTTAAAGTTTGCTGAACAGAAAGAAAAATCACTGGTGTATTGCTGAAGATCTGTGTCTCCATGCCGCTCTCCCCGCTGCTTTGCTCAGCTGTGGAGGTGTCAGTGTGAATGCCAAGAGACCCGCAGGGCAGGCCCTTCTCCAGTGAGGAGCACAGAGTGGGCACAAGAGACCCACAGGGCAGGCCCTTCTCCAGTGAGGAGCACAGAGTGGGCACAAGAGACCCACAGGGCAGGCCCTTCTCCAGTAAGGAGCACAGAGTGGGCATGTGACTGGCTGAGCCGAGGAAGGACCATGCAGCTGTCCCCCGCAGCAGTGAGGGCAGAGTGGAGCTCCTGCCCTCCCCCAGGCTTCTCCCCCAGGGCTGCCTTCAGCAACGCCCTCCTGTGGATGCCCCATATTCCTGCTTCTCAGTGTTCTGACTACTGGTCCCCAGGCCCCAGCCACAGGAGCCATTGCTCATTGCTGGGGAGGGTCCCTGAGGAGATGTGGAAAGTGCCCACTCCTCACTCGCCCTGCCAGGCTGAGCATCTCTGTGAACACACAAGGGCCCCTGGGGCTTCACATTCTGGGACTGAAGGGAACCCCTGATGGAGCACCGTGGCCTGGGAACAGGGTCTTACTGCCTGACTCAGCAGCCCTGCACTCTGTGTCCACAGAGGGCTGCATGGCAATCACAAGGGTCCTGCTCTGCTCTCGGGCCCCTCTTGGTGTGCTCTGGTGCCTCCTCATCAACTTGAGGCCACACGAGGGTAATGCCCATGAGTCCCTGCAGTGCACCCAGAAAATGGTGGGTAAGTGCTAAAGAAAATGGGAAGTTTGTGCCCACTTTTGTCCAAAAATAGTTAGTAGAAATCAACGTATACTTCTGTTCCTGTTCACAAATAGTTAAAGAATATTGGTTTGAAGAGAAACCAAGATATTATTAAGCTGTTGTGGAAACTCTTGCCTCCTGGTCTGGCTGGGTTTTGAGACATAAAAGGCTACACGGGATGAACGAGGTGGGGATTTGGTCTCAGCGGCTGGGTGCATGGAGGTCCACTGGCCTCATGTCAGTCACTGCTGGAGGTGGTCCTGCTCACAGAGCTGCATGTGAGGGAGCCGCAGCTCACAGCAGGGCGAGAACATACCAGGCTGCTGGAGGTGGCCCCGCTCACAGAGCTGCATGTGAGGGAGC
>NW_003852451.1:1614278-1620302 GCF_000181295.1 Otolemur garnettii
AGAGCTGCATGTGAGGGAGCCGCAGCTCACAGCAGGGCGAGAACATACCAGGCTGCTGGAGGTGGCCCCGCTCACAGAGCTGCATGTGAGGGAGCTGCAGCTCACAGCAGGGCGAGAACATACCAGGCCGCTGGAGGTGGCCCTGCTCACAGAGCTGCATGTGAGGGAGCTGCAGCTCACAGCAGGGTGAGAACATAGCAAGGTAAGAGTCTTGCTGGGTGACCACATGGAGGGTGGGGTGCCAGGATCAGGCCAAGGGCAGAGACACCAAGGCCCCTGCAGCTGTACAGATAGCTCTTTGCTCTTTTTCCATAGGACTAATTGTGCTGGTAAAATCACAAACCTGGCAGTGGGACTCTTTTGGGGATGTGTTCATGGTCAGGAGACTCTTGCCTGGGACAGGTTTGCTGCCCCTCCTGGGAGGAGAAGCAGACATGGCCCTAACAACAGGAGTTGTCCATCCTTTCTGCTCTGGAGCCAAGAACCTCCATCCTCACCCCAGTGGGAACCTCTGTCCTAACCCTCATTTGGGAGGTTCTGTCTTAATAATACTGTATGAGCATATACTTACTATAAGAATGTGTGGCATTTGAGGCAATGACCTGGTAAGTATCTGAGCACTGGGTGATGCGGAGTGCACCTGCTGAAGTGACTGGGTTTGGGCATCTTCTCTAATGGTGGTTTCCTCTCCCATAAGAACCCACCACGCAAACCCCCACCTCTCTTTGCTCACAGCCACCAGCCTCCAGAAGTACCTGAAGAGCTCCTCCACAGCTCTGGGGACAATTCCCAGGTCACTCTGGGGCTCCTTGCCTCTGGGATGTGGCCCCAGCATGGTGTAGCTCTTCCCACTCCCCGTCTGTCCGTGCGCCATGACACAGACGTTGTACCTGTGGGCAGAACAGATTCAGGAACACATGGATCAGCACCACAGTCTGATCCAGGGAGAGTTTTTGCCTGTATGAAAATTTCAATAGATTTCATTTTGTATTCACCTGCTACTCCACTCCTTATAAAGTAGGCTTTCTGTTAACTACAAACATTGTTTTTGTAATCCGTCTCTGTTGCTGTTTTCTTGCACAGCATCAGATTACATTTTATTCACACAAATGCACAGCATGTATCTCAGTGAGCCCTATTTCTCTTTAGTTTTGTGACAATGTGGCTCTGCTCACTCCCTTTGCCAGCTCTCAGTTAACTTGGAGATTCTGACCCTAGGAAGTGCCCCCTGACTTCCCACAGCTTCATCTTGACCTTCAGTTGAGCGTTAGAGCTGCCCAGGGCAAGTTCATTTTCACACCCAGGCTCACTGCATCTAATGCGGTAGAATAGATGACAGGCAAGTTTGCATCTTTCCTTCTGATGTTCTAGAAGGATTTTCCCCATTACATATGTGATTGATCACCAGCCTGTTCATTCTGACACTGATGGTAACGGCGCATGCGTTTATGCTGTGTCATTCCAGGAGCACCAGGCTTTCTTTTTTTTTTTTTTTTTGCAGTTTTTGGCCGGGCTGGGTTTGAACCCGCCACCTCCGGCATATGGGGCTGGCGCCCTACTCCTTTGAGCCACAGGTGCTGCCCAGCACCAGGCTTTCTGACTGCCAGGCATCTAAGTCACACCCAGGGCAGTGATGCAAAGATGGCAGTGCCCAGGGGGCCTCAGACTCCAAGGCCAACTGTCAAGTTCCATCAAGAAGGCCTGAGAACCACATGCTTGGACAGCACAGATCAGGACTTGGGCATCATCCTATGTCTTCCTTCCAGAATTAAAAAATATCAAGGGGTTCACACCAAAAGGCCACTGAGGCCCAGACCCCTATACACGGCACTCCCTGAGTGTGTCACGTGCACGTCTGTGTGGGGGGACGTCTGTGACTGCTACACACAGCACTCCCTGAGTCCATCACATGCACATCTATGTGGGGACGTCTCTGACTGCTACACACGGCACTCCCTGAGTCCATCATGTGCACATGTGTGTGTGGGGGGATGTCTGTGACTGCTACACATGGCACTCCCTGAGTCCATCACGTGCACATGTGTGTGTGGGGGGACGTCTGTGACTTCTACACACGGCACTCCCTGAGTCCGTCATGTGCACATGTGTGTGTGTGGGGACGTCTGTGACTGCTACACATGGCACTCCCTGAGTCCGTCACGTGCACATCTGTGTGGGGGGACGTCTGTGACTGCTACACACGGCACTCCCTGAGTCCATCACGTGCACATGTGTGTGGGGATGTCTGTGACTGCTACACACGGCACTCCCTGAGTCCGTCACGTGCACATCTGTGTGGGGGGACGTCTGTGACTGCTACACACGGCACTCACTAAGTCTGTCACATGCACATCTGTGTGTGGGGACGTCTGTGACTGCTACACACGGCACTCCCTGAGTCCGTCACGTGCACATGTGTGTGGGGATGTCTGTGACTGCTACACACGGCACTCCCTGAGTCCATCACGTGCACATGTGTGTGGGGGAACGTCTGTGACTGCTACACACGGCACTCCCTGAGTCCGTCACGTGCACATCTGTGTGTGTGGGGACGTCTGTGACTGCTACACACGGCACTCCCTGAGTCCATCACATGCACATGTGAGTGTGGGGATGTCTGTGACTGCTACACAGAGCACTCCCTGAGTCCATCACGTGCATGTCTGTGTGGGGACGTCTCTGACTGCTACACATGGCACTCCCTGAGTCCATCACGTGCACGTGTGTGTGGGGACGTCTGTGACTGCTACACACGGCACTCCCTGAGTCCATCACGTGCACATGTGAGTGTGGGGATGTCTGTGACTGCTACACAGAGCACTCCCTGAGTCCATCACATGCATGTCTGTGTGGGGACGTCTCTGACTGCTACACATGGCACTCCCTGAGTCCGTCACGTGCACATGTGTGTGTGGGGGGACGTCTGTGACTGCTACACACGGCACTCCCTGAGTCCATCACGTGCACATGTGTGTGGGGGGGGGGCGTCTGTGACTGCTACACACGGCACTCCCTGAGTCCGTCACGTGCACGTCTGTGTGTGGGGACGTCTGTGACTGCAGCAGAGAAATAAGGTGGTGAAGAGGTTCTTCACCATTCAGGAACACAGGTGGAAGGGTCTTGCCAAGGAAGGGCGCAGAGGACTTAAACTAAGGCATCTGTTTCCTATTACCCTGCAAAGGCAACTCTGGCAAAGATCATTTTAACCACGATGTCTTTTTTATTTCTGGATCCTGCTTACTTAAAAGAGGGCTACTAAAAAAAGAGACTCCTCTCTCACTTTTAATTAACTTTTTCAGACAAATATAAAATCCTCAAACTTCTGGAGAAGTTGAGGCAGACACTGCACGTAAGTGGAAGTCTGGCATCTGTGGTCAGAGCACACGGGCTCTTGCCCAGGCCTTGCTCCTGGGATCACACGCCTGTCAGGCACAGGCCCCCCTCGGACCCAACCAACAATGCTGTGGTGACAGTTTCCTCTTTGCTGAGGTCAGCCATGCAGGACAAACAGTCCCTCGGGAAGCTGGATGCAGGCGTCATCACAAAACTGCAATTCTTTAAAATGGCCTGAAGTAGAAAGTTGTGGCTTATGGTGTCTTAATTAAGGGTGCAAACCGAGGTTGTTTTATTGCTAAAGAAATGCTCTTCATTCCTCAATATGACCCACTGCCTGCAAAATCAGTAGTCATGGTATCCAAGCATAGAAGGCTGATTCCCAAAGGGAAAAGCCCCTTACTCTGATGTTAAAATTCTTAATAGGCTTTTTAAAATTTTTGAAATGCTAAAGTATCCCAGAAAGAGGAAAGACAGCTGCTTTCACAGTCATACCTGGAACAGAAAGCAACAGAATCCAGTTTGGGACCCACGGTGCACATCCCCGTTCAGCAGCTGCTTTTCAAATCACATTTAGTCCTTTCTCAGCAGACAGAAATACACCGCTAGCAGAAACCAACATGCTTGGGGTCATGGGTCGACGTGCTCAGACTCTAATGTTACGTTCTTATTCTGCTCCACAGAATTTACTTATCCTTAAATGTAACTATAATAATTGGACTTAAAAATATTTTAACTCACCCATCCAAGAGAGATGTAAGCAAGGGGCACACGTCTCCAAAGACCACTCTCTGAGACTCTGTTGGACCATAAACCCTGAGAGATAGAGTAAAAAGCATTAATGGAAACAGAGGAGAGCCAGGCTAGTGCCCAAATGCAGAAGCCTTGTGTGTATCACACAGAACCTCCCAGCACCTTCCAGAATGGTCAGAAGAACATGAACTTGTGTCACTTTCCAAGCTAACAAAGCTTAAGGATGAGTAAAGATACTGCTCCAAGTTACAAATGCTTGAAAGAAGGAAGAAATGGAGGGAGGGAAGGGTCAATAAACTTAGGCATAAACTTACTAGGAAAGGTCCACGCTCCTCGCGAGGAAAGCCACAGCGCTCCTGAAGGACTCAGGCTGGGACTGGACAAATGGAAAGGCCCAGGGTGCTCTTGGAGAGGAAGACTCAACTCCATGCCTGTCTGTCCAAAGCCAATTTGCAAACCTACCTCTATCCACCCTCTCCCAAACACCATATATGCCATCAGGTTTTGCCTAGATTTACGCAATTTCATTATTTGGCAAATAAATTACAAACTTTACTGGCAAAATGAAAGAGCAAGAATAGGAAATAAACCCCTGGGAAGAGTGACGGGGGGCGGGGCCATCTCAGACGCAGAGTGCACGGCCGCTGGGTTTCGCCAAATGAACACATAGAAAGGCCAAGGAAGAGGGGAAATTCCAGAAGCAGACAGAACTGCGCGTGGGGGTGAGCTGCGGACAGAACTGCGCGTGGGGCTGAGCCGCAGAAAGAACTGCGCGTGGGGGTGAGCCGCGGACGGAACTGCGCGTGGGGGTGAGCCGCGGACGGAACTGCGCGTGGGGGTGAGCTGCAGAAAGAACTGCACGTGGGGGTGAGCTGTGTGGTAAAGGGCATCCGGGATCAGTGGGAAAGGGGCATTCTAGAAAGTGGTGGGGGGTGAATGGACAGGTATGTGGGAAACGATGAAACTGGACCTACTCTTTATGGAATATACATTCCAAATGGACCACGAGTTTAAAGTAGGGAATCAACGACGCAGGGGCTACAAGAGCACGTGGCCCCTTCTTTATACAATCTGTCAGCCTTCGTCACTGTGAGTATCTAAAAAACAAAACCTTCTGCATGGCTCGGAGGCCTCAGAAGCAAATAAAAAACACAACTGAAGAAACTAGAACTTAAACCACAAACAAAATGTTGATATCCCTGTTATATCAGGTGCTTCTCAAAATGGAGAAGAGGCCAATATTGCTGCAGAAAATCGCTAGAGAGATAAAGAATGCCCAGGAAAGGAGACACATGGTGACACTTAGCCAAATGAGCAGAGGCCACTTCACTCAGAAGAGAAACTGCTCAGAGAAAGCACCTCCCACCAGCAGATGAGCAGCAGCCCGCAGGTCTGAGCCGTGCTCTCCAGCCAAGCTGGGGGCTGGGCTGGACCACGCCCCAAACCAGGAGGACAGACAGTCCCAGGGTTCTGACAGGGCAGCCATCCATCGAGCTCCCCCCAGCTGGAGTATCCTTGCTCCCTTTCTACCTCGCTAACTCCTGGCTAATGGAGCTGCCCAGACCCAGGCCAAGGCCAGCCCCTCCCTCCTGGCCTCTGCTGCTTCAGAGCTGGAGTCTCCTGCTCCTCGTTCTTGGTGTTCGTAGAAAAAGGTGTTATTCTTACCTGCATCCCTCACATCTAACATGGTGTGCTCATAATAGGTGCTCAGAAAATGCTTGAACTAAAATTACCAAATACAGAAATTCAATACAAATATGTCAGCAGAGGTGGAGGCGGAGCAAGATGGCGGAGGAGACACATCCCTGAGTCAACTCTCCCGGTGTTTTCAGGTGAGAGTGGACTTATTGAATCTCTTCCGCGTGTAGTCCTTGGGCAGATAAGCAGCGCAGGGTGAGCAGCAAAGAGGTGAATTGCTGGATTGGAAGTATACCCCAG
>NW_003852451.1:1631436-1635754 GCF_000181295.1 Otolemur garnettii
AAAAAAAAAAAAAACAAATATGTCAGCAGAAAAATCATGGCATTAACGCATATTATGAAGGAACACGGCCCAGAGTCCCTTGGCCTCCTGCTACATGAAATATTCTCAAAACAACAGCAATTACTTCTCCTTTTTCATTGCATTTTGGATCAACGGCATTGATTTTAGTTTTTTTTTAATGATATTTTTATTTCAATTTGGGGATAACAACCTTCTTGTGGCCCGAGCCCATTATCATTTTTTCTGAATATTAAGAATTGCACTTTTCCACCTCATAGAAATTTATTTTTAGAAAGAATTAACTGTTAAAAGTGTCGGAATTTTTTCCAGAACTGAAATAAAATATTTTGACATTTGTTAGTGCCATAAGAAAGCTGTTATAAAAAACAACAATGTTCTGATTTCATAAGAACCAAATACTGTTTATAAAAAGGACATGATCCTGAATGCAAAAACAATATTACCCAAGAGTAAATTCTTGTAGTGTTTTAAATTTAAAATATTTTTTCTTACCTAGAAAAATAGCAAACTACACAAATTCCTCCAGGGATTCATTCAGCTCAAACACCACTATCCCACCTGCCCTCGGTCCCTGGCTGTCCACACCCGCCTGCCCCAGGACAGTGCTCTGGTCTGCCCTCCCAGCAGCAGCTAGTGGAGCAAGCCCCAGACCCTATTCTAAAGTCACCACTGCCTAACGAAGTCACCTATTGGGGCTGAGCTGCAGCCTCCGCTTTCAGCCTCCTTGTGTATTCCTGCAGGAGCAAGTGACATACTTTGCCTCCAAGTACTTGGTAAAATCTCAACTCTGCACCAGTGAGTCTGTCACTAAACCCAACTCGCTTATGCCTGAGCAACCCTGTGCCTCGCTTGCCCATGTGAATATCTGTGAATGCCTCTCACGTCACTGGGGCAGTGTCACGGGATGTGGCCACACACTCCAGGGGACATGCTCTGCTCTGTGACTGTAGCTACCAGCCCCAGCTGTGCCTGAGAAGGTGGGCTGAGGGTCACATTTCAACCTTCACTCTTCCTAGCCCTGAGGGCCTCATTCAACCCTCACTCCTCCCAGCCCTGAGGGCCCCATTCAACCCTCACTCCTCCCAGCCCAGAGGGCCCCATTCAACCCTCACTCCTCCCCGCCCTGAGGGCCCCATTCAACCCTCACTCCTCCCCACCCTGAGGGCCCCATTCAACCCTCACTCCTCCCCGCCCTGAGGGCCCCATTCAACCCTCACTCCTCCCAGCCCAGACTTCCTTTCTTCTTTTCTTCCCTTGCAGCTCTGTGCTAAGCAAGTCCTTGAACACCTGACCCAGAGGAGCAGAGCGTGTGCTCAGAGTAGCCGGCTCCTGTCTCCGTCTGGGGCCACCAGCGCGCCCTCCCCGGATCCATTTCTTACTCCCACGTCATGCCTTGGATGTGCAACGTCAAGGTCAAGGCACGAGGTTGAGTTTGGAGGTGGGCCAGGGAGGAAGTCAGTGGCTTTTACTGTGACATCTGAGCTATGCACCCCAAGCCAAGACATAAATGTGTGTCCTCATGCCCTGGAACTTGAGGTAAGACCTTGTCCCCAGCCCTGCAGGCTCATGTTCTAGCTGGGGACACAGCGCAAGTGGCTACCGTGATGTAAGCCGCCAAACACTAACAAGACATGACTTGGTCAGGGAGCAGGGAAACCACCAGAACATCACTACAGGCTCCTGACGGTCACCTCCAGGCCCTCACCAGGGTGACTCCCCTCATCCCCGGTGCCTCAGGCCTTCTGTCAGGGGACTCCCTTCCTCATCCCCAGATCCAGAGTCCAGGCTCACCCCGTGTCTCCAGAGGTCCTTCCCTCATTAATTCTGTCTCATCCTTTATTCTTCCTCCAGGGCCAGTTATGTCACCTGTTCTGATTGCTTCACCTTACTCAGCAAATGTTGATTTTACTTATAACACTCTCCCCACAGCTCCCTGTCCTTTGCCCTGTGAAGGTCAGGCTTCCTCCTCACCTGCCCAACACCAGATTGCCTCAGAGCACATTAAAAGAGACATAGTTATCAAGAGAGAAACCAAAACCAACAATGGAAGAAACGTCAAACTAAGAATGGATTTCTAAGAAAACTGTGAGCCGCAGGAAGCAAGGTTACCCAAGTGTTTGCACAGACAGTTACGGAGCCGAGCAGCGGGGCCATGACTCCAAGTGCTCACAGGATTCTTACTTTCGGTAACGATGAGAAGTATTGTTTCCCTCTGTCCAGTTCTCAGGGCACAGACATGAGCAAAGCTTTGCAAGTGAGGCCTGGCTTGGCTCTCATGGACCAGTTGAAGCATCCTTCCTCCTTACGTGCCTAACTCTGATAAGGATTTTTCTGTCTTCATGGTGAGATTTAAAAAATAATTATTTTAGGGGAAAAAAATTATCCAAACAAGTTATTTGGTTTTAGAAATACAAGATAAAAAAGATGTTATTCAGAAAACAGACAATAAAATTGCATGAGTTACTACAAGTCATGACCACTGTCACAATCATTGGCTAACACATTCTCCACATCCTCTGAGGTGGTGGGAGAAGACAACGGGACTCCCCTCTGCTCTCCCGTCTGCTGACCTTGAAGGAGAGAAAAGAAGGACACCCCTGGTGGGAGAATTACAGAGTAGGAAAAGCTGAGCTGAGACACAGACACAGAGCGGGAGCTGCTCGTGACCCCAAGCGACAGGACACACAAGGTCGGGTCTTCCCACCCTCGGACATGGAGACCTGGCCAGGACTGACAGTGCTGCCTAATCCAGGCACTTGGAGACGGGGGAGCCCCCAGCAGGGCTCTGGACATGTGTGGGCCGAAAGTTTTCTGTGTCCTGCATATTCTAGATTGTGGGAATGTCTTCCATGAAAAATCAAAACCCCAAACCTGTATGACATGTGAATAAAGGACAGCACCCACTGGGCAGAGAAATTTCAAACTGGAAAAGTTACTAAAGATTGGTTCTGAACTTGGGAAACCCCCAGGATCTAGCCCCCAGGGACACATCCACAACCAAGTGAGGACAGCTCTCCCGTACAGAAAATATTCCTCAGCAAAGATAAACTTGCAATAAAAAAGGATTAAACACACAAAAAATGAATCACGATGAGGCATGGCCACAGACGATTCTGGACTGACTAGAAAAAGACCTTGACCAGTGACTGGGGATAAATATGAAAAAGGGACACAAAACATAATGAACGTGTTAGACTATTTTACAAATAACAGTATCTGAAAATGAGGCAAATAATTCCCAAATATGAAAAATAGATGGTTAAACAGAAGCTTCCCCAATGATGAAAAAAGAGTAAGTGAAAGGCAGCTTTAAGCAAATTCCCAGGAATGCTGCCCAGAGCGAGGAGGAGGCAGGTGTCCCCAAGGGAAGGCAGGGTCAGAGACGAGACCCAGAAGGGCCTCCGGCCCTCCTGCTTCCCTTCTGGCACGTCATGAGCCTTGCAATACATTGTTAATTTTCTTGAATCAGTCGATTAGCTTTGGAAGAGTCCTTTTTAAGAAAGAAACAGTTTCTCCACGTCTCTGCAGAGCTCCACAGCGTGCACCACATCTCACGGCCCTGCAGCGCACTCAAGACTTTATAGGTCTGAACAGGTCTTTATTTTGGCTTTGTCTTTAAAAGGCATTTTCACCAGCACAGAATTCCAGGTGGTTTTCCCTTTGGTGCTGTAAAGATGTCACACCCGTCTCCTGATGTGACCCCCCTCGAGGAGTCCTGTCCACATCACCACAGTCTCTGTGACCCCCCTCGAGGAGCCCCATCCACGTCATGGTCTCTGTGACGCCCGGTCCGTGTCACCATGGTCTCTGTGTCCTGCAGTCTTTCCACCCTGACTGCTTCACCCCTGTTTGTGCAATTTGATTACATGTCCCTGGGTGTCAGCTTGAACCCACCCTGCCCTCAATGTCCCTTGTGCTTGAGATTCCTTGAGCTTCTTGGATCTGTGGGTTTACATTTTTATCAAATTCAGAAAATGTTTGGACATTATTTCTTCAAATACCTTCTCAGCCCTTCACCCTCCACCTCTGGGGGCATCAGGCTTCTCGGAACTGTCTCCAGCTCCTGGACGGTCTGCTTGCTGTCCTATTCATGGTGCTGACTTGGACATAAGATCTACCACTTTAACCGATTTTAGTTGCATCCCGGACACGCGCCCTGGGCGACGGTCCCCTGCTCTGCCCTCAGAGCTCACTCTGTTGGGCTGTCTACTCTCCCTGCTGTGCTCCCCACTGTCTACTCTCCCTGCTGTCTACTCTCCCCACTGTCTACTCTCCCTGCTGTGCTCCCCACTGTCTA
>NW_003852451.1:1635876-1648135 GCF_000181295.1 Otolemur garnettii
CTCTCCCCACTGTCTACTCTCCCTGCTGTGCTCCCCACTGTCTACTCTCCCTCCTGTGCTCCCCTCTGTCTACTCTCCCTGCTGTGCTCCCTGCTGTGCTCCCCACTGTCTACTCTCCCTGCTGTGCTCCCCTCTGTATACTCTCCCTGCTGTGCTCCCCACTGTCTACTCTCCCCACTGTCTACTCTCCCCGCTGTCCATTCTCCCCGCTGTGCTCACATTAGCTGGTCCCTCACTCTCTGTGGGCCCCAGTCTGCTGCGCCTCCTAGACAGTGTATCTTTTATCTCCTGCATGGTATTTTTTCATCTCTGGAAGTTCTATTTAAATCTTTTGTTCTAATTTTCATGTCTCTCCTCCATCTGTTTACATTCTCCTCTGCTCCCTTGAATGAACAGATCTGTGGTAACGGTGTTTAGATCTTCTTTCCTAGTCCTGTGACCTGTATCATTTGTGGCTCTCTTCCTTCCATGGAGTTCTCTCATCATGGGTCACATTTTCCCACCTCCTTGAATAATGTCTAGTAATCTTGATGACAGACGTTGCTTGTTATTTCTTACTGGGTGAGCTATGTTTTGTATCCCTGTACTTACTGTGGACCTTGTGGAGGGACGCAGACTGGAAACAGTGTGATCCTTTTGAAGCTTGTCTTGAAGTTCTGGTGGGTGGCACCAGCAACCTTTAGTCCATAGCTAAATTCTTCTGACTTCCAAGGTAAGACCCCGCCATGTACTCTCCCCGATGCCTCACGTTATTACACAGCGTTGTCTCCTTGGTGTGGACACTAGTGACTCCCAGACTGTGTGGGCCTGGGCATGTTGCCACCTGCTCCTTTCCGGCATTTCTTTCCCTGGCCACCCCCTTCTTCTGACTCCTGTGCTGGTCAGTGGCCAGCTGAAGACTTGAGGGCAAACCTCTGCACATGCCCTGGTGTGGCCCATCTAGCTAGGAAGTCTGCCGTCAGGGGACAGGAGGAGTCCTCTGCCATTGTGTCCAGGGAGCCAGCTCCTCTGCACCAGCCCAGCCCCTGGTAGTGAGAGCAAGGGGACCAGAAAGCCCTTCAAAAAGCCCATTTCCATTTCTTCAAAGGTCCTAGGACTCTCCCACCCACACCAGGAAGATGCTACGACCAGCACTGAAGGAGGTCACTGACACTGCTGTGAGTAACTCCCGTCATTATAACAAAGTCACTAACGGTCAGGTCCCATCTGGGTCACCACTTGTCAGGTCCCTTCATGGCCCCTTGTTGGGACTTCAGGTCTCCGACCCTGGCTTAGCTATGTTGTGGACATGCACCGCTGTGCTACCTTGCTCGGGAATAATTACCCTTAGGTGCCTGAGGGCTATTCACTTTAGCAGAAGGGAGAGAAACCAGTCTTAGTAAGAGAATGAATCTTCACAGTCTCAGTAGAGAGACTCTGTGCAGGGTTCTGTGGGCAGGAGAAGCGAAAGAGTCAGAGCGAGTGAGTCCATGAAAGAACGTGCACGCTCCCCTACTGCCTTCTCCTGCAGCTTCTCATAGACACAATCTCGTGGCTACTTGCACTGCAGGTGTAGTGACTGCCAATCTTCTCGCCTTGCGAGCTCTCATGCTAGGGGAGCCGAAACCCCCCATGCCCTTATCACCAAGGTGTTCTATTACTGAGATGTTACCAGTGTTTCTTATGATTACATAGTGTTCCGAGCTTAGCTCTTACTTCTCCTCACCATGAGCTGTATGGTCTGCTACAACTAACAAACTCGAGATGTAAAAATGTTAATTTAACTGAAAGAGTAACATATGGATTAAAGATATTCCTTCCCTTACAAGGAATTTGTATCCTGATAAACCCATCATACATTTAAAATTTCATAAATCAAAGATGCATTAAATGCAGCTGACCTACTAGACATCCCAGCTTAGACTGAACCAGCTTAGAAGGCTCAGAGCACACACGTTAGTGTGCAGGTGGGAAAAATCACCTAACCCCAAACCTATTTTATAATAAACTGTCAAATATCTTGAGTCATTTGCTGAATACTGTACAGACAGTGAAAACCAGAATGGCCATGAGGGCATTCAAAGTAACACCGCCTACTCAGCACAGGCCTTTCCCGCCATTGTAAGGGCCAATGTCTGGAATCCAACCATCATAATCAGGGACGCCTGTACTTACAATCACAACTAATCTAAATGATAGGATAAGCTGCACATTTTCTTACCAAAACCCAACACAAAATCAAGACTTTTGGTGTTTTTTATGATTTTTTTGTGCTTTTTAAGTCTGCTTCCCAGGTCATCCTAAAAAGCACTCACCTGTCAAAGTGATATGTCTTATTAATGGGAGGGTGGCCAGGACGATCACATCTCACCAGGACTGTTTCCTAACAGAATAAAGAAAGAAAATGGTAAGACTCTGTAGGGCCACATCTGTTACATACTGAGCAGAGCTGGGCCCAATCCGCCTGCCCCATCTCCAGAACAGCTTCAGGGAATGCAGCCCCACACTCAGCACGCTGGTTACAAGCTGGGCAGAGCTGGGTCACTGAGACAGAGACCATACAGCCACCAGGTCTATATTTAGTAATTGGTCCTTTAGAGAAAAGTCTGCTGACCCCTGAGACAGAGAAGAAAATCACAGCTACTGAGAAACACTGAGCTGACCTCAGTCTGCCACAATGGAGCTTTCACCAGCCTCAGCTACAGACTCAGAGCCCTTGATCCTTCAAACGAGGGGTAAGACTTTTCAAAGGAATTATATCACAGATGTCATTATAATTTAATTATAACTGGCGGAACTGAAACATTTGCTTTTAAGATGCACCAACGTTCGCTCTTATTGGCCTTTATCCTTCAGTTGTATCTCATGAAAGAGAAGCAAAAGCCATTTCAGCAGAGGACGTGCCATAAACTCAGTTTCACCTGAGCAAAGGGAAAAACAAACCTGGACTTATTCCAGCCCTAAAACAAAATGTGTATTCATGACAAAGTGAGGATACAGGAAGAAGCAAAAACAAAAACCAGAAACTAACCAGCACTTCAATGGCAAGTAATCCATATAAATAACAGTTGATTTCTCCAAAACAGTATTTAGAGGATGCTGGGCAGGACATCCACGTGAGTGTGTGTGCACAAGTGCGTGTGTATCTGCAGTAATAAACACGTATCAAAGAAGGGCCCTGTTTGGGGTTTAAACACATGAGCCGGGGGACTCAGCAGCTACTGGCTTGGAGGGTGGTGCTGTCTGCCTCCCAAGGCAGGTGCTGGAGCTCACCGTTGCTGCATTTAGACATGGACGACATTCCCAAATTCACTGTCTCCGTAATCAAAGGTGAAATGCCATAGAAATCAGAGACATGCATTTGGGCAAGTTGTGAAAACATTATCACTGTTAGCTCCAGAAGCACACAGTCAGCTGTGGACAGAGCCAGGCTGGACCTCCACATGTCCCTTTGGCCTGGTCTTCCTCTACCCAGTCTGACACGCAGAGCCCAGTCCTCCTCTCACTGGCTTTTGTCTCCAGCCCATCCTCACATCATCATCGCAGAAACTTCCTAAAACGCAGATTAAATAGGAAGGGGACAGATGAAGTCACTGAAGCCAAAGGAAGAAGTTCTGGAAGGAGGGAGCGGTGAAGAAGCCTGTCGTGTCTACTTCCATTTCCAACTGGATTTGGTGGCCCACTGGGGCCTGCTCCTTGAGAAGAATGTTGGGCTCAGCAGGGGGAGTGACTCTGCCCACAGTGGCTGTGGAAGGCGTTACCACATCACACAGCCACAGCTGCACAGTGCTCATTTGATTAATGCACGAAGATGAGCGTGCACCAGGTATTGACACGGAATTCAAGGAAGGCCTGATTTCTCCTCTGAGTATTTATTGTGTACTTGCTGAGAACCAGAAGCCATTTCATGCAGTGCATGGTCCTACATGGTGATGTTAGACCCCCTGTGATACAAGCTGCACGGTAATGTTAGACCCCCTGTGATACAAGCTAGTAAGGTCTTCACATCCCAAACTTGGCACTCAGGTGCCAGCGAGGCCCAGCTCACAGCCCTTGCTGTGACAGCAGACTGCAAGGTCCTGGCTCCTTGGCCTGCATCTTGGAGCCAGCCGCAGCCCCCACCCCTCGTACCATGTTCCTTTGCTCTTAATTAAGCCAAACCGTGGCAGGGACCTGGGTGGGCGCGTGTCCCTGCTGCCTCTGAGTGCCCAACTTCAACTGTAAAGACCCAGACGGAAACGCTGAGTCTGCAAGTCTGCCACGAAAGCCCAAGGGACACCATATAAGGAACATGAAAAGCCATAAAAACAAGCCTGAGTCCAGAAGAGCCCCGTGGCTATTTAGAATTTCATTCCACAGCATAATCACTCAATTGCAAACATCTGAAATGGTTCCACAAGCGAAGTTTAATTGTACCAAACCAGCTTAAACGCTCTTTCCTGCCTGTCCAAACCCCCCTAATTCACAATGATAAATATCCCGTATTCTCAAAAAGTTTCATTTCCCTGAGCTTTTTAAACAATTCAACAGCATCCTTCCTTTCGAGATGGCAACTACCCACTGGGCCTCTGGGGCCTCCATGTCCAGATACCCAGAACTTGCCAGCCGAGCAGACCCCACAGCACCTGCCCCGCCTGTGGGAACGCGAGGCTGAGGTGGAGCCATCTGGGGAGGCTGTGCTCAGGGTCCAGGACCAGTGAAAGGCATTTTCCTCCTGTCAGCAGCTCACCGTCTGTCTTCTTCCCTGTATCCAGTTTCCTAGGATAGCTTTCAAAGCATTTAGAAAAGTAAACTTTAGTCCAGCTCCCACATTTCACAGAGAGAAACTTGAGACCAAGAGCAGATGTATGAGTCACATTCAGAGTACAGTCTGCTGACCCTTGTCTTAATGTTCCCTGCTCTGAGCTCTGCCGTCTAGCTGGCCCGAGTGTCCTCTGCACCTCCAAAGCCTCATTTGCCAGCGTGTGGTCATCTCAGTTACTTCCTTAGGGGATGGGCAGTGGGGCCAGCGTGGGTGCTCTGTCACTTCCTTAGGAGACGGGCAGAGGAGCCAGCATGGGTGCCCTGTGACTTCACCGCAGGTGTGCAGAGCTCTCATAGGTCAGCTGCTTGAAGCATCTTGGGGAACACCAACTCCACGCCCTCTGTGGGGGGGCATCTCCTACTTCTGGAAACCTGCTGGATAGGCTCAAGTTCTGCAATGGCGGAGCAGCGGTCCCCCCGGAGATGCTGGGCCCCATGGCCGGAAGTACCAGGACAGATCCAGGGACAGGAAGGCCGTCCAGGGGTCAGCGTTTACTGTCCAGCTCAGAGGAGCTGCCCACACCAACATGGGTAAATCTCAGCAAAATCTTACTGAGTATAATACCCAAGCCTCCAAAAGGGCCACCAAAATGGAGCTCTGACTTCCCAGGACACCTGAGAGAAGAGTTCACACGTGTGTGGAGAGCTGTGATCCCCAAGTATTATTAATATCCATGACTCTCTATATTTAATACATGACACCAGGGAAACAAGATTCAGAACAGCACTTACCTTGGATGGGGAGGGTCGGGAGGACCACAGGAGTCAGGGGAGGGGGCATAGCCGGTGTCCTCACCTCCGTCTTGGGCGGCTGAGGCTTCACATCCAGGGACACAACCACACTGGGAGACGAGCAAACAGAAAATATACCCAATACCATCAAGTGTGTTGAAGAGACTATGAGAGCACCATGTGACTAGGACCGGGGCACCCAGAGAGGCCCTGCAGGGAGCAGGGCCCAGGCAGGACATGGGAGGCCGGCACAGGAGAGCTGGTGAAGCAGAGTGGAGGGTACTCTGGACAGAGGGACAAGCATGTGCAAGGTGACTGGGGCAGGCCCGGGCCTCGGAACAGGGACACAGAGTGAGGTTTCTCCCCCCCTTTACTCAGATACACCAGCGAGGAGGTGACCCACTCACGCTGTGTCTCCAAAGAGAGTTTCTACAGCCCCACGGAATGGACAGGTCAGGTCCAGGGGAAGAGGGAGGCCTGGGCTACTGCAGGGAGGGAGATGGAATGACTGGACAGGCCTGAGAAGACCCTCACTGCAGGATCAAGGGGATGTGGCCAAGGATGAGTGAGGCCTCAGTGGACAGCGACCCCAAGTCTCTGGCATCAGAAATCAGGCGGGGGGAGTCACCATTCCCCGAACTGGGGAAAGTGAGAAAGACCCAGATAAAGAGAAAATCAAGAATCCTTTGGTCATTTTGTGTTCGAACAACACGTGAGTCACCTCCAGACGTCCAACAGGGAGTAGGACAGTGGGGTCTGGACGTGCCTTTAGCCACTTTAGCAGCCACTCCCTGTGCCAACAGAGCTGAGGACTCTGCAAAGAGGTGGACGCAGACGTGGACACTACATGTCCAGTGGGACTGACAGCACACCGAGGCATCTGTGCAAGCCATGCCATGGTCAGCGGTGGTCAGCAGTGGTCAGCGGGGCTCAGCCTTCCCGTGCCTGCCTTAGCCTAGCTGAGTTAAGGAGAACAGGCAGCTTATTACAGGCTACACAGACCCAGTATGAGCAGCTTTGCCACAGATGTGCCAAATCCATCCATCTTGCTCTGGAGAAATGTTTCTGAGCTCAGCTGCAGATATTTAAGAGAGTGTTGTCCACCCACAGGCTCTGTTGGCTGCATTCAGAAATTCAAGTTGTGCAAATTTAATAGTGAGGGCAAACCACAGGCGACCCGAGAACTTGAGGCAAAGCCAGGAATCTGTTCTGCCACATCTAATTCTCAAACAAGTGCATGTAAATTAAATAAAAAATGCAAATAAATGGCTCTAAATATGATCCCCAAGAATGAGGGCAGGAGTCAGCTTCTCCATCTGAGGCTGATTTTACTCACAGGCTGCACCCCACCCTATGAAACGCTGAATTAGATTGCGAGTGAGATGAAGTATGGTGCACTGTTCACGTCAAAGTGCACCTCTCTGCAGCCTCTGGAAATAGAGATACGATGTAGCAGCCAGGAGTGACTGGGTCACAGAACTATAAACTGACCATCCACTTCCGTGGCAGATTTAATGATGTGAGACCCTCCAACATCTAGGTCTGTTAAAAAACAGCTTGGAGGAGAATGACTTTGAAAAAAACATAATTCTAAACGTCCCAATCGAGAGAACTGTGATCTTCTTTTGATGGGAAGGTATTAAAAAACTCAGATTCAGTGGAACTTTGAGGGGACCAGAGAGGACCACAAAGTGCCAGAGAGGACAGTGACAAAGGACAACAATGACAATAGTAACAGCTGGGCCGGGCTCAGGACTGAGAAGCATCTGAGGGTCAGCCAAAGGCCCACAACCGCCCAGCCATGGACACCAGCTGTAGATACCCAGCTGTGGACACCAGCCACGGACACCAGCTATGGACACCTAGCCATGGACACCAGCTGCAGACACCCAGTCATGGACATCAGCCATAGACACCAGCCTCAGACACTAGCCTCAGACACTAGCCATGGACACCAGCTATGGACGCCTAGCCGTGGACACCAGCTACAGATACACAGCCATGGACACCAGCCTTGGACACCCAGCCACAGATACCAGCCATGGACACCAGGCTTGGACACCAGGCTCAGACACCAGCCATGGACACCAGGCTTGGACACCAGCCTCAGACACCAGCCATGGACACCCAGTCACAGACACCAGCCTCAGACACCAGCCATGGACAACCAGCCACAGATAACAAGCCTTGGACACCAGCTGTGGAACCCTCACCTACTTGCTTGCCAGAGGAAGCCTTAGTAGGAGGGCCCCTTTTATATCCAGTTCTAATAATGAGAATTTCATCTAGTTCCTTTGTTTGACTCAATAATACTGGTGCTTAAGGTAACAAATACTGCATCAAGTGATATAAGAAAAAAATATTTAAAAACAAGGAATTTTTAGCGTTTATTTCCAAAGGAATTTTTTTAATACGGCTGTAATAATCTTGTTCTCTTCGTGAAAAATAAGGCTATTGATTCATTAACTAAAGCTACTTTAAAAGGAGTTGCTAGAACTCACAGTAAGTGCATTCAGATGACTGGCCTTGTGAGACAGTGAAAGTGATCAACACAGCTTAAAAATGTTCTCAAAACAACCACTGTGCCCTGTATGACCTGAAATTTCCATGTGAAATTCAAAGTTATCAACATTAAGTAAGTGCTTAGCATTTTATGCACTTTCTAAATTTATTTTGTGACTTTCATAATAATCTATAAACAATGAAGTATAAGCCCAATATATTTTCTCAACTTTTATTTTTGGGAATGTACAGAAAGGCGGCAGTGATGTAATGAATGCTCAGGCGTTATCACTCTGCACCAAAAGTTTTAATATTTGCCAGTCTGGACTTACATTCTTGCACCATCTATCTCCCTTTCCTTGGCACGGTTTAGAGTCAAAACCAGACAATATATCATTTTACCTGATACCTACTTCAGTATACGTCTTTAACTGAAGAGGACATTTCTAAAAAACATAATCACTGTGCCATTAATTATCGAGAATTACCTTATTAATGTCACCTGAAGGGTAGCAGAATATAGCATCCTTTATGACTGGCAGAGGAATTTTTTTTTTTGAGACAGGGCTGGAGTACAGAAGCTGATAACAGGTGGGACCAAGCAGTACAGGGTTTCAAGGAAAAACAAAACCTCGTCTGTCTCAAGTTCAGAATTGCAAAGGTCTTATTTAATGTCCTTGATTTTATATCCGCATTTCTCTTTTCTTAACGTTCTAAATTCTAGAACTCACTCACATTTGCGCTGATTGATCTTTGGGGCTGCAAGGTGGGCAAGAGTAAACCAACTTCCTCACTCGGACCTACCAACGGCAGCCGGGTCCGCGTGAGGAGAGCACATGGAATGCTTTATTAATTTCATGTTCCCAAAGAAATGAAGAAACAAAACCAGTTTTTGTTAAGTCTGAAAGAAACTACTCTCAGTGGTGGGAATCTCTGGAAAGTTCGTCTTTAGGAGAGAATTAGGGACAGTTTGTCAGGAGACTCTACTCACATCATCCACTGCCCAGGCGGCTTCTCTGGAGACGGTGCTGAAGGAATAAAACAACAATCAAAATAGACACCACGATGAAATTGCTCTTCGCAGTCCTGCAACCGAACACCAGGACACTCGGCTTTTTCCCTGCCGTCCCCTGGTTCTTCCCACTGTTCTTGGTCTCCCGGAGCCTCTGGGTGTCTCCAGCTCCCATTCCCCTGTCAAAACCCCCTTCCTGTGCTGTGCGTTACCCCACTCCCCTTTTCCAAAAGTCCATCCACCGTCCCTCCTGGCCTTCTCCTTTTTGTATTGCTCTTTTTTCTTATTTTCATCTCCCCCCTGCCCCCTTTTATTTTTCTCTTGAGATTTTTTTCTCTAAGGCTGCTGCTCTTTATTTCATATTTTCATGCTGTCAGATGCAAACTGGAACCACCTATGTCCCAGTGAGCTACATGCAGGTATCTCCTAGCCTGGCTGAGGACGGTGCCGACATGATCTGTGTCTGCAGAAACTTAAGCACGGGTGAGCAATTGCGAACTCAGAAAACGTGGCATGTTTCAAAACAAAAAGTAAATGAGTATAAACAACACAAGAATAGAAACCAAAGTGAGTAGAATCTGAACCGCCTGGAGCCCCAGGTGAGGTTCTATGTCCCTGAGCTGCCCAGCACCACACCCGTGTCTGTGCACCTGAGAAGCCGGGCCCTGACCTACGTACTCTGCATCCATTTAAATGGATTTGCCTCTGTGACAGCTGGCTGGCTTGTCTGGTGGTGCAGAAGCAGACTGATAATGAGACAAAAGTAGTCTCTAAAACCACTTAAAAAGTGAGTTCAGAAGGCTAATCACATTTTAGGACTTCTAACTACAGGGTGAGTCCCCAACCCGAAAATCCAACTCCAGGATGTTTTGAGCACCCACATGATGCTCGTTGGAAAGTCTTGCATTTCAGATTTTGAATTAGGGGGTGAACCAGTGTGTCTGTAATCTGAGGTCTGAGACGCTCCTGGTCTAAAACACTTTGAATGAGGGACACTCAGCTAGTCCCATCGACAGTGTTCCCCCATTCAGGACTGGACAAGGGCCCCTGTTTTCCAGACCTGCCCAAACAGATTTTTTCTCTCTAAACTGCCTCTCCCAATACATGAGAAAAGCATGTTTTCCAGGATTTCATAGAATCCAGAAATACATGTTTTCCAGGATTTCAGGTAAGCTGGGCTGCTTCTGACGTGTACCCCTACCTGATACCTTCATTCACTCACTAATCAACACTGAAGTTGGTCAAGTCCTGGCCGAGTATAATTCCCAAAACCGTGTAAAGCTCCCAGAGGAAAGACACAAGGCCTCCCACTTGGGGCTCCCCACCAGAGGCTCATGTGCCTCTCCCGCCTTCTCTGTTCTTTTCTATATAAAAAATCTTATCTTATCATTGATCTCTGTGGTCTGTGGGCTCATTCTTCAAATCTTGGAAGCCAAGGACCTACTGCAGAACAAATTCTGGGAACACTGTGTCACACTGTGTCCTCAATATACCCTGTTCTCAGCCCTTTCACACAAGATAACTGGGATCAGCTGACAACATACCAACTTGGAAAAGAAAAAATTTCAATTGCTGTAAAAAAAATACACAAATTGTTTGCTCCACGCTCTAAGATTGGCCCTTGAAGAAGAGTTGGGCTGGGCAGGACATAGTGGGCTCAGGACAGGAATGAGGCCTAGGCACAGCCGCCAGGGCACAGCAGGCAGCTCAGCCATCCAAAGGGAAGCAGAGGGAGCCCCAGTCAGCACTGCCCACATGGACGGGAGGCTCAGGACTTAGGGTCGACGTGGCAGGTGGGGCGCAGGGTTTCCATGGGGGTTGTGTCACAGGGAGAGAAGTGGGCATCATGCCAAGAATGGTTTTCAAGAAAACACGAGAGTAAAGGAACTTGAGATTGTTTTTCCTTGTTCATTAGCACCAAGATGTCCTCTAAGTCGGAAATACCAGCTGAGCCTACTCTGGTGGCCTCCCTGCATTTCCCAGGGATCTGGAGGAAAATAAGGGAGGTGGCCCCTTCCTGTGCAGTCACACCAAGGGAGAGGGCCAGAGAGAGCACTCCTGTCGGGATGGACACACGGGGCAAATCTCAGAGGCACTGACTGGTCCAGGATGCACTTCCTTAAATCACACACATCCATAGACACACACACACAGAGACACACACGTGTGCACACAAACGCACAGCATGCATACAGGTGCACACAAGTGTACACAGACACATGCAGCATACAGCATGCATACATATACACACACAGCACACACAAGCATACATGCAGACTAATGCACACACATGCATGCACACATAGACACACACAACCTGCATATACACACGCACACACACATGCATGCAGACACACACGCACACACACATACATGCATACATATACACACACAGCACACACAAGCATACATGCAGACTCATACATACACATGCATGCACGCAGACACACGCACACACACAACATGCACACATAGACACACACAACCTGCATACACACACGCACACACACATGCATGCAGACACACATGCACACACACATCCATGCATACATATACACACACAGCACACACAAGCATACATGCAGACTCATGCACACACATGCATGCACGCAGACACGCACACACACAGCATGCATACATATACACACACAACCTGCATATACACATGCACACATGCGTGCATGCAGACACACGCACAGACACACACATGCACACACGAGTACAAAAGCAAATCACCTTGCTTGGGAACCCAGATGATCAGAGTCATCGTCCAAAGGCAGCAGAGGACGGATCCGACAGTGCACTCGGAGGCTCCCTCTCAGCTCCTACGACAAAGAGGTTCCAGCGGTCAGCACAGGGGCAAGACTGAGCGGCTCAACCATCCCCACGTGCTGAGCAGCCCTTTCCCCACACACGGTCCTGAGGTTACAACACACTTCTGGACTTTGGAAAACTCCCGGAGGCGTATGGAGCAGTCTCATTTTAAGATTTTTTGATTCCCACTTAAATTTTTTCACTTGGCAAATGATTATCACCTGGTAACAAGTAAGAAGAAAAATACCTTTTCATGGTATCTGGGTCTAAGCCAGTGTGTCTGCTCATTAACTCACCCTCACACTGTGTGTAACACGTCACTGTGCACTGTCCAGACCCACTCTTCCTGGGTATTAACTCACCATCACACTGTGTGTAACACGTCACCGTGCACTG
This sequence comes from Otolemur garnettii, assembly GCF_000181295.1. NCBI lineage: Eukaryota > Metazoa > Chordata > Mammalia > Primates > Galagidae > Otolemur > Otolemur garnettii. Next base: position 1,648,115 of record NW_003852451.1, read on the forward strand.
TCCAGACCCACTCTTCCTGGG
>NW_003852451.1:1648680-1650608 GCF_000181295.1 Otolemur garnettii
CCTGGGTATTAACTTCACCATCACACTGTGTGTAACACGTCACCGTGCACTGTCCAGACCCACTCTTCCTGGGTATTAACTCACCCTCACACTGTGTGTAACACGTCACTGTGCACTGTCCAGACCCACTCTCCCTGGGTATTAACTTCACCATCACACTGTGTGTAACACGTCACCGTGCACTGTCCAGACCCACTCTCCCTGGGTAGCAGAGCAGAAACTTCTAGACCCAAGGTTTAAACCTCTTCATCACAAATGACAAACACAGCATTTGGTCATGTGACGATGGTTACACTCCTCCCAGGATGCACTAAGCTGTGTCTGAGGTTGAGGCTTTTACGATTTCCTGGGTGAGCTTTGACTCCAACTACAGAATGTTTTCTGGCGCTGCACTGGCAAACTTCCCTCACTGGTCATTTTATAACTCCAGAGCCACACTGAGAAATCTGCTCCCCTCCCCTGGACACGTAGGACCTCAGGCTTGGCCACAGCGGCCCCCAGATTCCATCTCACTGCTCACAGCCGGGCTCAGCACTTCCTGAGGAAGCCCAGGTCAGGCAGGCCCCAAGAGGCCTGGGACAGAGCCCTGCTATTCTCACCAGGGCTGGTGCTTGGAGCACTGAACTGCTGACCGCCACCCCCTACCCCATAAACCAGCAGGTGGTTCTCAGGGGACAGCTGGCAGCCAGCTCTCCTTTTGATATTTTGTTCATAAATATTTCATGTCATACTTTTCCAGATGCCTGGCTGGGGAACAGGTGCTCTGGGTCTGTCACATTTCCCTGAGGATAATTCTGTTCCCGTAAACTCCAGCTGGTCCCCAGTGAAGACCATTCTTTCCCCAGAAGTGCTCAGAAACTGCCAATAGTATTTAGTCTAAAGCCTTGTCCTAATTTAAGGCGTATTAAGTTTATTACTAAGTTTATTCAGGTAGCTGTGCCAGGTAGATCCTTCTGCCCTGAAGCCACATACCTGTGCCGACTGACTCACAGCCTCCCTAGGCTTCTGCTTTCTGTGCAGAACAGATGCTGGACACAGCAACTCCATCTGCCTGTCCCCACAAGCCACACCACACAGCCTGGTCCTCGGATCAGGAGACCCAACGTAGCCTAGAGCCCATCTACCATCCATGTGGGATTTTCATCTACCTCGAGGGCTCACATTGCCATCTCTTCAGACCAGAGATGAGAAAGGTGGCAGCTTGCTGGAGCTGTGACGTGCCTGAACCCTCACTGATATGTCCCTTGGACGTCACAGCTAGCCATAAAGGCAAACACAGAAATGTACCAAAGTGCTTTCAAAAGTGCCTGGTACACAGTAAGCACTCACTAAATGTTCTCAGTTCAGAGTTTGGGACACTACATAAGCAGACGTGCTTAGAATCAGATTGTTCTCAGGTGTGCCTCGCAGCCAGGGACAGCTCAGCACAGCCAGGGACAGCTTAGGACAGCGAGGGACTGCTCAGGTCAGGCAGGGACTGCTCAGGACAGTGAGGGACTGCTTAGGACAGCCAGGGACTGCTCAGGATAATGAGGGACAGCTCAGGTCAGCGAGGGACTGCTCAGCACAGCCAGGGACTGCTCAGGACAGAGAGGGACAGCTCAGGACAGCGAGGGACTGCTCAGGACAGTGAGGGACAGCTCAGGACAACGAGGGACTGCTCAGGACAGCGAGGGACTGCTCAGGTCAGTGAGGGACAGCTCAGGACAGCTCAGGACAATGAGGGACTGCTCAGGACAGCGAGGGACTGCTCAGGTCAGTGAGGGACAGCTCAGGACAGCGAGGGACTGCTCAGGACAGTGAGGGACTGCTCAGGACAGCGAGGGACTGCTCAGGACAGCGAGGGACAGCTCAGGATAATGAAGGACTGCTCAGGACAGCGAGGGACTGCTCAGGTCAGCAAGGGACAGCTCAGGACAGTGAGGGAC
>NW_003852451.1:1658022-1667145 GCF_000181295.1 Otolemur garnettii
CAGCCCTCCTGACCCCCCCACACCCAGGTACTGTGGAGTTTCACGTAGGTCCCTCAATGTCCCCTCTCAGCCCTCCTGACCCCCCCACACCCAGGAACTGTGGCATTTCACGTAGGTCCCTCAATGTCCCCTCTCAGCCCTCCTGACCCCCCACACCCAGGTACTGTGGAGTTTCACGTAGGTCCCTCAATGTCCCCCATCAGCCCTCCTGACCCCCGACCCGGTGCTTACCACCAGAGAGCTGTGCAGGAGTCTCCTTCGCTGCTTCTCCTCTTGATAGCGTGCTTGTATTTCCCGCAAGGACTGCTCAAGGTGGGTTGCCTTTGACTGGCATGCTGAACGGACAATTTTACCCAGAGGTACGATGACATTTTACAGGGGCAGAAACCCATATAATCCAACAAACCAAACTATTTATCTAAGCATAGAAAATATTCAAAAGACAAAGCAGTGAAGATGGCTGTGGGCTGTATGTACTTTGCGCTGGGCGCTGGGGACACTGTCCCCTCTGGAGACCAGGTGGGAGGCCTGGCTGGACAACACCAGGGTCTGGCAGTGGACATTACCCAGAGGTGTGCACAGCACTTAGGAGGGCTGCTCCAGAGGTACCTGGAGGCTTCCCCAGAGCTGGGCGAGGGAGGAGAAGTTCTGGCTGTTGACTTTGGGCCCCCACTTCTGCATTGTTTGACTAAGAAGGCAGCATCTTGCCAAGATGTGATGCTGAAGGGAGGCTGGACACCAAGAACACAGGGTCTGCATGTGGGTCCAGCCAAGCCTGGACATCTGGGTTCCCAGCTGCCCTCTGCTGTTAGGCTGACGGAGCCAGGCCCCTCACAGTGTCTGGAAGACCTATTCAGCTGTAGGACTGATGGCCACCCTGTACCTGCTCAAGCCTCTTGCAGGCCAACACCACGCGCCACTTAGCAGGACGACGCAAGCTTGTCCAGCCCAGGGATTTCAATCCTGGCCCCAAGGATTCCCAGGAGGTGAGGCCACCTTAGCACAGATGCAATGTTCATAAAACATAAAATGCAGCTTGTCCTTACAAGAATAACTTAATTCTCTTAATGAAAGAAATGCCTAGAAACACCCGGACTGAATACAGGTGTGAGCAAGTGGAAGGATCCCCCAGACTCTGGGCATGATCTCTGCACGGAGACTCTCCTGGTCAGGTGGTTCTCTGACCCTGACTGGGCCTGGCCACTCCCCTGCCAGCCTGTTCCTGCTCCTCTCTGGCCAGAGCTGCCAGGACAAGCTCCCTGACATCCAAGACTCATCTGTGACAAGAGCTGGACCACAGGGGAGAAGCCACCCCCGGGGAGGCCCTGGATACCACATCTACCACAAACAAGCAGAGCAAGCATGCCCTTTCCTGGCAAAGCCCTAGACAGGTGTGCAGCACACGCCTGCATGTCGGGCCTCGCCAGCCATTGTCATCTGTGTCAATGTGTCCACAGGACAGTGGCCCCATCTCCCTTCAGTTCTCTATCACACACCTCACCTCCCACAGCTTAGGCACACTGTTTTTCACAAAATAATGTTATGCCTTTTCCTGGAGCACGTGACTAATAAGACCCACACGTACCCACCTGTCACGCTCACAAACCCGGTGGGTACATCCCAAAACCTTTCAGGGAAATCAAGGAACAGCGTGTGTTGAAGACACCAAATGAGACTCTGGGTCATATAAGTCATTTAAAATACATTATTGGCTGCCTACCAGAACAACAGTGGAAGTTTAAACACTTCCACGCACCTCTCTGGAATAGCAGCACAACGGCCGATTTGCTCCATTGCTGTCTTCAGAATCTGCTGTGTGTGAACACGGAACAGCGGAGGAAGGGCAAGAGCCAGATGACACATATAGGTGTACACAGTACTCTGGGTGAGGAGTTTAAAAACTACAGCACCGTTAAATGAAGTTTAGTCCAAAGCTGCCTCCTTACTTATCTTAACTTTGGTCTGAACTGCAACCCCCTGGAAGTGTAAACCGTGACCTCCTCTTATGCCAATCACAAGGTCGGGCCACTCGCAGGCGGCCAACTGTTCCATGTGTTTTCAAACAAGACTGAGGCTGAGCTGTGCCCGGGGCTCTTTCTGTGTCTCACATCTGTTTTCTGTCTCTTTCCTTTCTCTATGTACAAATCCTCTCCTGCCACACAGCAGAGTCACTCTGAGACAACCTGGTGTGGGGCCTGCCCAGTTCTCAAATCATTCTTTGCTTACTTACACACAGTTAAATTAGTTTGAAGTTTTTCTTGTAACAGAAGCAAAGGGACACCGTACAAAAATTTCAAGTTCAACAGCGTAAGAGAATAAACCCATTATAACTCAAGATGAGTCATGCCAGCATGGAATTCATAGAAAGGAGAAAGCACTGAATCCACAAGAAAACTTCGTTCTGTGTTGTAGGAAAACCGCACACAGAAAGCTCAAGGGCGCAGGTACCAGACCAGCAGAGACATGCATCAGGAAAGTGCCCTTTCGGTAACCGAGAGAGAGAGACGCTCCTTAGCAGGTGGGCTGCAAGGGCATGGGGGAGGACAGCCAACCCCTGGGCGATAGCAGGTGCCTCCTAAGTGTCACTGGGTTACATGGCATACATCCTCACCCCTCCAATCAGGTGTCAGCTAAAAGTAAAAAGAAATGAAGACAAATTCTGGGCAGCCATTTGTCTTAAAAACCGCGGATGTTTTCATAATGTGGACTGGCTCACGTCCGGGGCCCTTACCCTGCAGAGCTTCGGTGTCCTGCTGTGCTCTCTGAACTGCGGCCCTTATCTCAGAAAGGAAGGCCTGATATTCATCCTGGTAAGTTCTTAAAAGCTCCAGAGAAGAAGACCGGAACTCCTGTAGATCCTGTTTAAGTTTCTATAAAATAAGAAAATGCACAAGTAATACAGTTCAAGGGACGGTAATAAGCTGGTCAGCACATGGAGATGGTCACAGTAAAGGACTGGACTCACACGTGGTGTACACCCTGTCTATGAAAACCAGGCAACTTGAGGAGGTCGGTGCAGGGAGATGTTCAACTCTGGAAGTTCTACTGTATATTGTTAATTATTATAATATAATTACATAATTATTCAGTAGACTATGTATAAGTTTCCATAAAACAATGACACAGCCACACCATTAACATAATCATGCACTAGTTTATTATTAACTGAATCTGTTTAAAGCGTAAGTCCCTGTCACACACACGTGTCACTGTCACCTGTGGATGAGGGCATGGCTACACACACCAGGCCCACTCCCAGGAATTCTGACTCAATAGATTTGGGATTTATACTTTAAAAAGCAGCAAATGTGATTTCATATACTTTATATGATACAGGGCGTTCCTGAATTGTAAACATCTGACTTACATATGACTCACACTGATGAATGGAGGCCACTATAGGTAATAAGTGAATGTGCCTGTTCCAACTTACGTACAAATTCAACGTCACAAGAAACCTGCAGAACCTGCCTGATTCATAACTCGGCACTGCCTATATCTTCAGAATGTTGGAGAAATGGAAAAGCTGGCCTAGTGCAGTGGCTCAAGCCTACAAACCCAACTCTCTGTGAGTGGCCTGGTGCAGTGGCTCAAGCCTACAAACCCAACTCTCTGTGAGTGGCCTGGTGCGGTGGCTCAAGCCTACAAACCCAACTCTCTGTGAGGCCCAGGTGGGAGGACTGCTTGAGATCAGGAGTTTGAGACCAGCCTGAACAAGACTGAGACCCTGTCCCTACTAAGAAAAACTAGCCAGGAGTTGTAGTAGGTGCCTGTAGTCCCAGCCACTCGGGAGGCTGAGGCAAGAGGATCATTTGAGCCCAAGAGTTTGAGGTTGCTGTGATGACACCACAGCACTCTACCTGGAGGTGACAGAGCAAGACCTCGTGTCAAAAAAAAAAAAAAGAAAAGAAACTCAAGTATTTCACCAATTTCCCCAGGAAGCATGTGGGACAGTGTCAGACAGGACATTTTTCTGTCTCAGTTGTTTACTTCCTGGCGAAGCTGGCATGGCCCCTTGGTGTCCTCATCAGCCCTTGTTAAATGGAGACAGCGCCCTGATCTGTTATCCAGACCCACCTTCTGGAGGGTCAGTTACTGTGAGCACTCACCCGCCCGTGGGAAGCATTTACCGAGCACATGCAGTGAAGGTCCAGGTAGGACAGACGAGGCAGCTCTGAGAGCTTAGGAGACGAGACCCCTGACACCTCACCCGCACTGTGCTCTTTCACTGCTTGAGATTATTTCAGGGATTTTCAGTACGAGGATGTGGCAGGCACACAGGGTGAAAGAACTAATGTACTACTAACATTTAATATCAAACACTCAGATGTCACCAAGGTGTAACTGACCTGAAGTGGATATTCTTTCTTTCTTTAGTCCAATCTTTTTTCATCTAAAAAATGGAGATTATGTCCATGTGTTTGGGAAACATTGTAATAAAATATCAAACCTAAATTGAATTAAAGTATTTTTATTACATGGAATACAATAGATAGATTCAAAGATAAATTGTACTCAGTTGAAAGAGCATAAAAAAAACAATTCTCCGTAAATTCATTCTAAATGCCCAGAAGCAGTTATGGGAGGAAAAACATCTCTAAATCTGTCTAACAATGAGTGTGACTGATCCAGTTTACAGATGGTATTTTTATTGTATTGTTGTAATAATGATTTTTTCTTCCTTTTTTTTTTTTTTTTTACCTTGGTCACATTGTTTCTAACAAAAGGAAAAACAAAATGGCCTTAATCAAAGTTATAAAAATATCCTACCACAACTTCACCTTGGAGAATTTCCAAATATGCCACAGGGAATAACAACTGTTCTGACCTGTAAACTCCTACCAGTAGTTTAGAAAGAGCTGCTCATATCTGATGACATGCTTCGCTAGATCTATTTAACCCAGCATGTATGACCTGGTTTCTACCATTTAACATGAAAATTGAAATGAGGACAACCTTGAATTGTAAAGTTAAACTACTACCATAGCTATCTGAGACAATTCAGCTCAGAGTCAAATGTAATTTTTTTTTCCAGTTTTTGCTCAGAACCCAATTGCACGAGCTTTTCTGAGGTTTAGTCTTTTATTTAATAAGTATTAGAAAGCAGAACTCCACAGTGAATGCTATGTGCAATTGATCATGAAGACAGTAAGGATTTCATAAACTTTTAAACAGATGATCAGTAACTCACAAGGAGTAACCTCCTAACATGTGAGGAGCTTTGCTTCTTCAAAGTAAGACTGCTTTTCATTCCAGAAATTGGATCTATTTTGACATAATTTATGGTTTCACCAGAAAACTATAAATTAGTTACTGTGAGTTCTAGAGCCCAAACATTTGAGGGCCTGGCTCCCGCTGACACACTCACCTGTGTCCCCTGGCAGAGCTGGCGTAGGGCTGAGTGCACGGCCTCCCTGCCACCCGCTCCGATCTTCTCTTGATACTGCTGTATAGATAGGAATAAAAGGCAATTTCAGGTCTTAAAATTTTAAAAGTGCAGCCATGTATTTTTGCTGAGGAGAGAATAATTACTGATGGTCACAGTGCACTAACAGCTTAAGAGAAGACCCTGCCCAACGGCTGAAGCCTGAGCTACGACAGGGACAGTCTCCAGCAGCCCAAGTGCTAGAGAGTCACTGACCGGGCCCAGGGTTCAGAGTCACTGACCAGGACCAAGACAGCACACTGACCAGGCCCAGGGGTCTAAGAGCGCCCATGACAGCAGAAAGAGCAGAAAGCAACCATAAAGTAAAGATGCCACTGTATGGGGCCAAGGGGAAGGCTACAAAATCCTTTCATGCCTCATGTGAAATTTCTCAGAAGTGGAAGGAAGACACTTCTGGATGGAGACACAGAGACAGTCCCTCGTGGGCTGAGTCACAGGAGCAACACTGCCCATCCTGCCCCTGCCTGGAACACAGTGGGCGCCAAAGGCTGTGTGACTATGGACTGGTGGGCAAAATAGAGACCAGGGCACATGAAGAGATGACTTCTATTTCTAATCTGACTGAAGAAAAAATGAGAGCAAAAGGGCCTCAGGGAGAACGTCCGGATGGTGTCACTGCTAATGGGGAGGGGCCTCGCCAGACCCTGGCCCTGTCGCACCTCGGCCTTGGCCTTCCAGTCTCCAGAACTGTGAGCAATAAACTTCTATTCTTTACCAGTGGCTCAGTCTCAGGTATTTTGTTATAGCATCACAAATGGACCCCAGCACTTGGCACAGCTATGAATCTACTCAACACTGAATTGTACACTGAGAATGTATAAATTTATGGTGTATAAACTATACCTCAATAAAGCTTTTTTTTTAAAAAAGCACAATAATGTATTTATTACTCATCAACTTATTATCCATTAAATACTTGTGAGCATGAGAGAAAGAAATAGGCATCTAAACTCAACCTATTTCAGCATAAGACGATACTTTATAGATCAACAGAAGAGTTCTCAGCTCCCCATTAGAAGGAAAAAGAAAAGGTCCAAGAGAGTTACTCTCACCTGATTTCTTCTACAAGAGCTCAAAATCAGCTTCAGCACAGTTACTGCACGGGGCATAATGCAAATAAAATCTGCAAGGCAGCTAACCACATTACCTTTGCCAATTTTAGGTGAAGAACAGCATTTTCCACCTCCAGTTCAGCTATCCTTTCTTCTCTGACCTACAACCAGGGACCAAAAAAGGAAAATTATCACCAGAGCCCTCACTGGGCTGGGCTGAAATCACGGGAACGCTCTTCATCAGTCATCTCCATGCTCAGAACAGGGGAAGCACAAGAAGAAAAGTGCAGGGCTCGGGGGAGAACTGCCGTAATCTCATGCTGCCCGGCCCATCTCAGCAGCAGAGCACGTGTATGACAGGTCCCACAAGGTTACACTACGACATTCCCTGTGCCTTTTCTATGTGATGGCACAGGAGACGATGGCTGCACCACACAGGACAGGAAGATGGACTGACTGTGACCAACTGTGACGGACCCCAACTCTGACAGCCTTGTTTCCCTCCTGCCATCCATGCTCAGGCGAAGACTCCCCGCTCCACCACGAGTGGGCCCCACAGCAGTAGCACCTGAGGGCTTGCTGGACACTCAGAACCTCAGAAACCCCCAGCCTCCTGTCCAAAAGGGGCTTGGAGAGGCTTGCCGGGGGCAAGCACAGCAGTCGAGCAGCCAGGAAACCGGAAAAAGAAAAGCCTGTGCAGAAGCCCTCAGTTGGGGCTGAGCTTTGCAAGTCCAGGAGCAGAGAAGACATCTGTGAGGCTGAGGTCCAGGATGCCAGAGTGAGGCAAGGGGTGTTTGTAGGCCGGGAAAGAGTGTGTGATTGATTCTACATCTACATGGGGCATTGGAGGGTTCTAAGCAGAGGAGTTAAATGCTATTTATAGTAAATGCTGAGAGAGCTGGCCCATGGAGAACTAAGTGGACAGGCAGCCACTGGGTTCCTAGGAAGACGGGTTCAGGTGCAGCCCCTCTGCCATGGTGTCAGTCCCTCCTGCTGGGGATGCAGTCCATCTGCTGGGGATTTGGTCCCTCCTGCTAGGTATACAGTCCCTCTTCTGGGGATTCAGTCCTTGTCCTGGGAATTTAGTCCCTCTTTCCGAGAATTCAGTCACTCCTGAGGATTCAGTCCCTCCTGCTGGGGATGCAGTCCATTTACTGGAGATTTTGTCCCTCCTGCTGGGTATCCAGTCCCTCTGTTAGGGATCTGTTCCCTCCAGCTAGGCATCCAGTCTCTCTGCTGGGGATTCGGTCCCTCCTACTGGGGATACAGTCCCTTCTGCTGGGGATTCGGTCCCTTCTGTTGCATATATAGTCTCTCTGCTGGGGATCCAATTCTTGTCCTGGGAATTTAGTCCCTCCTTCCAAGGATTCAGTCCCTCCTGGGGATACAGTCCCTCTGCTGGAGATTCAGTCCCTCCTGCTGTGTATACAGTCCCTCTGCTAGTGATACAGTTCCTCCTGCTGGGGATTTAGTCCCTCTTTTAGAGATTCAGTCCTTCCCACTAGGGATTCAGTCCCTTTTTCTGAGGATTCAGTTCTCTGCTAGGGAATCAGTCTCTCCTGAGGAGCCAGTCCCTTCTGCTGGGGATTCAGTCCCTCCTTCCGAGGATCCAGTCCCTTCTGCTAGAGATTTGGTCCCTCCTTCTGAGGATTCAGTTCCTCCTGCTGGGTATCCAGTCCCTCCTTCTGGGGATCCAGTCCCTTCTGCTGGGGATTCAGTCCCTCCTTCCGAGGATCCAGTCCCTTCTGCTGGGGATTTGGTCCCTCCTTCTGAGGATTCAGTTCCTCCTGCTGGGTATCCAGTCCCTTCTGGGGATTCAGTCCCTCCTGCTGGGGATTCAGTCCCTTTTGCTGGGGATTAAGTCCCTCCTGCTGAGGAAATCAGTCCCTCCTGCTGAGGATTCAGTCTTTCCTTCTGAGGATTCAGTCCCTCCTGCTGGGGATTCAGTCCAACCTGCTGGATATACAGTCTCCCTGCTGGGGATTCAGTCCTGGGAATTTAGTCCCTCCTTCCAAGGATTCAGTCCCTCCTGAGGATACAGTCCCTCTGCCGGAGATTCAGTCCCTCCTGCTGCGTATACAGTCCCTCTGCTAGTGATACAGTTCCTCCTCCTGAGGATTTAGTCCCTCTTCTGGAGATTGAGTCCTTCCCACTAGGGATTCAGTCCCTTTTTCTGAGGATTCAGTTCTCCTGCTAGGGAATAAGTCTCTCCTGAGGATCCAGTCCCTTCTGCTGGGGATTCAGTCCCTCCTTCTGGGGATTCAGTCCCTCCTTCTGGGGATTTGGTCCCTCCTTCTGAGAATTCAGTTCCTCCTGCTGAGGATTCAGTCCCTCCTTCTGGGGATCCAGTCCCTCCTGCTGGGGATTCAGTCCCTCCTGCTGAGAATCCAGTCCCTCCTGCTAAGGATTCAGTCTCTCCTGCTGAGGATTCAGTCCCTCCTGCTGGGGATTCAGTCCCTCCTGCTGGGGATCCAGTCCCTCCTGCTGAGGATCCAGTCCCTCCTGCTGGGGATCCAATCCCTCCTGCTGGGGATCCAGTCCCTCCTTCTGGGGATCCAGTCCCTCCTTCTGGGGATCCGGTCCCTCCTTCTGAGGATTTGGTTTCTCCTGCTGAGGATCCAGTCC
>NW_003852451.1:1667165-1677523 GCF_000181295.1 Otolemur garnettii
CAGTCCCTCCTTCTGGGGATCCGGTCCCTCCTTCTGAGGATTTGGTTTCTCCTGCTGAGGATCCAGTCCCTCCTTCTGGGGATCCAGTCCCTCCTGCTGGGGATTCAGTCCCTCCTGCTGAGGATCCAGTCCCTCCTGCTGAGGATTCAGTCCCTCCTTCTGGGGATTTAATCCCTCCTGCTGAGGATCCAGTCCCTCCTTCTGGGGATCCAGTTCCTCCTTCTGGGGATCCAGTCCCTTCTTCTGGGAATTCAATCCCTCCTGCTGAGGATCCAGTCCCTCCTTCTGGGGATTCAGTCCCTCCTTCTGGGGATCCAGTCTCTCCTTCTGGGGATTCAATCCCTCCTTCTGGGGATTCAGTCCCTCCTGCTGGGGATTTAGTCCCTCCATCATAGGTAGGTCCAGAAGCCTAGATGGGAGTGGGTGGATCAGTATGGGTCACTGCCCAATGGGGGCTAAGATACCTTTATACATTAGGGACCCTCACAAGCACCCCAAGTCTCCTTGCCCTCTCCCCAGACTCACCTGGCCTTGTCGCTGCAGCTGCTTGGCCCGTTGCTCCCAGAATCCGCCCCACCGACTGCCCCCCACCGGCATTGCCCCCACCTCCAACACCCGCTTCCCACCCTCAGATCGTGCCCCCTCCCCCACAGCACCAGCGGTCTTCAGGATGTGGGGGAGGGAGCGCAGGAAGACCGGGCACCAGAGCGCAGCACGGTGGGATGGGAGGAGCGGGGAGGGGGTGGGGACTGCTAAAGTGGAGGGTGGTTCAGCAAGTCCTAGTGACTCCCTCTGGTGCCATAGTAGGCAGGGCTCCCCGTGATTGGGCGAAGGTGGAGGTGGGAGGATGTCGTGTGCCTGGCAGGAGTATACCAACCCGCAGTGGAACAGAGCGGTTTGGTGCGGGGCGCAGACTTGCCCATGCCTTTGCCAGGAATCAGGCTCTAGTCCTACAACCCTCCCGCATGACACTGTTCACCTCCCCCCCGCCCAACCCCAGGTCCCCAGGACTAAGGTCACCCAGCGAGGTGCAGGCCCCTGCCCCCGCTGGCACTATGGCGGCAGCTCCAGGGAATGAGCGTGCAGCCCAGGACAGGCGCAGGCGCAGAGGAAGGGCCCGTCCCGCACCTGCGCAGAAGTTACAGAAGGGAGGTAGGGATGAGGGCAGTAAATAAGCGACATCCTCTTCTAGTGTCCTCCTCTCGGGCTAGGTCCATCTGCAGAGCATCTAGAGTGGATCTTTTTACAGCAGCAGCTCACTGCCTCACAGAGGTTTGTTATCAACACATGCTTCTGTGTTAGAGGCCGGGACACACCGTCTGCAGCTCCAGGGTCAGCGGGGCCCTTGAGGACCATCCTAGGCCTGTCAGGTGAGCATAGGATGGGCACCCTCGAGACAGGCACCCACCCAGGTGCCCTCCTCCTGAAAATGTTCCCAGAGGACCTCCTGGGTGGCTCTTAGTGGCGGGTGGTGTCTGCAAGCTGGAAGCCCAGTGTGGGGGCTGGGACAAGTGGACAGGTGGAGACAGAAGGAAAGGCACACCCAATAAAGAGAAGAAACTGCACCAGTGCCACCCCCATGCTGTGTGAGGCGCTGTCCACATCAAGACCATAAAACACACCAGCGTGGCCCCATCCGCAGTGAGGAACAGTGTGACAGCTGGAGATGGGGAAAGAGAAAAATCCGTACAACTGAGGGCTTGGCTGGAGGCTGCATGAACAGATGGGCATCTCGTGAATTGACACCCCCCCATCCCAAAATTGCTTTTTCCTTTGGCTAGAAGGACTGGGGGGGGGGGGGAAGAAGAGCAGGAGACTTAGTTTATAAGCCCTCGCCATCCATCACTGATGTTTTAAAACATGCATCCATTTCCTGGATGAAAACACATAAAACATGAGCACACAGTTGCCATTTGGAACATGATAAACATTTTTGGAAAATATAAAAGCAAACCTCGTTTTTCTAGAGAATCAAAAATTGATGACCAGGAAGATTAGAAATAAAATATGACTTATCATGAGTATGCATCTCTTCAAGTTTACAATGGACCAGAATTGGATTTTTCAAACTGAGGTCTACGCACCCCTGAGGACCAGCTTGCCACCTACTAAAATTCTGAAAGCAAAGCAAGTGAACTGGCACTCACTCACTTTCTCACTCAGCACATGCAGCCTGCTTAGCCAGGGCTATGAAGATGGCCCAGATGGGCGGCCAGCTCTGGCACGCTGAGTTTGCAAAGCACGCTAACCAGCACTGCCCCAGACGGCAGGCTTTACCCAGGCCAGAGCAGCTGGACTACCTTTCCATGCAGTCACCATGACCTCCCTTCTGCTGTCACCTCCACTTGAAGACATGTCACAGACTTCCTGGATAGCAGGCATCATCCCACCCACCTTGCAGCCAATGGACCATTCCTCACTGTGGTCACGCCATGGCCTGCTTCCCTGGCCCCCACACAGGGCCCACTCCCCAATACTCCATCTCACTCCTGTCCACAGCATTCTGTTGGGCGGCAGCAGACTCCTCTGGCTTATACAAGACTCATGCTCTTCTTCAAACTCTGGTGCCAGCAGTGCCAAGTACAGGCTTCACAAGTAAAAGGCTGTTGGCCGTCTCCTGAGGACATTTTGGCATAATTGCTCCTTGTACTATACTCGTTGTTCTCTGGTCCCCACAGACCTGCGCCGGTGCCTTTCCTTCTGTACTAAGGAAAGCACAGTGACAGAAGGCACCCTAGCAGCCCCACACGGATGTCAGCAGCAAGGACAGAGCCCATGGTGCGACTGTGGCTCACCTTGTCTTCACTTGGGTTGTGGCCTCAAAGTAATTGTTACAGATCAGCCAACAATAAACCAGTGTGTGTAATTGGACTTCCTGGACTCAATTTCCCCATTTGTGCAAAGGGAACACTGCTTGCCTAAGGTGATGCCAAAGAATTCAGATGAAATGACAAAATAATGTAAAAAGCTCTTGGACACTGAGTTATGCACGAATAATTAACACCAGAGATTGGCACTGTCAAAATGACCTCCCCTATTTTAATACTCAAGAGTTTCTGCTGGTCACCCACAATGTGACACTTAGGCTCTGTCCTTGAGGGACCTCAACTGACCCTAAGCTGCCCAGCAGTCGAGAAAGATGCCAGGTGTGAGAGAGACACTGGAGTTTAAAGGCTTTGTGTAGACTAATGAATAGATTTTTCTATTAAAGGCTTTGTGTAGACTATCTAATGAACAGATTTTTGTATTAACTGCATGTTGAAAAGATACTGTTTGGCATAAATTAGGCAAAATAAATATATTAAGATGTATTTCACCTGAGCTTCCTTTTACTGTTTTGATTAGTTACCTCGAAGACGTGAGTGTTTCAAAAGTGACGCCATCATATTCCATGGACGGAGCTGCTCAGGACCACCTCTTCAATGTGGAGACAGGCTCAAGGAGACAGTGGTGGCTGCTGAGTAGCAGACAGGGGTTTTCTGTCCCCCATCCCAGTATGTTTCTGGGACATCACCTCCTTATCACTTACTCTGTAAGTGTTGACTAGCCACATATTACAGACCAAGAGAACTGTGACATGGAAGACTGTCAACTGTCCTAGAGCCACAGTTCAGTAGCGGTGACAAGCACAGACCGTGATGTCTGTGGATCAGCAATGCGGACACCGGTTGCTCTCGGCACCAGTGACCCCTCTCTTGCCCAGATCTTAGGCTCCTCCATGCCTTTTTCAATCAGGCCTGCCTGGTTTTACCAAGACCCCTGCTGAATCAGTTGAGTGAGTCCACACTGGACATCTGGTCAGGTTCCTCTTCTTCATGGGGTCACGCTGGCTGCTAGTAGCAAGAATCCTGTAGACCCATTTAGCCAGAACCCTCTCCATTCCCAAGGGATCTGTGTGGTAACTGTCTACCACCTGGCCTTGCTCCTTGGCTAGAGATGCCTGTTTGTCCTTGCTATATGAAAAGTTGAGCCCAGCTCTACACCGAGGCCCCTTTTCCCCATGACAGGGTTCCTGAATGACATGTTTCTACTGCATTAATCGCTGTCTGGCTCTGGATGTTCCCCAGTAGAAGCCCATCCGAGAGTTAGGGAGGTGCTTCTGCCCAGATGGCCGAAGCCTGTGTGTGTCACAGCCCTTCTGGAATATTTGGTGTCACCCATGTCCAGTGTCTCAGAACTTAGTGCTGAGGGCACTGCCATCCTGCTCCTGTCATGCACACGCAGAGCTCATCACCTGCCAGGACGCCCAGAGTCCTTGTCACGTTCCTCCCCTCAAGTGTGCCTGCGTGGTCCTCCCGGTTGCACTCGCCGCCTCCATCGACATTTTTTGTCTTTGTTTGTATTCCACGAATTCCTTTTCCTTCTCTTCCATAGGAGAGCTAAGTGTCAGCGGATCCAACCATCTATACGAGGCAGCATCCAGTCTTTGAGTCATCGTTTCATTGAACTAAAGATCATTTCTGAAAGAATGAGCAACAACATCACCTTTTACGTAAGAGGAAACAGCCTAAGTGAGAACACCATGTTCTTGGTCACAGAGATTTAGAAGGCTCTGGACCATTTCCCTGTGTTAGCAACGTTCAACCTCACTTAGGACAACCCAAAAGCCCAGGACTGCCTACCTAAACCCCTGCCCCCCTTATTTTTTTTTTTTTGTTTGTTTTGTTTTTGAGAAAAGGTCTTGCTTGGTCACCCAGGCTGGAGTGCAGTGGTGCAGTCATAGTTCACTATGGCCTCAAACTCTTTGCCTCAGCCTCCTGAGTAGCTGGAACTACAGGTGCCTGCCACCACACCTCACTAATACTAATCCCCCTGCCTCAGCCTCCTGAGTAGCTGGGACTAGAGGTGCCTACCACCACACCTCGCTAATACTAATTTTTCATTGAGACAGAGTCTTGCTATGTTGCCCAGGATGGTCTCAAACTTTTGCCCTCAAGTGATCCTCCAGCCTGGGCCTCCCAAGGTATTGGGATTATAGGTCTTTGCCACACCTGGCCCACTTCTCTTTTTTGGATATGCTGTTAGACAATGTTACATACTTTGCTCAACTGTCTGTTTTTAACTTTCTAAGGCTGTTCTCATGAAAAAAAAGGTGGGAGGCAGGCAGGGGGAACATTTTTTAAACTAACAGTTGACCTAGTGTTTCCCAGGTCTATTTTTGGGCAGAGGTTAGATTATGTAGTGTTTCATAGTTTTTTAAAAAATTCCAAGTTGAAGCTGGAATCACTGCCCGCAATTTAACATTTATTTAAGCCTATAATCTCTATAAAAGAATAAAATACAAGCTCTAGAAAATCAGGAAAAAAGTCAGGTCTAATCCACTGAAGGGAGACAGGAAAATACTGTTCTTGGCCTGAAAGTCCCAACTATTCTTGTTTGCACACAAGGTGGAGTTTCCGCCAGTATCTTTCCTGAACTGCTTTTGGGCACATCCGTAACAAACCACGCCAACAAGTCTAACCCCTCTGTGCCCACCTGCGGGCCCTCCAGGCTTCCCCATACAGGTGATGTGCCTTCTGGCTACTCAGCGTCAGGATGCTCTCCCTGCCCCTGCACAGGCTTCCCCTTGTCTCCCTGCCCTTCTGACAACCAGGCAGCCTCCTACCATGTTTCCCCAAAAAGCCCTAGCAGGATTTCTATGCATTTGTTAAATATAAGCCCGACCCTGATAATAAGACCTAGTGATGGGGGTGGCTATGCAGCATTATCTGCAAAGCCACTCCATGCATTTCGGTGCGGAGCAGTAGGACTGGAATACCTTTTATCTGCCACACCTCCTTTCTCCAAGCCAGTCACACTTGCGTGGGTAGGTGTGTGGTAACTCGGTCGCAGGCATCCTATTGTGCACGTGCAGACAGCTAGGGGAAAGGAGTTCACACATCACTAGCACCTGCCCCACCAACAGGTCGGCTCTGCCTGTCAGGTTCCGGCCATCCTGTGCACGCTGAGGCTTCACGTGGAGACGGAGACATAGAGACTGGTGGTCTCCACAGTCTCCTTAGTGAAATGAGGAGCAGGATGCTCCACTTTTTTACCATATGGTGTCTCTCCAGGGGGAAGAAGGAAAGCTGTGGCTATTTTACCCAGCACCAGTCCAGCAACAAGTCTGTGAGCTTCTCTCACCCCACAGAAACACCAGTAATCTGCTGCTCCCCAACACCGACCAGCAACAGTCTGTGGGCCTCTCTCACCACCCCCCTCAAACAAACACCAGGGGATCGGGGAAAAGCTTCAGCAAGCAGTCTGATACTAAGCCCAGAGAGATCATCCCAGCTCCACTGTGCAGATTGGACCCAGTGCTCGCTGGATCCCAAATACGGTAAATAATTCAGCCCTTACACATCAGCTTTGCTGGCCTATCTCTGCTTTTCCTGAGTATCTGTACCCCCAACAAGATGGGTGCAAAAAGAAAGAGCTATTCTGTTGAGTACAAGAAAAGAATTGTTGAGGACTCCTAGGGCAAGAATCTTATGGCTTTCTGCAAAGAAAAGAAATTGGATATCCGAATGGTCTGAAAATGGCAGGCAGAATACGATAACCTCAGTCTACATGTGGACAGAGGAAATCCTAAGAAGCGCAAGTGTGGTTCAGGTCACTTTATTTCCTGAGCTGGAAAACATCATCTGTGAATGGATTGCTGACAGGAGAGCAAAGGCTTTGGTTGTGCGCAGGGCTGAGATTCAAGCATTTGCCCTTGCAATGGCACCACAGTTCGAAATATCCCCAGAATTCAGAGCATCACAACACTGGCTGGATGGCTTCCTTCAGCGATATGAACTGTCTCTAAGAAAATCAACAATACTGTCTAAGCTGGAAAATGCAGAAGTTATTAAGTGAGCACTTGCATTCAAGTCCTTTGTTGATGGCATCGACTTTTCTAAATACCAACCTTGCAGCATGATTGCTATGGATGAAACTGCAGTGCTTATGGGTCAAGGAGCCCAAACAACAATTGAACAGAGGGGTGCCTCCTCAATCTACGTTCCCTCCACTGGTCACGACAGTTCACGTGTTACCTGTATTTTGGCCATTCGTCTGGATGGAAAGAAAGCTACACCTCTTATCACTAAGGGCAAGAAAGAGAAGATTGAACATGTTTCCAGCATTTATGTCCTTAAAACAGAAAAAGCCTGGTGTACACAAGCAGTTATAAGGAAGTGGCTTGATTTAATGCTGCCACTTGTTTTGCGAGGTGGCCAAAGAGGTCTGCTAGTCTGGGATTCAGCCAGCACTCACTGCGCTAAAGACATGAAGAACTTCCTTACAGAGAGAAAAATAGATCAAATAATGATTCCCACAGGAATGACTGCCTATCTGCAGGTTCTTGATATTGCAATAAACAAGCAATTCAAAGACCATTTGCATATGGAAATTAATGACTACATTGAAAATAGGATGACAAGAAATCAGCATGGAAACTTTGTGAAGCCTAGCCTGCAAGAGGTCGTGATTTGGGTGAAGAATTCATGGACTAAAATTACTGACAGTGCTGTTACCAATGCACTCCGAGCAGGTTACATGGATAAGAGCTGCTCATTTAATGAGAGCTCTATTGCTCGACATGAAAGATTGGGACCAATGGTTCTAAAGGAAATGGAGTCTCAAGAAATCCAGGATGGAATTCCGGGTCTGGAGAGTTATGATGATGTTCCAGAAGAAGATGACTTTACTGTATTTGAATAAATGTAGATTGTTGTATTACACATAACAAAAATAAGACATCCCCTGAAAATAAACCCTAGTGTGTCTTCTTGAGAAAAAATAAATATAAGACAATGTCTTTTTTTCAGGGAAACACAGTAGTAGGCTGGGCACAGGTGTTTTCAGAACCAGGCAGGAGCTTCTGGTGGAGAATAGAAGCTCAACTTTTCCCCATGGTCTTAGAATAACACCCTCCTTTGCCATTGGTGGCACCAGGTAGTCCTGGACTCTCTGCCTGTGCCCGCCCCTCTGACTCTAGCCTATCTTCTCTCTCAAAAGACAGTATCATTTTCTCAAAAAAAATCTACCTTCCCCACAGTAATTTTAAGTGAGTCCTTCTACCCTCAACGTGTATACCTTCCTACCTTACACAATTAACAGCAACTCACTGTATAGTCATATAAAGCAAGTATTTGTCTTCCTAGAACCATACCTTCCAAGGGCAGAAACAAATTGCTTTGGGATACTAGGGAACCAGTTGAGATCAGTCACCTGATGCAAGGTAGGCACTGATAAATATTTGTTGGATAAATTACACAAAAACAACTAGCTTTTACATTCCCATTTGACATCTTTTGGAGTTACACGACTTCTTTGAATAAACAGGATAACATACTGGAATTAAAAAAAATCCTGCCACTTTCGCATATATTTTCCTTTCTGCAAGTCACTGGATTTAAATCTTGTTTAATGTTACTACATCTTTGCGATGTAGTTACATCAATCTTTGCGATGTTTCCATGCAATGAAGGATAAAGGCAAATGTGTCCAATGGCACAGGACCATAAATTACCAAATTCTTGGCCAGTCAACATGACGGGGATGTCAGTTAGATCAGAATCATGGAAACACGAATCTTGGAATGACGCTGAGTCTCCAAGTTTTTGTCTCCCCAAACATTAAATAACTTAACATTACTTTAAATTCTAGTAAAAGTGAGTACTGTAGTTGGAATACATAAACACGCAGTCCTACCAAAGTCTCCACAAATTTCTATAATCCCAAGACACTTCTTCCTTTGCAAAGTTCCTTTCCAACTTATTTTTACAACACATTGTATGCAACAGAGCTCACACCTTCTGTTAGTCTGAAATGGTGTGTTCTTGGACCAAAAGCTCCCACCAACCTCCCTTCTCCTAGGAAGGTCCTTTAAACTCTCTGACCCTGCTGTCCAGCTCACAGGCTGTAAAGAAACGGTCTATTGGAAGCAGGCAGGGGCAGAAGTTAGTGCAACTCGGGGCTGGGCTGAGGCCTGCAAACTGTGCCTGCACAGGCCAGTGGCAGCTCCTGCATCCTAACCACCCTCCCTTGCACATTTATAATCAGACATACCCTTTCTAGGAGCCATTCTGAGTGGGTTCTCACACTCAAACATATCTCACAAAGATGCCACATTTATACAATTTACTTTATTATAGGGCAATGTCAGGAATTTCAAAAGGCCACAAAGCAGCAGTGTAACCAAGCACAGTCCCCATAAGCCCACCCCCAATTCTGGGACTGCTGCACACAGTGGTCAGTCACAAGGGCTGGGGCAGCTGAGCTGGCATGAGAGACCACCTGACAGCTACCCGGAACACTTCCACGAAAATACTGTCCAACGCAGGAATGATACTCAGAAAATGTTTAATGATGAGTGAACAGATGAGAAAAAAACAGGAAGAGGAAGGCTGATGTTACAAATATAAACTTTTGTCAGCACTTTCAAAATAATAGCAAATACACTTAAATACATACAAAGTTTATTAAAAATAGGTTGCAACTGAAATACAGTAGAAATGGAAAAGTACAGCAGTTTTGATGATCTTCCATAATAATGTAGTTATGAAAAGCACTTTTACACATATTCACATTCGTCCTAACTAGTCAAAGGTGGCCAAATCCACTTGCTGATGGGTTTTACAATCATACATACAAGTATCCCTGTATGCAGATATTTACATGTATTTGTATGCACTTATGTGTATTTGTTTTTCTATATATTAACAGAAAAGTAATTCATTTGCATCTCTTTTCAGGGAAAGCGTGGATTTTGTCACCTTAAGGCCGCCAGTGCTTCTCAAGACCCCCGAGAGAAGCCTGCTTCCCCAGCACTGCTGGAGCAGGCCAGTCCTTTGTCACGGCCCCGCGCATTACTCTCTGATACAGGACAGTGGTAAAAGCACACTTCCAATTAATAACCCTGATAGACATAAAAAAATATTTACACTTGTATTTTTAATGATTAATCATACAACTCTTAATAAAAGTGATTTCTAAAGTAGCAAAAGGCTCTATTCTTTTCTTTGAAAGTGTGCATATTTTCCTAACATACATATTTGTAAGAGAACAAAAAACTCCTGGATCCCACCTTAGGGCTGTGTCAAATAGAAAATCTTCTTATAATCACAGGTAATTTATCATCTTCAATCACACAATATAAGACAAATGGAGGCCCATCTCCCCAACATCAACCAGAGGTCCACAGCTGGAAATGACAGTGGTAATAATTCAGCAAATTAAAATTAAATAACTCTATTATGCTGTAAAAAAAATAGCACAAACTGCCATGAGTTACTCTTACAATCCTTAAATTACAGATGCCGTATGGAACTGAGTCTCTCCCTTTCCCTGACAGCGTATCAGTGCAGATCTCCGTCCTTAAATTACAGATGCCG
>NW_003852451.1:1677893-1726723 GCF_000181295.1 Otolemur garnettii
CGTATCACTGCAGATCTCCGTCCTTAAATTACAGATGCCGTATGGAACTGAGTCTCTCCCTTTCCCTGACAGCGTATCACTGCAGATCTCCGTCCAACCTGACGTCTGAAGGACAAGTGTGCTCGAGTGCCCCCACTCATGAAGGACAAGTGTGCTCGAGTGCCCCCACTCATGAAGGACAAGTGTGCTCGAGTGCCCCCACTCATGAAGGACAAGTGTGCTCGAGTGCCCCCTAGCCATGAAGGACAAGTGTGCTCAAGTGCCCCTACCCATCTCCTGCCCTCAGGTACTTTTGCTCCCAGTCACACCAGCAATGCTAAGCCAGAGACATCCTCTTTCAGAGAGCCCTTGGAGTACCTAAAATTTTAGTTAACTTTCTAACACAGCTGTTATCTTTAAATTCACCAATGATTTATTAAGTCTAACAATAATCTGGTATTTATAAAAATAAAATCCCCTAAGCTTAAATCCTTAAAATTTTCTTCATTCGGATTTTTAAAAATCAGATTATGTAGAACTGATCAGGAGGGCTCAGACTTGTGAGAAGCGAGATGGCAATTCTCAGGCATGGCCGCCCTGCCCACAGGTAGCTCCGTCCATCCTACCCACACAGACTAGAAGGGCCTCCATGGACGGGAAGGTGACGCGGCTCAGGTGCTCTCTCCTGCACAGCATGTGTGGTTGTTGCCAAGTAGTGCAAACAATAGAGTAGGTCAAGCTTGAAAAAGAACAGAAATTGATCTTCTTTGTCTGTGCTCCTAGGATGATCATGGGGGAAAGAGAGAGAGAAGACACAGTCCATCACTTACCCCCACCCTTCCCTCTGTCCCCTTTGAACTCAGGACTCCTAAAAATAGTTATCTCCATGTGAGTCAGATAACTAAGAAATGAAACAGTGTTTGAGAATTATATAAATGACAATCACTTGGTAAAGTAAAATAAAATTTCTTGAAATTGGAGCATCTTTTAAATCCCATCCATCTTAGAAACAGAAATTATAAATCACTCAGAAATAAAATTTTCCCTTTTCCTCTTCAAACTCACACCTAAAATCCACAACTGAGAGAATTCTGGGATAAATACAAGGTGCCCTGCTCCTATTTTTCATTTTGTGTTCAGTTCGTTTTCCAGTTCTGTCAATTTACGAGAAGCTTTCACTTTATTGGACACATCTTGACCTTGTGAAAAAAGACGCTGACGCTCTTTGAACGTCAAGTTTTCAGGGGCTCCAGAACTTCCAGGTAAATCTGCTTCTTGGCTGCATAAGAGAGAAATACAAATGATTACTGGTCAAAATAGAAGTAACAAACAATTAGGTAAGTCTGCATAATGAGCGATTAAAATTTTCACAGACTCATTCTTTGTTAAACTTTGCTATTACTTCTCCTTTAACTAAAATTATAGGGGCTATATTTAAAGTCATTAGGAAAAAAGGGGCAAAATGTTTGGCTTATTAAAATGTTAATGATCTCCAATCATATTCAACTTTCAAAAAGCAAACAAGTTAAACAAGCAGGTAATTCTTATAGTTAAACAAGTTTAACTGTGGTGTAGAGTTTTAAAATACAATGTAATGAATCTTACATGTACCTGAGAGGTATGTAAGTTATAGAATGGTACTGAAGATTTTTCTGATTAGTTCAACTTTAGTATTTTAAGAATGGCTGGGCCACAGCATTTCTAACCAAGGACTTTCAGTTAAGACAAGAAGTTTATTTATTTCTTGTGCACCATCAGGGTTGACCTTCTGGACACTGTCCTCGAATTCCCAACCTTCTCTGGTGGGACGGGACAGCACTGCCAACTGCTTCCAATTTTCTAACAAGTAAGCCTAGTGCCCATCACTGAATAAGAACTAAACTACAACATAAAACTTAAAAACCTTGTAGGCTCACATAATTTTGTACAATGGGAAACATTTGACTTGATAATGAAGTCTTTGAAATACCAATCTAGCTGTACACAGTTTAAAAATGCTTAGAGCAGTGGAAGAGGTCACTAGTCAGAGAGGAAGCTGCCCCAGCACAGCATCCATACCTTTTAGAGCGCTTCTCTCGTGGGTCCCAGGAAGCCTCGTAGGTACCAGTAGTTCCAGTAGATCCCACATAAGAGTTTGGTCCTTTTCCATAAAAGAAGAAATGAAAGTTAAAGAACTTGCATTATTTCCAAAACTTAACTTGTGACAAAGATGTAGTGAACATAGAAAAATAAGGTATCTATAATTACTGAATAAATAAAGCAAAAGGCTCTTCATGTTATGTAAGATTCATCAATTTTAAATTTATAACCACCAGTGGCCCACGTAATCCAAGCACTCCCCTCACAAGGTGCTAAATAATGAACCTCATGCCCTTTACTGCCAGAGAGGGGAGCTGTAATGAGTAAACATCTGCAGAGCTTGAATCAGATAAAATACATGATTATGTATTAAAAACACAAGTCCATCAAAGATTTATGAATAGGACGATCAGACACAACTTTTCAGACATACTCCTATTTTTCTTACAAAATCACTGGGAGCAAAACCCCCAAAGATTTAGAAGTAAACATATAACTGAAGTCCCCCTTTTCAGGATAGCTACTGAATTTCTCTTTCAAGGTAAATGGCTATAATTATTAAAAACAAAATTAAGCAAAACTTTTTAAATACATGAGCTACCAAAACAACTCCTAGTGTTTGATACTGGTGGTATAGACACAAAATCACCAACAAAATAAACACGGGACTGAGAGCAAGTTGTGCAGGAGGCCAAGCACCCTGGCTGCACCGGCCGTCTCTGCCCACCAAGCACCAGGGCTCAGTGTGACGTCAGCATCCATCCCGCCAACTCCAGTGGGTTGCTGAAGATCAAAAGAGGTGGTGCAGATAAGAAATTTTAAATGTATTCAAGTACTAGATAATACTGTCTGTCACTAACGATACATCATTAAAATCATGATTAACGTATTTCTATTAATAACAAAAGTTAGCAAGAAAAACTCACACTTGAAAAATCTACTTCTATAGGCAGGAAAAAATGCTCAAAATATTCAGCAAATACTAATAGCACTGAATACTAGATTAAAGGGCCACAAAATCATTACCATTATTTTCATATTAAAATTCCTTTTTAGGCAAGCTGCACAAAAATGAATTTTTGGTTTTTTTGAGACAGAGTCTCACATTGTTGCCCTCAGTAGAGTGCCGAGGCATCATAGCTCACAGTAACCTCAAACTCTTGGGCTTAAGAGATTCTCTTGCCTCAGCCTCCTGAGTAGGTGGGATTACAGATGCCCACCACAACACCTGGCTATTTTTTGTTGTTGTTGCAGTTGTCATTGTTGTTTTAGCGGGCCGGGATCAGGTTCAAACCTGCCCCCTTGGTGTATGTGGCTGGCACCCTACTCACTAGGAGCCGCGGACGCCACCACAAAAAAGAATTTTTGTTTCTCCCCTCCAAAAGGCCCTGCAGGGTCACCCAATAGCACCATCTTCACTTCCTGTCACTCAGCTCCCACGGTCACCACAGAAGACACCCCTCACCCTCAGCAGAGACTCAAAAGACTGGACAAAAGCACTTCTCTAGCTTAAGGTGACCTAAAGTGGGCCTTAAGATAAATTCATTGCACGCTGACATTTTTTTTCCCAATTTTAATTCCAAAGTTTTTATTTTGTTTTAAAATACATTAAGCTTTATCTTTTGAATTTTAAGAATGATACTGACAGGCAGTGCCTGTGGCTCAGTGAGTAGGGCACCGGCCCCATATACTGAGGGTGGTGGGTTCAAACCTGGCTTTGGCCAAACAACAAAATATAGCCAGGTGTTCTGGTGGGCACCTGTGGTCCCAGCTAATTAAGAGGCTGAGGCAAGAGAATCGCCTAAGCACAAGAGCTGGAGGTTGCTGTGAGCTGTGATGCCATGACACTCTACCAAGGTTGACAAAGTGAGTCTGTCACCAAAAAAAAAAAAAAAAGAATGACATTAGCTTTTTCCACTGGTAAAAAAAAAATCAATTCTTCAAATTTTCAGAACTTTTAAAGGTAACTAGAATATAATATCCTGATTCTATTCCTCACACTGTCCAGTGGAGAAACCAAGCCCAGTCTGTAGAAGCACACTTTACTGGAGTGCTCACAGCAGAGGAGCCTAGCATAGGAGCACAGCAGCATCAGTGGGAGGAGGGGACAGGTCAGAACGGCCTCTGTGTGTGCTGCAGATGGCTCTGGCCTCAACAGAGGAGTCTGCAAAGAGGCTGAGCACTCAGACACAGGAGACAATCTGTTCCAATGTGAGAATGAATGTAAGTGTGAAACTGAGGAAGGGTCAGTGTGTTTGAACGTACCAAGACAACGAGAAGCAACGCTAACTACAATATTCTGCTACCAACCTCTCATTTGTGTCATGACACAAATTATTAACAGTTCAGTTTATAAAATCTGATGCAAGGAGACTAATGGCATCTTGCTTCAAAATTTACTATTATGCCATAAATGTCTTTAAAAGGTACCACATTCTATGGCTTGGCGCCTGTGGCTCAAGTGGCTAAGGCGCCAGCCACATACATCTAAGGTGGTGGGTTTGAATTCAGCCCGGGCCCGCCAAACAACAATGATGGCTGCAACCAAAAAATAGCCGGGTGTTGTGGTGGGCGCCTGTGGTCCCAGCTACTTGGGAGGCTGAGGCAGGAGACTCGCTTGAGCCCAGGAGTTGGAGGTTGCTGTGAGCTGTGATGCCACGGCACTCTACCAGGGGGACAGCTTGAGGCTCTATCCCAAAAAAATTAAAAAAAAGGTACCACATTCTAGATATGTACAATAGATTATTTTATGAAAACATTTAAATTTGGCTTCCAAAGTTATTTAATCTAAGTATCAATATACTAAACATTCAAAGTGGATCAAAGCTCAGATCTAGGTGAGAAAAAAACAGAGTTCTGACAAAACTCATTTGTTATGTAAGACTCACGACTACACCAAGGCTGAGAAGATGAAACTTCTTTCAGAATTGAGCCCCAGGTATTGTTTTTTTTTATGCAGAATTATGACAAATTTAGAAGTTTCTTACATACTTGCTAAAAGTAACACTATATTTGAGTATCTTTGGTACCAGAATTTCAATTTCATTTATGGCAAGACTAGTGTTAGATCTGAATCCTTATAATTTAGTTGTATTTTCAACAAAACATTCAGTGCTGTCTCAAACACTGACAATAGCCCCCAGGGCCATGTCCCAGACAGGGGAACTGCTGCAGTGCAACCGCCAGAGAGGCTAACTAGTGGCAGCTGCTGGGGCTGCCAGGGGCCCAGAGTCTGAGGTCACAGGAAAGAAGGAAAACAGAGAGAAAGAGAAGGAGAGGGGTCACAGGAAGGCTGGGGTCACAGGAAGGCTAGGCTCTCTGGCCCGGGCATGAGGTCACATAGCCAGACAATCACCCAGCTCAGCAGACACTCCAACTACACTGACCACCACGAATGGTGTGATTCATTTCACAAGCCACTGAATCCAGAACAAAAAGTTCTACTAATGTAAAACAGCAAAACTTACAATGTAATTATTACACTTAAAAGACACTAAGATGTGTGAAAAGGCACTTGTTCAACCACAAATAAAAATCATTTGAAGAGGTGGAGAATGAAAGCCAAGACCAACAGTACTTTAAATGATTCAGGGAATAACAAAGGACTGATTATTGTCAGCTAATCAAAGAAATGAAGCGTCTTAAGGTACAGGAAATGGAGTACTAAGATATCTATGAAAAAGAGTCATGAGCACAGCTGTTATGATTGGAGGCAGAGGAGATCACCATGCAGAGACGCATGATCGAGTGAAACCCAAAATTCCAAAGCCAAGTGTGATCATAAGGACCACACTGCAAGGCAAGTGTGCAGGGAGACTACAGGGCTCCAATCACGGAGAACAGAGAGCTTGGTCAGTCATGCCATCTGTCACCTCTACCTGTGCACTGGCTGGGACGGTAGTAGCCTGGTTTGTTTGGAGGGGGCAGGGGCTGGCCTTTTTTGTGAGCAGTACTGTTGGCTTTGGCTGAGGGTGGCTGGAAGGAGTTGGAGAGAGAGAAGCCATCGGAGGCTGGGCGCGGCAGGCAGGGGGGCGGCTGTGGCTTAAGAGGGGCAGAGAGAAGGTCCCCATGAGACTTCCTGGTGCTGGAGTACTTATCCTGACCTGCTAGGCTGCAGTCCTCCACCTCCTCCTCCTCCTCATTGTATGCAACAAACTTGGCAGTGAACAGCGAGTCGGGGGAGAGGACTTGTGTTTTGAGGTAGGAGGCATTTCGCTGAGGCGGGGGAGGAGGGGCGCTGGGCGCAGGGGATGGGGACGGGGGTTCGTAGTCCCGAGGAAGTGGAGGGCGGCACAGAGCAGGCTCCTCGGGCTCCAGCAACCTGCGTGCTGCTTCATCATGCTGTCTGCGCCTCTCGGCCTCCAGGCGGCTGTAATACCCTTCTTCCTGTCGCCTCTGCAGGCGGGAATAGACAAAAGTGCAAAGTTCAGAGGCAGGAGGGGACTGCCCACCCTTTGAGCCATCACAGAGAGCAGTCCCCACCACCACAAAGATGGACAAGTCCCTGGGATGTCAAAGTTTAAATGTCACAAGTACTGTGACAGAAGCAGCAGGTCGACCTGGAAAGCCTTCTCTTGAGACTCAGGAAAGCACAGTCTACTCTGGGTACCCAACAGAAGGCTGCTCAGCAGCGTGGGCCGAACTCAGGTGTGGGCTCCCAACTCCCACCACAGCCCCTCCCGCCCGTCCCACTGGCTCAGTTCCTCTGCTCTCCGGCATGCTTCCTGCAGCTCTTCTGGTTTTCAGGAGGATGTCAACTTACCTGTTACTGCTGTTGCTAAGGACAGCACAAACTAAACCCCAGCTCTCCATGGCTATGACCCAGACAGTCCAGAAGGGCAGCCCCTCCTGGACAGGGATGATGTGAGCAAACAACCCCCATTCACCTCCAGTTCCAGGAGAGAAATTAACAGGACACCACAAACTGTACAAAGTCACTCATTCTCCCAAAGCAGTAATCTAACAAATATGCTTTCCACAGTTCTTAACTTGTATTTCAAATCTTAGTAAACTCCCTGACAGAAAAGTAGAGAGCCAGGCATTAAGTAACAGCAACAAGATATTCAAATATATTTTGACACATACTGTACATTTTTTCTGACACATCTGCACAAACTACAGTTGACAGTGTTAAAATTTAACATTTAAAAAAAGGTAACAGCACAGTTTTGTTTTTTTTTTAAAGATTGACAAAAGTTTCAGAGCACAAGAAAAAAGGAAATAGGAAAGGGGATGAAGACCCAGCAGAAGAATCTGCCTGAGTGATGCTGAATGCTAGGTGATGGAGCATGATCACCTCCCAATTCATCCAGCCAGGAACTAATTTTAGGGACCTTGCTGGCATTAGGTTTTATCCCTGTTTTAATTTTTGCACTGTATTTCCCCCACTGCCCCCCCAGAGCCACACGCACGCACACAGAGTGAACACACAGGGTCACTGCTCCACCTCCTGAGGGAGAGAAACCTAAGATCACATGCCAGCCCCAGCACTGCCCTAAACCCAATTTCTCATCGTCTCTTCTCATTCTACATTGACAGATCCTGAAGGAAAGACATTTTTATCTTCTTGTCTGTACAAAGTGTTCCCTTGACATCAGGGATCAAACCAGAATGACTTCTGTGGCTTTAAATGAAAGTATCAAGAATCTTAGTATTAACATGAAGAATAGTTGCTTGATAACATTTAGGGAAAAACCAAAACATCCTCTTTTATAGTTATACCAAGAGCAGATAACAATTACAAGGTGATTTATTCTACCCAACAAACAAATAGCACATTTTTCTATAACAAAGCAAACCCAGAAATTTTGGACATTCTGTATAAAAAATAGTTCATCAACTTCTTTTTACAGTGACCACTCAATTATGGAAGCAGTTACTAAAACCTAAGTGTACTTGACATAATCATGAGTTGTGAGAACACATTTTGGAAAGATTAAGTAACCCAGGGGCCCCTCCATACAGACAGCATAGCCTGACCCTGTCCCCAAGCGCACCACTCCATGTGTTAACCAGACTGCCCCTGCCACATGAGGTCAGGCCAGGCCCTAACTCAAGCAGTGAGTACTGCATAGGGGGTGGGAAGCTCGAGCTGGCAGAGAACTGGAAGAGCCTCTCCCTCCAAACAGCAAGAAGGGGGTTTCACAGAATAGCAAAACAACAAACACCATAAATACTTAGAAATCATGTGGCTCAAAATTTTGAGAATCTGATTTCCTTAGAAAGATCATCAATTTTGACTCACCATTTCACAAACGAAAGACTCAGGGTAACCTAATCCTGAAAGCCTAAAATGTCTGAGAATACTTCAAAAGCTGTTCAGATACAATACATAATATAATGATAAATTTTAAGGAAGGTGAAGGTCTACAAAATGCACAAATCACTGATTTTAATACAGGTATGTGTCCTGATACTAGTCACTGAAATTCCACTGAAATGAGTCATATCATGTCTATCAATCTTGCCTTGTTCTGTATCATAATACATTATATCATTACAAAAAGCTTCCTAAAAGTTCTTTTCTGAGGGGAGCAGGGGTGTTCTATTAATATAGTTCCCTAGACTGTCAAGGAGTTATTAGCAAAAAATTTTTCCCCATCAGAAGCTATAATACTCAAAAGCTTCTACCTTCACAGAAGGGAGTAACAGAGAAGAACAGCCCAGCCCCTCTCACACCACACACTGCAGCATGCAGCCCCTCCAGATGAGACAGACCCGCCTACCCCCACCCCCCATGAACTCAATGACGACAGCCTCCTTGTCCCAGAGGGCCCAGCTATGAGCACACAGGACAAAGAGTCATCTGGAGAACAGTATCTCAAAGGTCCCATTTCTCAGGAGGTAAAACTGCCATTTTTAAATTAAACTATAAAGAGAATTACTTGAATTAAAAAAAACACACACACATAGAAATAAACCAGATTACATACTAAATTTTCCTTGTATAAGCCATATGCTCTCTTTACCATCAACCAGCATTGAGTAATTTCAGTAAATAGCTACTTGAAATGTTTAATGTTAACAGGCTGTCTTACTATTCCTACTGCTCCCATGGTTCAAACTCAATTTAAATAATAACTGAGCAAATATCACCTTCCCAATAACAAGCTGGACCATGTCCAGTAAAGATCAGAGCCCCAACTATGCAGACCCTTTGCAAAGAGGCTCACCACTACACACACCTAAGAGTTCAGAAGCTCGAGGGAGACCAACTCAGAAGGTAAGGGCATTTGGAGACAGTCCAGAGGACAGGCAGGTAGCCAGATGGGGTTCAAGTTTTTGGTCCAATCACAAAAGCTGGGGGATGCAGCCCCTGCTCTGTCTCGTGCACCGTAACACACCTACCCCCCTCTGCCCCAGCCCAGCGTGGCGCTCAGGCTAATCTGGGGAGACTCTAGCTGCCCTCAGAGGACCATGACCTTTTCTTCGGCATCTCGCTTTACCCGCTCCTCCTCCTGCCGGGCACGGTCCTCCTCCTGCCGGGCACGGTCCTCGGCTTCCCGTTTCCGCATCTCTTCTAACTGCTGCTGGCGTCTCCGTTCCTCGTCCTGCAACTGACAGCAAACTGACGTTAATTTTCATTCAGTAAACTCCACAAGCACAAGACATAAAATACATAAAGACAAGTAGACACACAGATACATACAAAATTACATACAAAAACCGGCTTAAAAATCACTGTTGGAAGATGATAAAACCTGCACATTTTTTAGCTCTATTATTTTAAAATAAGTTACCCAAAACCTTTGTGTAAGTTATTCTTCCTCAATCATGGCTCAAAGATGGAATTCAATTTATACACTCACACATTAAATAAGCATGATTCTTTTATTAGATAAATTTAAGTGAACCCTCCTCTCATGTAAATCAACAACTCCCCCTTACAGAACTCTGGAGCACACTAGCCCCCTTCTTCCTTTGCTCCTTTTGCTTTTTAATTTCCACTATGAATGTTAAGAAAAAGTCTCTGCTCTTGTAGGATGTGGGAGGTCAACACCTGTCTGTCAGTGGGTGAGGATCCCTAGGCAGCACAAGACTGCAGTAGGCCAGGGGCCCATCACTCATCCTCTTCTGGACCTTTCCCATCACCTCTCTCCAGATCCCATTCTGGACTGCAAGAATTCCTTCCCAGCTCAGGAATATCCCCAAATTCCTGAGCCTGAGATGGCAAGAAGCCTATCCTAGCTCATGCCTGCCTGGACACTAGTGTCTATGAACCTAGTGTCAGTCCACTCTGCTTTCAAGATCTTCTATTGGTCTAAAAGTCACTACCTGATTGTTTTTCTATCTTTGGTCATTCAAGTTCTACCTTTTAGAATGAACACAAAATTTAATAGCTTTCCTTCACATCACCCAAATACTTAAGGATGTCTTCAAATACTTAAGTTTCTTCTTTCTGGTTTTTAGCTCCTTTCTCTTCCTGGTCATGCACTAGGGTTGGAAATACCTTTGCTAAGAAGGAACCCTAGATTAACAACCAGTGCAGAACAGATTATGACAATTCCTTTTTGCCATCTTGATACACGGCTACTTGTGTCATCCTAGCCTTCGGTGACAGTAACTCCAACATGCTGCATTTTCTACTCACTTGTCTGGGATAAACCTGCCACAGCCCACAGCTGTGCTGTCCCAGGGCATCGTAAGCTGACTCAGCATTTCTAAAATGGGAATGTAAAGCCATCCAGTGCAATCTCCAGCCACTGTGGATTCCCTTACACAAAATTCCCAAATTCCTATGCATTTCAATTTCAACAGAATTATCAGTTTGTCTATAAATGGTTTACAGAAGAAAATATAAAATGTTAACTCCTGGATTTGCATTTTATATATATATAAAACAATCTTACTCTTCCTTTATTTCAGTAGAAAAAAATACTGTATCAGGTGGGAAAAATATTAACCTGTATTAGTTGGCTTCCGTGTCAGTAAACAATTATAAAATATCTTAGAAAACAAAATCATCTTCCCCATTTAACTTTCTCTTTAGTGTAACCTCTGTTAGAAGCCTAAGCAAGGTGTTGGGATAAAGGCTTTTATGGGTTTTTACAGCAGAAGCAGATACTATGAACAGGAAGCAGAAGCAGAAAGCAGGAAGGAGTCGGCCCCTCGGCTCTCTGCACAAAGATCACAGCCAACAATGGTAATATTCAGCAAGAATTTCAGCTAGTATAAATGATAAAAATCAGCACCCAAATAAAAATAACAAAATATAAAATAGCAATTGAGAATGTCAAATATTCTATCAAAAAATAATTTAAGGCAGAATATAAAATTGCTTTAATGAAGCGGGCTTTTCCCTTATCCAACAATGTACAAACTAATGTATATGTTTAGCCCTAAAATAAGTTCTTAGCAAGAAAATATTAAACACTGACACAGCAAATTAGTTCTTTAAAATTAAATAGGAGTATAACTTCAAGAAAGCAGAACAATTCTCATTCTCATAATCATAAATGAAAATGCTATCTTATAAATACTATAAACAATTATTTTCTCTTAAAACCCTTATTCTCCTACTCTGGGTGGCAATAGGCAAGCACCGTTCTCTCTGTTTTCAGTTCACTTATTCCTTACTATTCTTAGAAGGCGGCAAATTAACAACTGCTACTATAATCAAGGCAATTTCTTTCCATCTTTTGGCTAAATTATCTATTTCCATTTCCAAACCATAAATTGTTTTGTTCTTCAAAGATATGTTGCTTTACCTACCCTCAAAAAGTGTTACTGAGAAAAATGAGAATTTCTTAATTAGCTCAAAATAACAGCTCAAAACAGTGCATCGAGCTCTATAGCTAAGTTTATTTAAATTCTGTAAGAGTTAAAGGGCATATTAACTGAAATTACAAATTTAACCACTCTTGATCCAGAGACAAACTGCCTGTTAACATTAATCCTTTGATCAAAAGAATGAAAAGTTTTGTGTTACCAAAGCAGCCTTGTGGAAAGTAGTATTTGGGGACTACAGAATAAAGGAAAAACACTGTATGACCTGATGAATCGAGACAGTCCAGAGTAGACGTCATTCTAAATCGAGAACTGTGCTGTGATTTCAAAGCCAGTACTAAGCTAGAACCGACATTCTGCTATACTGGCAGACCACATTTCCAAAAACAGGTACTTTCAGGTAAAATGACAATGCATGTCGAGATCTGTGTATTTATAATTTTGTACCACAAAAATGCATTGACTTGTATTTGGAAACAAAACAGGGGCATAAGAGAGACTTAACTTTCTGACACTTCCACTGTAGCACAGCTCCAAAGTCCGCTAAAGCCCTTACAGAATCTTATTCTTTATAGACTTTCTCTGCTTCTGCTCTTTCCTATCTCAAATGTCCAACTTAACAAAAATTTTTCAAGCCAAAAAAATGAAGAAAACTCCTTATTTATCAGATCATCTGTTACTATAGACCTTTGGTACCACCAAACCTGGTTTCAGAACCCAGCTCTGCAACTTATCAGCTGTTGATCCAAGCCGAGGTCCACGCTGTGTCACAGGGCTGATGTGGGAACACAGTTCCCTCTCTGAACAGCAGTCTGTACTAACTGACACCGGGAAGAGCACCCAGTTAAATAGCAGCTTCCTTCCCTCAGCACAGCACATGTGCTTTTTTCTTAATTTAAAGAAAATGCTGATTTTATCAGACATTATAGTTTAGCTGCTGAAATACCAACAGGTACATGGTGTGGCTCAAAGTTGCCCATAATACACACTTCTAGGGCACCCATTCTATCTTACACAACCACACCGTTTTTTTTTCCTACTCCATGATATGTACATGTTGGTTTTAATATGAACACGTCTTTCCTAATATCCTGAGTAAAGCCTGCCCTCCAGAAGGTGCACTGATACAGGGCTCTGCCGTGCGGGCACGGCTAGTTCATCCCCGAGAGCTGCAATCTGAACAGGCAAAATACAGTCCAGCTTCCTACAAACAGGTCTCCCTAAAGATACAATTCTCTAATTAGGCTTCCTGTTAACTCTTGCTTGAAATTTTTATGTGGCTTATAGTTTCACTGAGCTTCTGTACTCAGGATACTGAAAGAGGGGTGTGCCCACAGTGTCTACCCCATATGCAGACCAGGCAAGGTATGTGTGAACATCTTCACTAGTACTCCCCCAAGGTTGGAGTTTCTCCTGTGAGTTCTCACATTCTCTGAGTTGGCAGATGACATACTAAAATGTGGTTACAAGACAAAGCTGAGACTAGTCACTGAGAGACTGCCAGGCCAAAGACATTTCCAGTAAGATGGTTCCTAATAATATATTTTTATGATAAGAGGTATTTTTTGTATTGTAGAAAGAACACTTAACATGAACTCCAGACAATTCTAGTTGGAACCTTGGCTCTCACATTATCTATGTGAAACAAGCTGAATCTCCCTAATCCAAAATATTGAAACTAAAAGTGCTTCCATTTTGGAATTTTGGAATATTTGCATATATATAATGAAAAAGCTTGGGGACGGGGGACTCAAGTCTGAATACAAAAATCATTTGTTTCATATACTCTTTATACTCACAGCCTAAAGGTTATCTTATGTAACATTTCAAACAACTGCTGTGTGTGTCCCACTTACAACAGTTTGTCAGCACTGCTAAGTTTGGGATTTGGAGGATCTTCAGACCAGGGATGTGTAGGTGCAATGGGTGAGTCTCTCACATGCTGAGTCTGAAGAGCCCTGATTCTCAAGAGATCTGTGTGAGTCTGGGCAAGTCCCCCACATACTGGGCTGGTTACAAGGAAACGACAGTGACAGGTGCTGATAACCTGTCAACCCAAGCAGTGAGGGAACAAGTCACACATCCCGTCATGTGGTGGGAGCAGTGAGGGAACAAGTCACACAACCCATCGTGTGGTGGGAGCAGTGAGGGGAAAAAATCATACATCCCATTATATAGTAGAAGGGTCAGAGACTGCCCTTGGGATGCAGCCAGGCAAAAGCCATAGCTGGGTTGATCCCTGCCACCGAAGTCCTAATACACAGGCCAGATGAAGTGAAGACAGGTGCCACAGAGCAAGCAGAGCACTCCCCTGGGTGGAGTCATTAGGGATCTAAGGGACAGGTCTAAGGATACAAGTGCTCTGCTGTAACTTGGTGCTGAGGGGCCCTTTCCAGCTAGCACACTTTGAGGTGAACAGTAAGACACACTAGTTTAGGAAGCTTAGTGAGGACGATGTCCTGATAGCTTTCCGGGCTGCCGACAGTTGGGAAGGACACACACCTCCACGAGCCCGGGGACTGGTCCCAGGACCCTGTTCCACTAGCTTGGCATCCCTGTCCACTGACCACAGGGTTTCTTCTAGAAACCTGGGCAAAGGCCCTAACCACATGTAAGCACAAGCAACTCTGAAGAGACATGCACACAGTGATGAGTAACGTGCACCTCGCAGCTGATGCAGCACAGAGGCGTTCAGAGGGCAGGGATGGGCGAGACTGGAGGAGCTCAGACTGGAGGAGGGGTCTCCCTGAAAGATGGCATCTAAGCCAGACTTAAAGGGTACGAGGCAGCCACAGGTACTCCCAGGGAAGGACAATAACCATCAGGGAGGAGTTGGCCCTGCACGTGGAGGGTCACTAGAGAGGAGAGGTGAGGGTATGAGAGGGAAATGGGAAGACCTGGAAAGTCTAAGTGATGGGGAACTTTGCTTATGAGGTATGAGGACATTCTCATCAGACAGCTACATGTATATCAACAATGCCCGCTGAAGGGACCAGGACAGAACTGAAGGGTTCAGCCAGTCTCTGGCAGTGAGCCAGGCAGGACAAGATGATGGCTCAGGTCAGGGATGCTTTGAGGTAACAGGTTCTGTGGAAGGTGAGCCAGTAGAGCTCCTGACTAGAGAAAAAGGGATCATGGATGACTGTGAGGTTCCTTAACAAAGCGATATAAAACATCCACTGATACAGGGAAGAGGAAGACAGAGTTAGGCTCAGTGCAAGGTGCACAGAGGACAGAAGGGATTGCATTTGGAATGAGCTGTGTTTGAAAAGCCTCATGTGACTCCAAGGGGAGCTGTTACATAGACAGGAGGGTTTGAGTCTTCAGTGTCTGAAGTTTAGAAAACGGGGGTGTCAGTGGTATCAGTGTGGTGCTACTGTCATAGACCTGGGTGAGCACAGACAAAGGAGGCAGGTCCTAGGCCAATGCTGACAGATCACAGAGAAACCAGAGGGAGGACAGACACTAGCTTTGGCAGCCTCTGACAGCGAAACCCAGATGCTCTGCAACAGAGAGAGGCCTGCCTCACGCACCCCCTCAGTCCCCTAAAAGTCCTGCTAATGTGCCTAAGAAAAGAGCGTGAGAACTGTATAGGGCAATGTCACCCCTAAGCTGGTCACACACTGACCTTACGCCTACTATCGCAGGAAAGGCCTGATACCTTAACAGGAGAGGTTCTCCCAGGGCAGCCTGCCCATTCTGACATCCAGAATTCTACAAATAATGATGTTGTTAACAATAGTAATATTTACTGAGGAATCAGGCTAAGAAAGGCTCAGAAATGTGCTTAGGATCAATATTAATACTCATAAAGAAAGAAAAACTTGGACTTCTAAAATTCTTAGTGCCTCCATTATTCTGTTACAGACGGGTCTGTGGAGCTGGCCAGTGCCTGCCCTGTAATGGATGTGAAGCAAGTACTTGTTAATGAGTATCTCACACGAAGAACTATAGTTGATGAACATTTTCAAATTACACCTTATTATGCAAAAAAAAGTAGAAAGAAAAAAAAAAATTTTTTTTTTTTTTTTGCAGTTTTTGGTCAGGGCTGGGCTTGAACCCTCCACCCCTGGCATATGGGGCTAGCACCCTACTCCTTGAGCCACAGGCACCACCCAGAAGAAAGTATATTTTTAAAGCTTTGTTTCATGTTAAAAAACGCAGAGCTCAGCAAATACGCCCTCTCATCAGGGAGGGGAGATGTGGACCAGAAGAGCTTCTCCCTAGGGCAGTGTTTTTCAACCATTTTTACTCACCACACACTTGAACCTATAGTTAAAACTTCCATGGCATGCTTAAATTAAGCTGATCAAAAAGAAAAGAAAAGAAAGCTTAAAAAAAGAATATATTCTTCTTATAAAAATAACTGATGATTTTTTAAAATTTTTGTGGCACACCAGATGCCACGGCATACTAGTTGAAAATCACTGCTCTAGGGTGACACTGGCACGTGCTGTTTAAGTTGGTAGGGGAAAGGCTAGTACAGTTAAACCATGACTCAGAGATTTTTTTTAAAGTATTGTCTCATATTGGTTTTACCTCACTAAGAAGTTGACTAAGAATAAATACTGCCTTAAAGTTAATATAAATGTATCAGTCTAACAGGTGACAGATGTAGCAGCAAGCTAGATGGTCATCAAATGACCAATCAAATTTTCCCAATACTGACAATAAACACATGGCAATTACAACAGACTATGGCCTTAAGTATTTTTCAGCAGACTATAAATTGGCATGGCTGATAAACTAAACTAAAATCTAGGTGACAATATTAAAGACAACACAGCACACGTGTTTGGTAGAAACCTATCTGACTCTACCAACAGACAGTGACATCTTAGACAATTACATCTTAACTGGCAAACAGTGTCAATACCATTTCAATTGAGTTTATAACAATGGAATATTTAAAGTCTACTGCTAATGTAACAAGAATAAAATAGATTACTCTTGGCAAAATTGATCTCTATTTATAATTATATAAGAAAACACAGACTCAATTAAGACTAGAACTGAGAAAAAGTTCAAAACCATAAACAAATAGAAACACTTAAAACTAATGGGGAAAAGCAAAGAGTAACTAAATCTAGTAACATTCAAAGGCATGCTTCTAGAGAGTCCTAAGACTACACCTCCTGGTCTAGGACCCCCTAAGAGAACGGCATCTACTAAAAACATAAAATAATCACCACCAAAAGAAAAAAGGAAATCAAGACAGGAAAAAAGTACCAAAGGGAAAGAAACAAGAACATACCAAATCTAGAACAGAGATTGCTGGCATAGCAGTCTGCTGCAGGTAACAGAGGAGGAAAAAAAAAGAAAGATGAAGCGTGAAAAAAAAAGTTAGGTTTAGACGTGTGCCCCGTTGTTGGCTGTTTTGTTTCTATCATGCATCATCTGTTTTTAGACAACCCGATGGGAAAAGAACCACAGACTAATTTCTAGTATTCAGAAATAAAAAAAAATACACATGATACTAAATATTATACTTGAGTTTCATCATTAAGATATACAGAAAGTAATAAAAAGCATATTTTCTCTCAGCTCTCTTACTTGGAGACTAATACAACTAATGACCAAAACTTAAATACTTTTTACTCAATTATTATAAGAAACTTTCAAAGTCTTTTAAGTACAAATGATGATATTTGGAAATATTTACTGTTTTAACCATTTGGAATAATAACTCTGACAGACTTTCAAATAAAAATGAGCTAATTATAGAAATGCTAACGCAGAGATGCTCACATTGCCTCTGGTCAGGACATACACACACGCATGTGCTCAGAGGCAGGGCACCCTTGCCTTGTTTCCAGGCTGTGTGGCAAAAGGCTATGAATGTTTCAGTTTCTGATCATCCATTCTGACATGCCCAGGAGGGACACAGCTGGGGCCAAAGGGATGTACCTGCCCTGGCGAGATCAGGCACCTAACACTACTGAGTACCAGGGAGGCAAGAAACTGGGTGGAAGTTATTCCAAGCATCCTTATGGCAAAAGTGCAGTGTTCAGTTACTAACAAAACAGCTCTCTTTCAAATGAAGTAGTTCTTATGGAGAACGGTTAGTCTTAAAGAAGTTCACTACTGATGCTGTAAAAAACACTCAAAAAAGCACTAAGAAAACAATGTAATAATTATCATTTTAACCTCATTTAAGTGCAGGCAGGACTCAAGTTGAATTCTAGGTGAAGATGTACACAAATTTGGCTCAGACATTATATATACTATATTAAGACGTGTATGTCAGAGACTTCTCAGGAAAGACTCACAGAGCAAAATAAAAAGACTGCACTGCTGAGCTCTGTGTGCTCACCAATGATCACCAGATGAAGCTCATCAGGAGCAGAGAGTAAAATGTCGGACTCGACAGCTATCGGTTTAGACCTTCAGTACAGACAGCTGAAGTTAGAAGCAAAAGACAAAAAGGACATTGCCTTTGGCCATCTCTCCTCAGGTTATTGTACTGTGTTTTAAAAAAAACACAACCAAAGAAGGTCTAAAACTCATTAACACATCATGGTCAACAGCACTCCCCACAAATGAATACTGATAAATGCCTCTGCTGATAATTCTCTTCATAGGTTGACAAGGAAACTTGCACTCATCTAAAATTGCATTTTAACAATTTGCTACATTAAACTAATTTAAATTTTACTTTTATTTGCTATAAAACAGAGAAATATGGATAAAATCCGAAGTTACCAATATCTTTATACTACAACTGGAATATAACTGTTTACTTGCTTCATTAAAAGTATAACTAACTATTACTACTGTGGAGGTCTCACATCTGCTAAGACCTTACACGTGACCACCTCAGTAGCTTACCTTGTTAACCACTATGAGTTCCTGACAGTAATCAAGAGCAGGAATCAGCAAATTACCTGCCATGTGTCTGTAAATAAAGTTTTTTGGCACACAGC
Source organism: Otolemur garnettii (assembly GCF_000181295.1). Taxonomy (NCBI): domain Eukaryota; kingdom Metazoa; phylum Chordata; class Mammalia; order Primates; family Galagidae; genus Otolemur; species Otolemur garnettii. The sequence goes on from NW_003852451.1 coordinate 1,696,601, forward strand.
CATGCCCTTGTGTTTCTAAGAGTCTGTGGCTGCTTCTGTGCTAGGCAGCAGAGCTGAGTGGATGCCGGAGTCCACATGGCTCTGAAAGTCAACCCCAATCAAGATTATTATTGGTTAACAAATGCTTAGTAACAAATACTTGTTTTCTCAATTATGAGCTTGCTAGAACAATAAAGTTCTATTCAAATTGTATTATAATTTCAGCCTCACAGCTCAGGCCCATTTCGAAAGGACTTGGGCCAGTAGCAAGGCATATGGTAACCAGCCCAAGGCCTCTTTAATCCTGCCACGGCCCGGGGCCTGGCTGCCTGACAGACACACAGCTGGACCAGGGTCACAGACCGCACACGAGGCATCTCCCCTTTACCCTGGCTCTTCGCTCAGCCTCCAGGCGCTGCATGATCAGCATGGTGTCCACATCGTCATCCTCCTCTTCCTCGTCGTCCTCATCCTTCTGCTTCGACTCCTGGAGCCTCTTCTGGAACTGCCACTCCAGCATGAGCTTCCGCAGGCGGTCGCTCTCCTCGGCGCTGCGGTCTGACTTGCTCTGGAGCTCCTGGATCTCCTTGCTCAGCATGTCCACAATGTGCATCTGCTGCTGCTTCTCCAGCTTCTCCTTGGCATCCCGCTTCCAGGGGTCTGGAGACAGACTATCCCCAGAGGACAGCTCCTCCCTGCTGACCGTGATGTATTGCAAGTCCCTGCGCTCGATCGTGCGGGGCTGCTGCTGGGGCTGCAGTTCCCGAATGACCGTTTCTTGGGGCCTCTGCAGTGTGGAAGGCTTTTCTGGCTTTATCTGTGGCGTGGTCAGGGGAGAGAAGGGGGCAGGGTTGAGGGCCTGAGAGCGCATCTGACCCAGCTTCCGTTCCTGCTCCCTGCGCTTCCGCTCCCGCTCCTCCTCCAAGCGTGCCTTCTCCTTCTCGTACCACCGCTGATGCTCTTCTCTCTTTTTCCGTTCTGCAGCTGCCACCTGTGCAGACTGCAGTCCTATCTGATTGGCAGAAGGAGGGGGTGGGAGAGGCAAATCCATGGGGATTCCATCAAAATCACTGGCATAATGGGCAGGAGGCGGAGGGGGTGGCGGAGGCAGGTCTGTCCGGACAGGCTGAGAGGCAGCCACTGGAGTGGGCGGAACAGTGGCTGGTGTTTTCCATCTGCCAGGGCCACTCTTAGTCAGCGTGGAAGCAGGGGTCACCGACTTAGAGGAATGGTTCAGATGCTCCTGGCTGGATGTACTGGAGTCCAGAGATGAGCTCTGATTGATCCACATGTCACTGTCGGACTTCCGATCTGTCGTCATCTCCATGTGATGTCGATCAAGTTGGTAAACTTTATCTTCCCTAAGTTCTTCTTGGGAACGGGTAACACGCTAGAAAAAGAAAAAGAACTATTGTATTTCAGCCATTTATCAGAAGAAATTACTAAATATTCATAAGCATTTTATCATCAGAGAAGAAAAAACTAAGAAAATTATTACATGAACGTACAGAATGGAGGCTGAGCCTGTCTTATAGCTCACTGGTAATGTGGAATAACAGTAAATTTATTCTTTTTTTGAGAGGAAAGCTGTTCTTTCTCTCTGCATCACTGGCAAAAAAATCAAACACACAAACCCTGAGGCCCTTCTTTACCCTATGGCACCTTGTCCCAAATCCTGACCACAGCCAGCTACGCGATTCATAGACTCCAGGAGAGTGAGCGTATCTGGTCTAATTAAGATCATCATTGTTTCTCCAATTATTTTTAAGAGTAATTATTAAACCTAAACCATCTTATCCATGCATGAATTCACAAGCCAACAGCTGCTTTATAAGCTCTTTGACAGAGGTGAGCTGGAAGGAAATAGCAGCCACATACTATAAATAAGAAAACTTAATAACAGTACTCCCATAAAATGGGAGAAAATCTGCATGAGAATGGGATTCAGTATACGTTTTTGAAATTGGATGGCCTTGACATATGGAAAGCACATTTTCTTAAGGTCTAACAAAATAGGCTAGAAGAACCAAGGCATGAGATTACTGTTATAGAGAAAGATGGAGAAAGGTGTTGTCTCCCAAGTAACCCCAGCTTGCTGTCAGAGGAGGCACATCATCCCAGCTGGACAAGGGTGAAGGAAGGCACCCAGCAGTCACAGGCCTGGACTGCTGCAGGTGATCAAGACCCCTAGGAAACAGACAGGACGGACTACAGACCAGACAACAGGTCAAGCTCTATGGCCGAAGAAGCACTTTCTGCCCCCAGGCTCCTTCTTGTCTGCATACACACTGCCTCCTGTGAGCACAATCCCCTCTCTCTTCTGCCTGCTGGTTTCATCCTTCAAGGCTCAGCTCAAATCCCATCTCAACTCTCAAGTTAGTATTTTTTGGCCAACCTTAGAATGATTATCTTCAGAATTCCTGCATCTGTTTTCACCATCCAGGCACATTACATATCCTAGACTACCAATTTTTAAAGATACCTTTAATTTTTTTCCCCAATCATTCACAGTGCAACAGTTATCTTTCTAAAAAGAAAAACACATTTGACAATGTCTCCAGCTTAAGCGCTCAGACTGGCATCCCCTTGCTACCTATGTGGACAAAAATGCAAATTCCTCAGCGGCCATGTGGTCCTTCCACGTAAACCACTTGTCCACCCCCTCCTGCCAATCCTGAGCTCTTGCTCAGCTTCTACATGGACAGCTGTGGTGTCACCCACAAGCCCAGGCTGCAGGCCACTGAGCCCAAGTCAGCTCGTCATGCAGCTAGAGCCACCACCCCAGCAGCTGACCACTGAACTTATCTGTCCTGTTCCCCAACCATGCCCTGAGCAGCACAGGCAAGGACAGATCCCAACAGTGTGCAGATCCCCTGGAATCTCACTTCTCACTCCTGTAATCAGCAAACCCTGCCTTAACAACTACAAGGCCTTGTCTTAATAACATTTCATTAATCAAACACCAAGAGAACAAAGAATCCTTTGCCTTATTAAGTATTCTGCCCTATTCCCTTTTCCTCAGACTTACCCATAAAATGATGAAAGGAAAAAGTAAGAGGCAAGGATGCCGCTGTCAGAAAGTATCGACTGTGTCTCTAAACTCACTGTTTTACTCTGTCACACTGGTCTATCTTACTCCTCTGAGAGCTGAGGAAAGAAAGTTTGCAGAATCCCTTACTTCTAACCTGAGCTGTAATACTGGAATGATTACTGTCTGTGTGCACAGGCGGCTTTTCCTCATAATTTGGCCACTGGTTCTGAGGAGGTCCCATCCGATCCTGGGATTTGGAAGCTGGGAAGGTAAAATACTCTCTGGTGTATGTCTGAGTGGGGATGGGGTAGGCTTCAGGTCTAGGAGAAGGAGTCTGCTCCTGTAGAGGGTGAAGAACAAAGAAAAGCAAGCTTTTTACAAGGGAGCTTTTTGAGAACAGACTAATTTTTAACGGTATGTTTTAAAATATAAAAAGTTGTAGATACATTAAATAGTGTGTTAAAAATTAAGTGTTTAATCCTATATGGAGAATCATAAAAAATATTTTACTTTGCCCAAACTTATTTATTTAATTTACCTAACTATTACATTAAAAATCAAAAGACTAAATGCTACAAATTTAGGAATTATATCCAATGCTTATCTGTAGAGTAATAATCTAATCAGATTAAGCTAGGCACAATAATTCCTGCCTGTAATCTCAGCTACATGGGGGGTAGAGGAAGAGGATCACTGAGGTCAGGAGTTTGAGATCAGTTTGACCAACACAGCAAGATCTGGTCTCTAAAATGTTTTTATAAAATTAGCCATGTGTGGTGTCTTTGCCTGCAATCTTAGTACTCAGGAGGATGAGGCAAGAGGATCACCTGAGCCAAAGAATTTGAGACCAGCCTGGGCAATATAGTGAGACCCCGTCTCAAAAGAAAAATATCTTCTTATTAATAGTTAAGTTAGATATTCCAGTGGAAATCTAAGTATTAAAATGTAGTAAAAGTCTTTTGCTGATTTCTCAGACCTCAGTGCAGAGGTTTCCAGTAGAGACAGATGTTATCTTTGCTGTTGTTCCAGAAGCATATGAACTTTTCCCTCCAGGACTGGGAGGCTGATCTGTTAAAAAGCAGAAAGAAAACATTTAGTATTAAATAAATTACCTGTAAGATAAAATTTCTCTCTCTCTTTTTTTTTAAGAGACAGAGTCTCACTTTATCGCCCTCATTAAGAGTACCATGGCATCAGAGCTCATAGCAACCTCAAATTCCTGGGCTTAGGCGATTCTCTTGCCTCAGTCTCCCCAGCAGCTGGGACTACAGACGCCCACAACACCTGGCTATTTTTTGTTGCAGTTTGGCCGGGGCTGGGTTTGAACCCACCACTCTCAGTATATGGACCTGGCACCCTACCCAGTGAACCACAGGTGACGCCGAAGATAAAATTTCTTTAAGGGTCTCATTCATCTTTACATCATTAGTGAGATGTCTAGTACAGAGACACAAAAAACAAGGCATGTAAGAAATTAGATCTCATATCCGTACCCATTTCTTAAGCTGTCAGAACCTAGAGCTACAAAGTTTTACCTGTAGACTTAGTTTTATCTAGGACTGAGACCAGAATCTCTCTGGTAAGGGGCTAGGAAGTAATATGCCTTGTAAGCCTGTGTCTCCTCCTATTATTATTTCTGTTAATTCTTTCAAAGGGTAAACAATGTTTTTGCTTTTGTTGCCAACCCCTGCTAGAGACAGTATTAATGTATTTATCTAGAGCATCAACTAAACCAAACATTTTCCCTTTTAGTTTTTATGTATATTAGAGAAACATTAATTATGATGTCTTTTATGAAAACCATGTATTAGTTAGCCAATACATTCAGTAGAAAAATTAAGTTTAATAGTTAACAAACCACCAAATGCCCACTCCCCCCAGCCCCCATGACTATGACCATGAATGTACTTGGTAAGTGAACAAGTGTTTCCTCTTACTTGCCACGTTAGGGCTAGAGCGATGATCAGCTCTGTTTTTCATCAGTCTGTCATCACCAGGCAATTTCTTTGGTTCACTGTATTCTGCCCAAGGCAGCTGAGGACTCTCAGGAGACCCATTTTGAGCTGAATTATTGTAGAGCTCAAAACCTTCACTCTTTGGTCGGGGTTTCCCTGAGCCACGGCGATCAGACACTGAAATCAAAGCATATGTGGCATCTCTTCGTTTGTTCAAGATTTTATTCTATTTTCAACTAGAATAGCTTTAAAAGAAAAACAAACCTGCAAATATTTAAAACTCCCTACGAACTATTCTTAGCATAAGAAGTAAAGTTATTTTAATATAAAGGTAAATTCTTTCTGTAGAATCTTAAAACAACTTTCAAATAATAAAACATTTTACTCACTAGTACTGGTAGGAAAATATATCAAAGCTTATTTTCTCATTAACTGAAAGAAACTTAACCATTTTAAGTAACAAATCTATTTTAAAGTAACTTTTATAAAACTTAAATATACTTTCTTCACTTCTTAAAAAGAAATATTAAAATTTTTAGTCACTGAGGGTCACTGTCACTGTAGAGAGCCATCGAATGGGATCACTGAGTACTGATTTTCAGTTCTCCAGCTTGCTTGCTAACCCTAGTTTATTTATTATCTACTTTTCTTTTTTTTTTGTAGTTTTTGGCTACAGCCGGGTTTGAACCTGCCACCTCCAGTATATGGGGGCCGGCGCCCTACCCCTTTGAGCCACAGGCACTGCCCAACTTACTACCTAGTGTTCCTCTTTGATTTCTACAATAATTCGTGTTCTAGTTTGCTTCTTTTCTATGACTCTAAACCATGAAATCAGATAAGTAGGACACTAAGTTCTGTTATATAAAAAGTAAAAAACATGCTGAGTCAGGACGGACAACATCGACACATGGTTTTATTGGGGGCCCTTTCTGTTTCAGTAAAGAGTGGGTCAGGTTCTCTGATACTTTTGCTGTTGCTATTGTTGGTAGAATTCTAAATTTTGGAGAAGAGGGCTATGAAGGCCTATATTTAGAAAGCAATGCACACATATAACAATGCGTATTAAGAATGACCTGGAAAGCACATGAAGACTTAAGACAGTCTGTGAATCACAATGATTTTCTCCTGTGGTCTCTGAACTTTTATTAAATCTCCTGCACTGGCAGGGTGAGGTGGTCTATGCCTATAATCTGAGGACTCTGGGAGGTCAAGAATTGGCCACCAGCTTGGGCAATTATGAGACCTCCCATATCTCCGCAAGTGTACACCTGCAATCCCACCTGCTTGGGCAGCTAAGATAGGAAGAGCTCTTGAGCCCACGAGTTTGAGATTGCAACGAGCTGTGATGATGCTACGACACCAGAGCCTGGGAACAGACCAAGACCTTATGTGGAAAGATAAAAAAGTACTAAATTTATACTGATTTTATTCTGAGAGGCTTTTTAAAATTGCTGGTAGTTATAAAACCATAGTTTCCACAAATAAATTATTTATTTAAATAATTGAGTTTTTATATAAAGTGAATTACAGCCAGGTATTGAATGACAATATTTTAGCAATGATTTGTTCAGCTATAGTAAAATATTTTCTTTCTTTGTATTCTTATTCTGTAAGTTTTTTCTAGTTTTAGTATTTTTTACTTTTTAGACTTTCTTGGTAAAAACTTAAAACATAAAGACAGCCTAGGCCTGTAAGGACAGGATCACAGCGTCACTGTCTTCCACCTGCACATCTGGGCCTACTGGGAGGTGTTCCGGGGCTATGATCATAGTGCCTTGTTCTGGATTCCTCCTGAAGGACCTGCCTGAGGCTGCTTTACAACTAACCTCTTTTGTAGTAAGTAGAAAAAGTATACTCTAAAATAATGATAAAAAGTATACTAAATAAATAACTAGTAACATAGTTATTTGTTACCATTCTCAAGAATTATATGTGTGCTATACATTTTTGGATGTGTTATACTGTTATACCAGTGGGGTTGCACTAGGTGTGCTTACACCAGCATCACCAAAACACATGAGTGCTGTGTTAAACACGTCAACTATACAACAGCTGCAACATCATTAGGCAGCAGAAAACTTTCTGTTCCATTAAAATCTTATGGGACCACAGCCTACAGCAGGCGTCCTCAAACTACAGCCCGTGGGCCACATGCAGCCTGCCTAGGACATTTTTCCGGCCTGCCGGGTTATTTTTGTTGCCACTGTCTATCCTGCTTAGCAGCCGACTTGTCCTGGGGACCGCAGTCCAGCCCTCCAATAGTCTGAGGGACAGTGAACTGGCCCCCTGTTTAAAAACTTTGAGGACCCCTGGCCTACGTGGTTCAGCGCTGGCTGAGTGTGTGTAGGTGGACTCTACGTCTTCACAAGGACACAGTCACCATAGAATGCACTTCTCAGAATCTCCCCATCTGTAAGTGAAGCATGACCAAACGTAGAACAAGATCATCACGCTTCCGCTCAGCACATGCAGGACTAAAATAACTCCTCACATACAAATGAATACATCTATGTTCCTCCAGTGCAGAACTGAGCTTATTCCTTACAGACTGTGCATCACAAATGTGTCACTGAGAGCCCACTTTATATTGGGCCTATGGAAGCTCAGGTCTGTGGGGGTGAAGTTAAACAGCTCTTGGACACAGGGAGACAAACCTGCCCACATCTGAATCCTGGTTCCAGCAGTGACCTGGGCATCTCACCCTCAGTTTCTTGACCTCTAGTGGCTACCCCATGAGTTTGTGATTAGGAAAGAGATCATGACTATAAACTCTACAGCACCCGGCTATGGTAGATGCTATCCTTGGAGTGGCCACTGACCCACCACTCTCCTTACTTCTCTGCATCATGGGGGACGGTTGGTTGAGGAGGGTAGCTAGGCCGTGGTAGATGGCGCCTTGCTTTGCCACTTCAAGTGTCACCACAGAGCTGGTTCTTGTCATAAGTTCTGCTGCCCTAGGAATAGAGTGTCAAACATGTGAAGAAAATGAAAGCCCTGTGCCTGCTTTGCAACCACGGTTGCAACCTCACTGCAATTGCAAACACAGTCCTGCTAATAGCCTAATCCGCTGTCTTGGGGAACAGTTCTGTAGCCCCAATGATTCCCACTGTCCACTTCCTTCCTTCCACAACTGACTATGATGTGAAAATATGCAAACAACAAATCACAGATGATCATACTAAGAATTGTAAGATGATACTCAGAAATTTTAAAAAGTACTAAGCATTTATTTATTTCAAATTTCAAAGAAACTGCTCTAAACTAAAACACACGTTACACTTTGGCAACAAACGAAATGCTATGTACACTAATACTTCTACACTTAAAAAGGTAAAGAGTAATAACAGCATGACTTTTTAGCATTATGTTTTATATTCTAATTTCAAAAATACTGTGACCTAAAAATGCCAATACTAAACTTTAAACAAATAAGTCAATCATACCTTTCCTGTGAGAGTCCAACCAGACTTCGTCCATCCACACTGAGCAGCTGATCACCTGCAGCTAGCCGTCCATCCTGGGTCCACCCCAGGTGGGGACAGCAAGGGAAAAGGAAGGAAAGAAGACAGGCTGTGGTAAGTATACATCACGCTGGTCCTTCCAGCGTGCAGACACTGCACAGCGTCACCCAGAACTACTGCTATCAGTGGAATGTCCTGAGTCACATGTCTGAATATATGACACCAAACATTTACTTCTTTAAAACTGACACTGACCACGTCTGCAGCACCTCCTTTCACCACAGACTTGACGTAGATCCCCAGTTTATCCTGGCCAGCACCCTATAAGAAAACACGGGAAAAACATCATGGTGAAAATACACAGTAAGAAACGCACTACACAGTAAAGTAAAACAAAAACAAAACTATCCCTTGTATACACAGGTGATTGCTACAAAGTTCTAGTTCTCACTTTTATATGAAAATTAGAAATACAGGCTCGGCACCTGTAGCTCAGCAGCTAGGGTGCTAGCCACATATATTGGAGCTGGCGGGTTTGAACCCAGCCCAGGCCTGCCAAACGACAATGACAACTACAACAAAAAAAATAGCCAGGTGTTGTGGTGAGCTCCTATAGTCCCACGTACTTGGGAGGCTAAAGCAAGAGAATCGCCTAAGCCCAGGAATTTGAGGTTGCTGTGAGCTGTGATGCCACAGCATTCTACCCAGGGCGACAGACTGAGACTCCGTCTCAAAAAAAAAAAAATTAGAAATATAAAAAACTATACTAATAGTTTTTCTTGAACTATACATTCAATTGGTAAAACTAAAGAAACTAAAAGGAATTGCTTCTATTTTATGTTTCCAAATTTTTTTTTTCTTTTGCAGAGACAGAGTCTCACTTTATCGCCCTCAGTAGAGTGCTGGGGCGTCACACAGCTCACAGCAACCTCCAACTCTTGGGCTAAGGTGACTCTCTTTGCCTCAGCCTCCCGAGTAGCTGGGACTATACAGGTGCCCACCACGATGCCTGGCTATTCTTTTGTTGCAGTTTGGCTGGGGCTGGGTTTGAACAGGCCACCCTCGGTATACAGGGCCGGCGCCCTACCCAGTGAGCCACAGGCATCACCCATGTATTTCCAAATTTAGAAGAAAAAATAATTCTGAAAAAATCAGTTATTCATTCATTAGCTGATGTGAGGACTAAAACAGATGTGGAATCCTGAGGTTGACTAAGAATAGTTCTTAACAGCTACAAGTATAAGTGATTTAGAATCTGCTCATGTCAAATATTAATACTATTAATCATTTTAACACAAACAGCAAATTACTACAGTATTTTAAAAAATCCATTACTTACCTATAACCCTCCTAACACCATTATTCTTTCCATACATGTTTAAAATTTAAAATAAGAAAAAAATTCAGTTCAAACAAAAAGAAAGCCTTAAGTAGTAAGAGAAAATTATGTAGAAAATAATCTAACTCACAGTAACTAAATATTAAAGTAACATGCCCCAATTCACATAAAATTGACATTTTCAAAATAATAAAATTCTGTGGCAGACTTAGAAGCATACATACCACTTTCTGAGTCATCAATATTCTACTGGAACACCACAAGTGTAACATACATCAAAGTCCTATATGAACTATCAAAGCAAACAATCAGATGCATGAAATCTTACTTGGATACTACTGACAACAATGTCCAACTCAGCATAATTTCTTAGGTCACAATGACTAAAGGTGAACCCAAAGCCATCTCAATAGTTAAGAAATGCTGTGTCACAGAAATAAAACTATGTCACAGAAAGGTATAAAGATAGTCAATTCAATAAACAACTTAATGAAAATACTATGACATCCTGAAACTCTGTGACAGTCACTCGGAACCACTACTATTCTTTCCTGCATAAGGAGCCAAGTGTGTGACGGCTGGCGTGACCAGCATCACTAATGCCAACTTCCTTTCTCCCCTCAATCAAGCATGCAGCATGTCATGTTTTGTAAGCATAAAGCCATGCATTACCTATTTCATTTTGAAAACAGTATAAAATTTCTTAATTTAGCAAAACATCTTACATTTGGAAAGCAGCATGCTTCAAATTTCATATGGTTTTCACTAAGTTTACAGAGGTTCTACCCAAGGCAAAAGCAAGTGTCCCCTCTAGCAGCTTCTGGTTCTCTTGCGTATCCCAGCCTGCCCACCTCCATGTCCCTGCTGTGTCCACACCTCTCTCGGGGGCTACTGCTTTCACCTCTCTGCCAGTCTTTAAGCCCAGGCCCAGAGGTCCACTGTCTATCTGGTACCCTGCCCCCCTTCAGAAATCATTCAGGCCTACCGTCACACGATAGCCAAGCACAACCTGCAGTCCATGCTGTAGAAAGCATTGTCGGGATGGATGGTGACATCTGAGCTTTTTTATAAAATTTCAAAGTAAAATATATAGTAGTAGGTTACTCAAAAAATGGCAACTTACTGAATTTTGGCATGTCGCTTAGCAAAAGAGCAATAAATACGCTTTGTACCTGACTTCACTTATGCCAATACTGAGTATCCTTGAATCCAAGGACCTACCTAAAACACACTGAGGAAACTCCTCTGAGACAGGCTTCACTGCCTCTTCTCTGATAAACTGGGTATCCCCCATATACTATAACTAAATTTTTACATATTTCAAAATTTCAGATGCTCTATGAGTAACTATTAAATTCCACAACTCAGCTGTTAAAATGATAATTTCCTTCACTTATCAAATAACCAAGTGCCTAAACTCCCCTAAGCTCTGTGTATCAAACAGACAAAAACCACTGCCCTCGTAGTTTTTTTAATAGCTATCTGCTAATAATTCTGGTTGGAAAATCTCAGATTATTTCCTTTTAGCTGGTACTCTAGGTAAGATTTGTTTATTTTAAAGTTCTAAAAGCACCAGTTATTTTTTTCCCATGCACTGAGTGTCAGAATGCCAACTGTCAGCATCATTTACACATGGCATCTTTGGGTTAATGTAATGCTGACCTTGTAATGTAAATAAAAATCATTCTTTTAACAAGATAACTATCATCTCTGTCAACAGAAGTGTTTAGCAATAATGCTAGTCATACAATATCTTTAATAAGACTACTATAAGAAAGAAATAACCAAATATGTATTTTTAAAGGAATAAAGCAAGCCTCCCTCTCCCCTGGGGTGCGTTTCAATCTCTCCACACTGTCACCAGTCATCACAAGCCTGAGCACAGCTGTCAGGCTCTTTACTTCGTAACTATTTTACATAAGTAGGAAACTAAATCACAAGCTTAAGTAAACTGTACATTCCAAATGAACTGCAAATATTATTTACATAACCTAAAATCCTACATCATTTTAAGGCAGGTAATTTATGACACTGCATTACACTGTCAAATTTAAAGAGTCTAAACTAAAATATTCAAGTAGAAATCATCATGTAGTACAGATAATTCAACAGCATTCCAACCTACGTTTACATATGCTGAAGTTTACATTATAAGCTTCAAGAAAATTCTGGCAAAACAAGGAAGCTCCTCATGACTGATAAGGGGGCCTGTGGGCCTCCCTGTGTTGGAGCACAACTTGGGTGATGCTGTCCTTGCCGGACTTCTCCAGCTGCCAGCTGCTGCACAACACACAGCAGCCTCCTGCAGCAGGCGTCCAGGCTCTCTGCGCCCCTCTCCTGGTGCGCTAAGCTTAGTGCAACATGTCCTTCATGCCCTCTTATCCTACCCAACTCATGTCGTTCTGATGCAATCCACCTGTCTGCAAAGTCCTGTGCTATCTTTTTGGTCTCTCAGGCTCACTGCCACCACCTGCCATCCCAGTCATCTGCCCAGGGCCAATTATGTTCTCACAGGATTTTCTTTGTTCCTTTGGAGCAGTGAGTTACTGTGTCCTGTACTGCAGCCACCTGTGCACACGTCCCTTTCTCTGATTCCATCATAAGACTGAGTGAGTGTGAGAACTATCCCTTCCAGAGCAGCTTCCCAATGAGGCTGCCTTACGATTTACGACAATTTGATCAATCCTTATTTTAAAAACCTGAGATGAGAAAGCCGAGAAGTTTATTGCACGAATACATTTGTAAGTTAACAAGTAACTGATACGTCCATTATGTGTGAGTAAGCAATATAACTTCGTGAATTTATTTGAATTCCAAGCTATAATCACTTCTTTAAAATTCCAAGTAAACTGAATTTATATCTACTTGTCACAAAAAAAAGTTTTCACCTAAGGAAATGAGCTTTCGTGATTATGAATCTGATTATAAGTCAGACAAAGCATCATAATAAAATATGCTACTAAGAAAAATGTTCTTAGAGGAAGACTAACATGCTGTACAAGAAAAAAATCTGGACCTAGGATATTTTAAGAAGTATCCAAATTTCAGCAGATATTTGGGCCCAAGCTCTGGCTAATTCCTTAGTAACTCCCTCTAGGTCATGGCCCCCTTGGCTAGGCTGCGACAGACACGTCACCACTGACATGCACCTGCCTGCAGATGCAGACTCATGGCCCCACTGAAATGCCCTTCTCTCCTTCCACCTCCACTTGCTTCAATCCTAACTATATAACACATACAGCTCAGCCACAAACTGGTCATAAAAAGTTATATGATAAACACCACTGCTGTACAGAGAAACGATAGTTCTACCAGTAATTGTTTTAGGAAAACAAAATCATAGATGAATATCCAGCGATGAAAGCACTGCATGGAATCTCTAATGATACATATCAAACCAAACTGAGTAGTCACCTTCAACTTGAAAGACCACAATCTCTGCCCAACCAAAAGGTGTCCACTCTCTCAATCTGGCCATGGCAGTGCTGGCCTGGAATGTCCATCCTCACTGAGTGGACAGCAGAGTTAAAGGGTTCTGTGTCACTTCTAACTGCCAGTTATGATTGAGAATAGCTCTGTTATCGGTCAGGTGACTGGGAAAACTGTTACTTGTCAAGCTATAATAATTCCTAACATCATGGAGCTCCCACTGCCTGACCTGACCTACCTTATCTGAATAAAAATGAGAATGTCAGTGCCTAAGATAAAAACCTGTAAAAATAGAATTTAATATTTCAGAAATATTAAACTGCTTAATTTGTGACTTGTTTCTAAACAATAATGCACAATCTAATCTAGCCTAAAAGACTGAACCAAAAATTGATTAAAATATATCTATCTATATATTCATATTATATATATCTATGTACAACTATGTATACACACATATAACACCCATATATATAAATATTCAGTTTATGGTAATTCTATTTTTTTTTCCAACTAAAGTAGGAATGAGAGGCTGAAGTAGGTGGACTGCTTGAGCTCATGAGCTCAAGATCAGTCTGAGCAAGAGCGAGACCCCATCTCTACTAAAAATAGAAAAAACTGAGTATATGGCAGGAGCCTGTGGCAGGAGTACTGCTTGAACCCAAGAGTTAAGGTTGCTGTGGGCTCTGACAATGCCACGGCACTCTAGACAGGAAAGAGTGAGAATCTGTCTCAATTAAAAAAAAAAAAAAAGGACACGGAGGTTCAGACGTTAAATGTTCTTTGCTGCTGCGTATTAGTATAACACACTTTAGTCCCCAAAAGATGCAAGCGTAAACTACATAGAGCCAAAAAGCTAACCAAAAGCAATCACAGAAATGTAGCCAACAGTTTTAAGGACACTGGTGAGATGACATTAAACCAGGGATCCTCAAACTTTTTAACAGGGGGCCAGTTCACTGTCCCTCAGACCGCTGGAGGGCCAGACAGCAGGCCCTGGGACGAGTCGGCTACTAAGCAGGACAGGCAGCTGCAGCAAAAACACCCAGCGGGCTGGATAAATGTCTAGGCAGGCTGTGTGTGGCCCACTGGCCGTAGTTTGAGGACGCCTGCATTAGACGCTCTAACACTGTCCTGTCCAACACAGCAGCTGAGGGTCCCAAGCGGCAATAGGGTGCTCAGAAAGGGACCCGTAGGCAATGAAATGTTTTAGTGTGAAACACCCCCAGACTGCAGAGACCCATTACGGGAAAAAGAATGTAAGATCTCTCATTTCTGACTTTTACGTCTAATACATGCTGAAATGACATTTTGATGTATTATGTAAAATGTATTATTAACTTTCTTTTCTTCAAAATGTGGCCAGTAAAAAATCTTAGATTCCTCATGTGGCTCATATTACATTTCTGTCAGACAGTGCTGCCCTAAACAGCACAGGTTTTCCATAGCATGTATGTTATTAGTAACTGCAGGTACTAGCAATACATTTATCTAGGCAAAACAAGATTTTACCACAATCTATATGCTAATACTACACACCCTGATATCCAAGAAAAAGAAAAGCAACAAGAGATAATGAAATTGAGAACACAACATATCAAATATATAAAGGCTAATTTTAAGAATTACTTACCAAAAAACCCTAAGATGACATATGGTATTATTGTATTTTAGTCCATTTATTTGCAAAATTGAAAGAATAATCATAACCATTTAGAATTACTCATTTGATGAATCAATTTTTTTTAAAGTGTGGAGTGAAGAGTCTTTTGCAAAGCAGTCAGATTTCAAAGGCATCAGAAATTACCAAGTTCACTAAATATACTTTTGGAATTAAATTGAACACATTTAAGTAGAAGTAAAATTTTAAATTTACTTATCCCTTCCAGAGGCCTTTGAGATCAACACCTATAGGATGGGGACGGAGCTGGCTCTCAACACTTACAGAACTTTGGAGAACAAGCACTGACCATGGACTAGCAGGCAGCCCAGGTCAAAGAGAGAAATTTACATCCTAAGTCCTTAAACAGGAGCAATTAAAATGAAACACAGATCACTGCCTGTGAAAAAGTGACAAGAATAACAATATAGGAACAAAAAGTTACCAAAAAGAATGACAAAAAACCAGAAATAACCCAGCTGCCACCCATTATACTTTCCCTAGAGCTGAAAAAGAGACACACACCTGTTGGCTGCTTCACATGCCCGGTGAGAAATGGCTACAGGGAAAGGACGTTCCCACACGCCCTGTGTTTGATGATCATCTGCCCGTGTGCCTTCTCAGAAGACACTTGTCTAAGTAGTCCTCCCACACACAGGGAGGCTCGGTCAGAGGAACCTATGCTTTAAACACCCCAGCAGCAAACCTTACATGTGTGTGGGAGTGATTAAAACACACTCCAAAAAAAAAAAAAAAGGCAGGAGGAAGACAGACACGCTGGCCAAAGCAGCATGAATGCAAGCCTATTGTTCAGGTAGGAAAGCCTGCTGTGGGCTCTCTAGCTGTAGGTTCTGAACAATAGGTGGCTGGGATGACCTCAGAGGCCAGAAGTGTGTAAAACTCATCAGGCGTGGTCAGCACCGTGCTCTGCTCACCCACTGCTTCCTCTGCAGGTTTAAATTGCTTCATTTCTAGTCAGACAAGTAAATCCATGTTAGGGTTTTAAAAACATGTTAAGCATCTCACTTTGTGGTAAAAATTATCTTAATTTTGAAATCATCAGTTCTAAAATTCACTTTTTATATAAATTCTACTTTTAGCAACCATGAAAGTCAGTGGTAAGTTATGCCTGACAGGAGGCCCTACGAACAAAGGAACTTAAGCCTGATTTCTACGAGTGAGGCTATAGTTCCAGCTTTGCTCTGTTTATGCTTTGTAAAATATACAATACAGAACAAAAAGCACCACATCTATCTTCCCGTCTCCACAAAATGAAGGGAATGAAGTAGACAAGAGACGCTGTAAATGGCCCCACAGGCCCTGAAGATTGAAGGCAGCGTCTCTGGGTAGATCTCACCAGGGCAGGAGTGTGGAGATCTCAGACTCTCCAAGCGCTCTTATCAATCAGCAGATGTTCAGCCGTGAGAGACCCAGGGAGGGGATCCTGAGATTCCTCACAAAATCCACCAAAGTTCTAATTGCACAGGGATGGCCCTTGCCCTAAGTTTTGACAGAGGGGGACAGGCTGAGGCCAGGGCAGCCCAAGACTCTCACCTAGGTCAGTCCTGAAAGCACCATCGTTCTTCTGTGTGCACCGTACACTGTGAGAAAAGATGGCTCTTCAGAGGGTGAACATCTTAGATTTTTATTAATCTAAGCAATCAGCACTTAGGTCACAATTATAAACTAGGTTAAAAATTATTCTTTTACATAATTTACTATTTTGCTTTTGGCACAAAACTATAAAATATTGCTCCCAATTTCATAAGCAAAAGCCATGAAGGACACTTCATCATTTCATACAAGTTAATGGAAAGATACTTCTGGCACTCTAATGAAAAGAGACTCTCTATACTCTGGGTACTTTGACACTGACTTTAAGAAGGCATCCAGAATTTCCTGACTTCATTTCTTTCCTGGGTTTTTCCTTCGTGGTCATAACAATACTATTAAAGAACACAAGAGAGAAGGTCTCCAAATCTTCAGAGGACTGAACTGTAATTTATGTAAGAAACTCATTTTTCAACTGGTCAGAAGGTTTATCAATAAATGCTGTCCTTACTCTCTCATTTTTAGGGCACAGAAATTTTGTTTTAAGCTTAAGAATTAGAAACTTAAAATCAGTATAAAGTCTAAAAGCACAAGCCAGAACACAGGTAAAGCACTAATTAAACCATTCATTTTTAAATAAAATAGCAAAATAGGCTAGGTACTTTTAAAATTGCCATTTTCATATCCACTTTTAGAAAAAAACAGGCTAAAACCACCAAATGTGGCCAAAAGTAAGTTGCATCATGGATATTCTTGTATACGTTCTTGGCAGTTACATGGAAACAGAAGTAGTTTTGCTACTTACAGCAATTTTTACCACATTATAACCAGCAGGATTAAACACTATGGCTTTACTTTTTTAATAAGAAGCATATAGAAGCCTTATATTTTTACAAACCTTAAGAATCTGCAGCACAAAATAAAAAGCAACAAACATCTGGGTGTGTTAATTACAAGCTCCTTGCCATGGTTGCCTCATCAAAGGTTAATTACTGGCAGGTCTGAGCAAGTCCCACTGGAAACCCCAGCATTCTTGAAGGATCCCAGGGCCACACGAGAACGTCAACAACAGACCCGAGCAGACTCACCACTGGTTGTGTTCTTCCAACAACAGAGAACCACATTTTCACCTCCTGGACTACAATAACTTCTTGAACTGAACAAACAATCACCTATTTCTCTCAGTTTGCAGCAGCAACCAAGACAGCTGGCTTCTCAGGACTGGGCCGCCACGTTCCCAGCTGGATACATGACAGCGCATGGCACTTATCGACGCAAGCTAGAACAACGCAACATGCAGACTCTTACGTAACCACGCCACTCTGGTTTCCATTCACTTTGTACTTTATTAAACTTTAAAAAAGAGCTAGAAAAATAAAAAGAAGGGAATTGTTTGTATTTTTAAAGTCCAAATTAAACAGGAAGCATCGCGTTGTCCCACAGATGAGTAAGAAGTAGCATACTAAAATTCCCAACCAAAAGTAATGCTTTAAAAAGTAAGCTGCATACCCACACTGCTTCCAAATCATCTGGATTTCATAAAACTTAACCACTGTGTGGAAGACAAGGCAGAGAACTTAACATCAAACTATGGTTCAAGGGTTATAGCAGCTAAGCCATACACCAATTAAAAAAACGAAAAAAGACCAGGCCAAATACAAAACCCACACAGTTTACAGAAACCAGCAAAAATACACAGATTACTGACTGGGGCTAACATTTAACTACAGGCGGTCAGGCTCTTCTGCAGGAACAAAGCATGCCATCTGGCCACAGACTGGCACAAACACAAGTGGCATTACATGGATTCTCTTACTGAGTCCTTGAGGTGACTGTCACTGCTATACTAAAGGCAAGGAAGCTGGGGCTTTCAGAGGGGAGCAATTTACTTAGTGTACCAAGGCTGCCTTTGCAGAATCCCATGTGATGCCAACAGCACAGGCTCCCTAAGAGCAGGGCTGTCAGCTATTACTCTAGCTGAAGGTAAAATCTCCCACAGTCTGAGCTATCCTATGCTTAAAACACACCACTGAAAACTCAAAAATAAGTCAGCTCTATCATGAAGAGTTGTGAAGACCCAGGCATCTACGTCAACTGCCCCGGGATGCTGACTTGTTCTCTTTTGCTGAGCCCTCCTTTCCAAGTGCCACAGAAAAAACAAATGAGCTGGAAAAAATGGGTTGTACTAAGTCTTCAGGTCTGCAAGTGAACTGCCAGATCCACTTGTCTTATTTCAAGATCAGACCTGAGTATACTGTTTTTCCTTCCTGAAACTGGCACACTGTCCAGTTAATAGACCATTTTCTTACAAGTTATTTCCTTCATAGCATCAATATGCCGACACCTAGATTTCTTCCAGGCTCTAGCCTTCTGAGCTCTATTATCCCACGACCTACTAGATAATACATGCACTCATCTTAACAGGCTGCCCCATGCCCAATGTGAGGCATTCAAAGCTGAGCTCTTAACACACACCCGCCCCCCCCCCCAACACTGACAGGTCTAAGTTCCCTGATTTATAGCCCCTATCTTCAGTAAATCACACCTCCAAACACTCAGCCATCAAGGCAGAACCAGGATTCATTTCAATACTTCTCTCTTTCACCTACCATATCTAGTTCATTAACTAACCCCCAAACTCTCATTGGACAAATATCTTTTAGTATCTACCACGTGATTGTTAACCCTCTGAACAAGGGGAAATGCGTGCCCTCACAAGGTGTCTGTCTCAGACTGTCTTAGTCCTCTCAAACACAGCACAGCCTCTGCAGCTGATATCTGCCATCACTACTGCTCTGCACCTCACTGTGCCTCATGACCCTCATTAGAAAATAAGCACAACTCACTAGACACTGAGCACTTCTAATCCATGGTCCACAGAGGAGAAAAAATAAACTTCGACACTGTACTCTGAATATATTATGCCTTAATTATTTAAGCCTCCTCAAAAATGCTTTATTTTACCTGTAATAAACACAGCTCTGTCCAGACCCAGCATCACAAGGACTGCTCTTGTAAATAAAGTTTTATTTACACAGCCCTGTGATCACCACAGCAGTAAAATTACTCAGGGCAATACAGTAGGTCTGGCTCCTGTAGAAAGGCCATGCCTGCCTCTCCACGTCCCTCTCAAGGCCCTGACCCTAGGTTTAGAACCTGTGTGCCAGCTCCCCCAGCCACCTTCTACCTGACTGATGTTTACCTTCAGCAGTCTTCATTGACCTCCACTCTGAGTTTGGACATTCAGAAATCCTCAAATAAATAACCATCTCAAATGTCATTCCTCATTCATATGTTTTGGTCTCTCCCCTTGAGGGATCATGGGTTGTACCGCTAAAGTGATGCCTCAGATGACACACACTCGGTGAGAGATGAAAACTTTTACTAGGTAAAAAATAATTTTCGTGTGTGTCAAATCCATACTTAAGTCTCATTACATCTATTTATAAGCCTGATGAATTAACCATTTCAGGACTAAACCTGAACTCCTTTTTCTTTTTTCCAGTTTTGGACAACCCATTACTGAGACAAGGATTGTTACAGAAGAAAAGATTTATTTTAGTTAATGCATCAACGAGGAGGAGGCAGGTCTGAACTGCCTCAAATCCTCCCCCTGGTCAACAGGGTTGGGGGTTTCTGAAGGAGAAATGAACATCACGTGGTACTTGGGGTAGAGCACAGGGCTCATGTTAGTACATAAGCTCATGGTCAAAGCATGGTAGATAAGCTCTCCCAGGGTCAGGATGTCAGTACTATGATGAGCCATGGTTAACACTGGTCCTTCTTTCAGTCTTGTAAGCAGGCTCAGCGGTCGCTGGGCACAATCAGTGGGGGAGCATTGCTTATCTCGTCTTCTTAGATGGTGTAAGGCTCTGTGGTTATCTCACGGCTACAAGGAGATTCCATCATTTCTGGGAAAGAAACTCAAATGGGAATGCTTCAGTACAACAGAAAGTTACAGAGTTCTGGTCTGTAAGCAAATCTTACTGGCCTGGGAACCTGACACAAACAAGAACTAAAAAAAAAAAAAACCTACAAAAAATATTTTCACACTTATGGATCTGGTTACAACTGTGGAAAATACCTAAAAAGCCAAAACCACAAACGAAGTAAAAATCATCAGCATGTTAGGAAAGGTCTCTGCCTTCTTCCCACCTGACTCCCCAAGGAGGAGGCAATGCCCAGCACAGAGCACATGCCAGGGACACCCCGCAGGGCAGGTGCTCAGCCTCTGCAGTGCTCTCCGCCTTCTGCAGTACCCTGCTTTGAAGAGACAGCTACCCTCAACTTCCTCACCCTGGGAAGACCTGCTATCTGAGTGCTTTGGGGAGTGGGAGGGAAGGAGGGCACGTTGATTTAACTCAGGAGTCAGGAGTCTGCAGCCACAGTGCAGGTGTGCACTGGCCACACTTCCAATCTAGCTTCAGCTGGTATAAAGTTCATCTTTTGATTTCTTTCTAACCCTGTGTAGTTATTATGCCCCCTTAAAATCCAAATCTACAATCCTATATCCCAGATAGAAATACTATTGTTATCTCCCAGTCTTTTTTACAAATCTTTTAAAATGTCTTCCTTACTATAGAAAATAAAGAAGTCTAGACATTTAAAGATTAAAAGTGAAAAATTACATCCTTATTTCTCATACAATAGGCACTCAATATTCTCTTCTGAAATAAATACTATTTTAACAATTAGCCACTCCTTTCATATTAAGTTTATTCTAATTCTAATAAAAGTATAAAGGACATAGTCTTAAAACTACTATTTACTGTCAAGCTAACCCATACAGACTCCTAAATCACATTAGACTAACAGAAATCAGTAGTTGGGCTATACTGACACCGATTCTATCTTCTTATCAGAAATAACAAAAGCTTTTGTAATAACAAGAATTCCTAATTTTATTTTTATGACAAAACTCCTATCTAGTGAAGACGCCAAGCAAGGCTGTGGTTTCTCTGGCTGTCTCCTTGCTTGTGAGCAAATGCAAGCATGAAGCACAGCTCATGGGTGGGGTGGGAAGGGGAAATGACATGCAAGGGGCTAGAAACACGTGGCACACGGATATGCAGGTGGGCAGAGGCCAGGTGGAGTCAGCACAGTAGCACAGGTCCACTGGGCCAGCTGGACTGAGGTGCAGTTGAACAATCCCCTGGAGGGAACTGCAGTGACAGATCAGCCCTGCAGCCCTGGCCTGGCATCTGGGCCAAGTCACTTCTACTCTGACCCCTTCTCCTCATCATTCCACAGCCAACTGCCAGCCACCAGCCAGCGCGGGGGAAACAAGAGGATTCACTCCTCTGACTGCTCTGCTGGTAACTGGATAAAGGCTCCCCTGTGACTTTCTGTTTGGCCTTTCACCCTGATGGCGCACCTGACATCTATCAAGGACCGAGGTCAACAAACACAAAGCACCAGGAAAGGCCAGAAGACACCTGCAGAGGGTAAGGGACAGCACGCCCTAGTGACCCAGAGCTCCTCTCCTCCCTCCCTGCTGTAAGGTCTGGCTGCTTCCTCCGTACGTCAGGATATCATACCAGAGAGAACAATAAATCTCTGAAAGACTACTTGACTAAACCAGACTTGCGTCTACAGAAAACTAGTCCTGTACTAAAGGAGCTTTTTCTTTTTTGGCCAGGGCTGGGTTAGAACCTGCCATCTCTGGCGTATAGGGCCGGCACCCTACTCCTTTTGAGCTACAGGCGCTGCCCTAAAAGAGCTTTTTTAAAACTGGAAAAGATGGGAACTCTGATGATGGAAGCCCCCACTCCTACACTCCTCCAATCTCAAGAACAATTGAAATAAGATTATAGCACAAACATGACACAACATGGAAGTTACATTTCCCCTGAGTACAGTGTAGTAATTTTGGTTCTCACATTTTCCCCTGAACATGGGCATTGACTCAGCAGTGGGCAAAGAAGAAAACTAATTCCACGGCTGAAGCTCTCCCTTCACATCTCCAATGCTCTGAGCTGTGGATTTACTAAATTACAACAGCCTGAAGTGCGGCAAGAACACACGACCTTTGTCAGGAGAGTAAAGGAATCCTGGACTGTAAGGTAGGAAGAGGGGCTCTGGACCCCCTCTGCCTGCTGGCGGTGAACCCATGCCACGCCACAGCACCCTCAGCCACCTCCCAGGGCTCCTTCACAGACTCTTCCTCTGACAACCTACCTTTAGTCCCAGGTTCTTCTAGCTCATCCTGCACTCCATGCCCAAATAAAACCCCTAAAATGTCAGTTTCATCATGTTCCTCGTTTGTTCCAAACCCTGATTTCATGTGGTGCCTACCAGGTAAGGAGAGGCTCCTTAACCTGTCAGTCAGGAGTTCTGAAGCTAATGGAGCATGGCCTCCTCACCCAGCTCTCCCTAACTGTGCAGGCTCACGCAGAAGACTGACCTGCCCACTCTCGCACATGCTACCTACCACTCCCGCCCACAACCCACCTTCCTTAAGGTGTTTTTGCCAATTACTTTTGTTCCAGGTAGATAAAATTCCACTGCTTCCACGATGCCCTCCACAACCACTTCTTTAACATACTCAAAGTTTTATGATAATGATGTTGGATCTTAACCACGTATTGTTGCATAGGTGTCTATCTTATTATGACCGAGGTAACAGACAACAAATTTTCCTCATCACTAACTCAGTAAATATTTTTCTAATGTAGTTGGTAATTTATTAAATAAATTAACTTCCAGGATTAAACACGCATGACAGCAAATCAAATTCATACTCCTTTAAAAAAACTGTTCCTATTTATTCCTTTACTTGTTTTTTTTTAACACATTCTTTTCGCCTACCACATGTCCGTGACTGTTAGGGAGTGGATACTATAGTAAAGAAGCTGCACAGGGTCAGTCCAACGGGGAATAGGCATCAAACTCCCACTGTTCTAATCCCAGTTGTGAAAGGGCCCTGCCTGAGGGGACAGAGGTGAGCAGGGTACACCACCAGGAAGCCACTAGAAATCATAGCATGAAAGAAACAGCAGCAGGGGAACAGCAGACGCACCGACCCCAGCTCAGGAAAGGCCTCTCTCCTTACTGAACCACTAGCCAGCTCACTCCCTGGTTTTCCTTCTCCCCCACCTCCCCACATCACTCTGCCCCAGCTGACCTCACGGTCTGTCCCCAGGCCCTTGTTTCCAAAGGACACTTAAACAGCCTTTTAAGAATCACACGTCCCTAGGCAATGGGGGTGGCAGGGTTTTAACTAATAGTCTATTTCTTTCCAGTTAATACTCAGGGTAACATAATTCTGGTGTAGAAGAAATACAAACCAAGATTCTTGACTACTATCAACTTAAAAATTATTTCTTAAAGCACAATAACAGTGTGCAACTCAGAATGCACTTCTCTCACACTGCTACTGAAGCTTTTCATATATTCCCGAAAGTTATGAAAACAGATAAAAATTTTAGTTGCTAAAGTGAAAATATTAGCAAAGCTAACTGAAATATCAGTAATTAAATACTGGCTACAAACAAATTTGTTCATTGAAAATATCTGAGTATGGCACAAAGCTAAAATTCATGCTGAGTAAACAACCGAGTATCACACAGTAGAAGCAGCTGACAAATAAATGACTGGAACAAGTCACAATATTTATTTCTTTTAAATGGAAGAAAAGATCTCTGTGGCTTTACACATCCTGCCTCAGACTGGTGGGCAACAGGATCAAAGCCTGAGTTCTGGAAGGGTGTGGTCTGGCAGGCAATCCCCAGCAGGGCCACAGACAGCTGAGGTGAAGAGCACAGCTGCTTAAGCTCCCCACCACCTGCTACAGGCACGCCTGGAGAAGGGAAGCAGAGATGTGCTTGTGTAGCATGGCCCCTGCCCACTCTTCCACACACTGCAGCCTGACCAGAATGTGCAGTACCCACCATAATAAAGTGACAGACCTAAGCCCATTCTCACCACGCAGCTGTCCTCTGTGCCAGAGCTTTCTTTTCCCACTGTGCCACTCATGTTTTGACCATGCTTTTCAGCTGTTTCCTCTGGAGCAAGGTCTCACTCACTCTAACCACATCTTCAGCGTGGGAGCTCATCGCTCACCTCGCTGGGCCCAGGGAATACACCAGTTTCATTCATCACACTGTTGTTCTCCACGAGAGCAGGATGGAGCCTGCACTGCACACAGAGGTGGGAGCGTTCCCACACGCCCAGCCCTGGCCAGCTACTGACTCATGTTAAAGGCATGGGGATGACAACACTCTCATGACCTGCCCTGCCCTACCTTGGCTGCGACAATGCTGAGGCCCATTCCGTTCTGTTTTTTTAAGGTCACTGTGATTATTTCAGGTTCTTTCCTCAGAGGTTGAGCCTAAAGGATGAAGAGAAATGTTTATTTTATAACTAAAATGGAAGTGCTTCAGTATGGTTAGCCAGCTCCTGACCCATTCAGTCCTACTCACGGCAGTAAACGGGAAAGCAAAGAGAAGGAGGAGAAAGGAAAGGTTAGAAGACAGCTACTACAGACACTCCTCCCGCACTAATCTCCTAACCAAACACTGATGCTCGTGACACAACTTTTGAAGATGAACCTGTTATAAAAGTTATTTAAATGCTATTTGAAGAACTTAGCTTATAAAACAAAAGTAAATGTTCATTATTAACATATTAGAAAGCCTAATAGGAAAGACAAAATTCAACTTTTACTTTATTACCTTTTGAAATAAATTAACCTTTTTACTCAAAGAAGAAATTTAAACTTATTTTAAACTAGCTTTAGGGAAGACAGCAAAAACCAGTTATAACAAAAATGACCTACTATCTGTGTCTCTTAGGAAAACGAGACCGTCGTTTTATTTTAAATAGCAATGACAAAGGAGCTATAAGGCTCTGGCAGCAACATGCAAAGCCGTGAAGTGAAGCCTGAGCAGCTTAGTCACCACAGAGAGGCAGGTGGGGTCTTGAGCAACTCATAAAATGAGAACGTGAAATTATTCACTGAAGTTACCTGCCATACAAAGGTCATTCCTCATACCAAAGAGTAAACACAATTAAGGAGGAAAAGGAATGGCACACCCACTAAAGGAGAGCCCAGCTAACTAAACACGCAGCATGCAGGGGCCCTACCGAGGAGTGGTCCTTACCCACAGGGCTCTCTAACTTATAAAGAAAGTAATGGAAGTCTGGGAAAGAGTATTTTAAGGAAAATGAATAAAATTAGGTAATGTCTTTTAAGAATTCAAGCTGTGAAATTAGGGGAATGTGAGAATAAAGTAGAAAGATGAAGAATTGATGATTCCATCTAAAAAGGTCTTGCTTTTCCATAAAATCTGGTAATTAAAATTTGCTCCTGTTATTTGGGATTTGACAAATAGCAGTAAGTATTAAGAGTATATTCACTTTATCAGTAGTTGAATGTGATCATATATTTGGTGTAACTGAGCAATCATCAATTCAATTTTTGGAGATGGCTATCAAATATGAAGTATGCTAGGAGGGCAAAATAAATAAATGACTTTGAATTATTGTTATAAAAATTTCCCTTTACCATGCATGAAGTTAAGAAATACTGGAATTTACCACTCTTTAAAAAAGATACAAAATATTAGTAAACAATTTAATATACAGGGTGACCATCAACTTTATGGCCATCCTGTATATTTTAAAGTATCTTTGGAGCATTTTTCTTATTTTTCTAATAAAATCTTTAAAAGCTATCATATTAGTATGTTTTTAAAATATAAATTAAAATTAAGACTGAGTATTACTGGGAGCATAAGTACTTTTTGTGAACAGTACCTTTGTTTATATAGTAACTGTATGCATGTGACTTGGGAAAAATATATATCTATATAAACAATAAAGATTCTTGAATAAAGTCCATATATAAAGGTGATTTAAAAATTTTCTTAACCCAGCAATGCTCAGTGTAAGCAAAGAAAGAATTTGCATTAAATTTCCAAATCCTAAGGAATACGTTTCATGTCACAGTCCATCTAGCTTTCTCAAAATACTTGCCAGTTCTGTGTTCTCACGCAGAAAGTGACATTCATAGTCTGCACCTTCAAAATATATGGTCCAAGTCCCTGGCGAACGTGTGTGAGGAATTAACCTGCAAAATCCTAAGGAGTAAACAAGCAAATTATAAAATTAGAAAGCATACCACGCCAAGACACGATTGTTAATGAGAAGGTAAATTATTGACTGCGTAACATCTAATGACAATGTTTATTTTCTTATTCTGTGCCTTTATTCTAAAAACTGAATCATCAGACATTTAAAAACACACATTTGTTTTGGTTCAAGAAAATTTCAACAACAAGCTGAAAAGTGAAATTATTTTCCCCATCCCCTGTGGTCCAAAACAACCTTTTTCTTACTTCTATAAGAAATTATTGAATTACCCTGTCATTACTTCCTTGCAGAACTGCTGATTCTGACAAACTGAGAGAGCCTCAGTAACATTCAGAACATCCATCTATTCAGCAAAGGGAGAGAAGAGGGAGGGTACCAGAGAACAGCTCCACACACAGGAGCTACCACCTACCATGTCAGGCCCTGGCTCACACTCAAAACAGAGACGAGGTGAGGGGTACAGTTCTGGAACCTCCTCTCATAACTTTTTGCCCCAATATCCTTACATGTTCAAATTCATTACAGTCCTTACAAATAAATTTCAACATCATTTTATGTAATATTTTCAAGAATATCTCTGATATTTCATCAAGGACAAATGACATCTTTGTAAAACTAAGCCTTACAATTCAACATAAATAAATACATTATTCTTCATTTAGTCAAATCTTATTTTGTGTTTTCCAGTTAAGTTTTTGACAAAACCGTATCTTGTAAGCCTGGCACAACTCTGATTTCTACAGAGCTGTCATCTTCCTCCCACTGCAGGCAAGGCCTGCTCGCCCGGAGCACCTCTGGCCAGGGCGCAGCTCTCTCCAGCAGTCTCACCTGGCTCTGATGACATGAGGACTGGCTTTGGCTGTCAGTTTCATGCACTACATACAGTGTTTTATTACCAAGGATAATTCTGACTATTATTTCTGGACAATGATGAGGTTGTTTGTGATACAGGGAAAAGAAAATTTGGTTAAAGGAAGGATATAACGTAATCTTAATTTTACTCTTTTTAAAAAAAAAATCACTGTTTTAATCTAGTTTCATTAAACTATAACCTACTCCTTGCTTCTCTTTCTCATGCTTTAGGAAATCACGAATTTATCATGGTTTTAGAATTTCAGCAACTATACATTATTTTCTTAATTTTTCAAATGTCAGATTTCTAAAATAAGTTCTAGACCATATGGCAAACAGAATTTTTGCTTTATTAGGCTAAGGAATGTGCCTCAGTCCAGGTATGAGTCCAGGCTGGTTATATAGTCTTCTCTCACAAAACTGTATTGTTATGAAAAAAAAAAAAACAACAAAGGAATACACTGACAGAACAAAGCAGTTGCTTAATCAGCTTGCAAAGAACTGGGTACGAAGAATTAAAACAATGATGTCATAAAAGAAAACATTCAATCCTTTGTCTTTTCAAGGCATGTGTGTTCGAGGCCACATATACCCTTATCAGCTAACACGTATGAAATAATGTGGTGCTGCCAAGATGATGATGAAATAGCACATATGTATAAAATTAACGGCTCAAAAGAGCCTATGGGGAAGTCACAAAGAAAACTTCACGTCAAGGTATCACTATGTCCGATTAGCACACACTCTTTGGTACATATTACATAACTGGCAGTTGTCCACACACTATAAATTATATAAATTTGCAAAATGCTAATAAATTAGTCTCACTACATGCTTATTTCCAAGGTATTAATTAAAAAATAGTTTCTGAGCACTGAGCATACAGCAGGCCCATGTAAGGAAGCACAGCCAGACCGGCCAAGGCTCCAGGAGCCCACAGTCAGTGGGAAGACAGGCAGCTGCTGCACTTGTAATGCACACGCCTGGTGCAACAACAGAAGCAAGAAAACAACACAAGAACCACTCCTAGGGAAGGCATGTGAACATGTGGGAAGATGCTGGTTTTCTAGATAAATGGATGCCTGATTACAATTTAAGAAAACAAAAGTATGTAAGTTCCATAGGTGTGGTCCCACCATTAACCCTCCCTCTATCGAACCACCTATGGAGCATATTGCAAGGGTACAAGTTAAATCTATCAAGTATTGAACGTAAATGGCTTAACACTGTGATTAAGTAAATGAGGTGAAAGCTCTGATAATTAGTAGGATGTAAGCACTCCAATTTGTACAAATAATCAACACACTGAATCCCAAAAGGCATAAATGTATTCATGATCTATGTATATATGACTTAATAAAAAAAAAAAAAGTAAGTTCGACAGCAGGAGCAGAGTCCTGACAAAGGTGATCACATGGATATATATGACATACAGCTCAGTAAGGATAATAATATCCACATCTGACCCCACATCTCCACAAACATTTCTCCACGTCAGGAGGACAGAGGCTTCCCCAGACAGCAGGGTGTACTCCAACACAGTGGACTGCCCTGTGGGGAGGATGATGAGTAAAATGCTCACTTCAACAGGGCCATAGCTCAGACTTGGGCATGATAAATGACATTTACCTCTTTGGCACAGAGGCTCTAAAAATTCTTGTAAACCATTTGGAATGTTTCTGACAACATCACAAGAATAACCATCTTCTGGCAAAAGAAAAGGGAGCTGCAGGTCAGGGTCCTCCTCCAGCTGCACCTCCCTCCCATCACTGCGGGCCAGCTCATCAGCAGTGTTCTCGGCAACAGCCACTACGTTTTCTATAAGATCCTGTTCAGAAAACAAACGTAAAATTACGAAGAGATGCTCAAAGACTAGTGCATGTGTGACCAACAGCTACTCACACCTGTGTGCAACTGGAGCACAGCTCCTCTGACACGCACACACATACACACATTAATGTACTCAAAATCAGTTTTCCAAAGCAAGAGCCCACATGCAGGGAACACATATTTTGCACATGAACCAAGACATTAATTATTAACTTTAAATAACTTCTAGCTTTAAGTAAAAAGAAACTACTCAATCATAAGTTTTTCTTCTTTTCCAAAGAGATCTTTTCTCACATAATTCTTCAATTATCAGATGTCAGTAATCATCTTTGTAGACGCTCTAATGACATACAGAGAAAAGCTCATGCAAGGTTAAATATAAAAAATAGGACAAAATATCTATGCAGTATTTTCTCCAGTTTGGAAATGTATCAGCATATAGAGGTTATTTCTAAATTTTAGGTTTATGGGTGATTTTTGTTTGAAAGCCTTTTCCTGACCAGCCCCCCCTCACAGGAAGGCTCACAAACTTCATGTGCACAGCTCAGTAAAGGGGCCCTCGGCTCACCCACCATCTCTGCCTACAACCAAGAGGCCGGACCCAGAACCTGAACAGCCACTCCCCCCACCATGTTCTCTCCTCTTTTCCCCAAGGGAGCAGCTCTCCAGGCTTCTGACACTGTCATTAGTCTGTTTTTGAAATTTCCACCGACGGACATACACTGTACATACTGGGCACATGGCTTCTTTGTGCTAACGATGCCATAATATGTATCCCAAATGTTGTGGCTGAATGCCACTCATTTCCTTCTCACTGCAGTGGGATACTCCCGTAGGTGACCACCGCTCACTACAGTGCAATACTCCTGTACGTGACTACCGCTCACTGCAGTGGGATACTCCTTTACCTGACTGCCACTCAGCTCACTGCAGTGGGATACTCC